>NW_005054325.1:732493-733932 GCF_000277835.1 Geospiza fortis | reverse complement strand
GAGCATGAAGAGGAAGGAGCAGCAAAAGCATGTGATTAATTGACTACAACCCCCATCCCCTGTCCGTCTGTGCCATTTGTAGGGAGAATGTAGAGAAGATAAAACAAAATTGAGCTTGGGAAGAAGGGAGAGGTCTGGGGAAGCTGTTTTAAGATTTGGGTTTATTTCTCATTATCGTACTCTGATTTTGACTGGCAATAAATTAAATTAATTTCCTTGAGTGGAGTCTGTTTTGCCTGTGATGGTAACTGGTGAGTGATCTCCCTGTCCTTATTTTGACCCATGAGCCTTCTGTTGTATTTTTCTCTCCCCCTGTCCAGCTCAGGAGCAGGAGCAGTATGAGTGGTATGAGAGGTAAGCACTTGGCATTAGCCAACATCAATCCACCATGGGAATGAGCAAAGAGGGGTGTGCTGGCCCAGGACCCTGACCTCACCACTGCTGGCCCAGGACCCTCACCTCACCACTCCAAGCACCCCGGAGTGCCCCCAGCACTCTCTCCAAGTCAGTACATGTCTCACTCCAAGGAGAGGAAAAGCTACAACTGCTGTTGGCTCTCTCCCATCTCAACCAGCACCCGTCTGCAAACACAGCCTCCAAGTTTCAGCTTGCTGGGAAACCCCTTGAGTGTCTGTGTGGCACCTTGGGGGAAACAGAGCTGGCCCTGCCCCCACTACATCACAGGCCTGAGATGGGCTAGATGAAGCTTACACCATCAACACAGCTTCTGTCAAGTCCTAGTTTCCAGATTCTCAGTGCAATTGTAATGGTCCTCCTCCCAGTCTGGGATTTGCAATTGCTCTGTCCTTGTTGCATATGCAGATGTCACTTGCAATGACGCAGCGGTGTGTGTAGGACCATGAGGGATGGATGGCATGGATACACTGTCACTGTTCTCATACCTTCCAGCTATTGTGTCACTCCAGGATGCCACATTGCACAGAAAAGCCAGTTTTTGTCTGCAGCTTCTCAACTTTACCCAGTCACCTGGGGAAGAGAGGTAATTCTTATATTTGGTCTTACTTTTGGGGTAGACAAGAAAGACACCATTCTAGTTCAGGCAGATAGCTGCCCCTTACCTGCCCTGGTGGAGAAAAGAGCAGTGTCTGCAAAAAAGGAAGCATTTTACTGCCCAGAAGAAATGGGAATTTTCAATTGGTTGTGGAGAAGAAAAAGCAAGAAGGGGAGAGCACACCAAAGCCTTTGCTTCACTGCTCTACTGTAACCCTGTATTTGCTGAGTGAATCACAGAACCATTAGGTTGGAAAACACCTTTAAGATCACTGAGTTCAACCATTAACCTAAACGTACCCAACCATGTCAAGTCTACCTCTAAACCATGCCCCTAAGTGGTACATCTGCACATCTTTAAAATATCTCCATATTAAGGTGGATGTCAACCAGCACCCCCAGGTCCTTTTCTACTGAGGATCTCTCCA
>NW_005054325.1:673571-732483 GCF_000277835.1 Geospiza fortis | reverse complement strand
GTTGTTGCAACCCAAGTGCAGGATCCACCATGTGGTCTTGGCAATGCTCCTATAACCAACCTCAGCCCATGGATCTGCACCTTTGCCATGTGCCAGGTGTTGTGGGCTGGTAGATCATAGACTGGTGCACCAGAGTCTGACCCCTGGCTTCACAGTGCAAGAGAAAATGCTGCACTGCTAATGCAGAGGAGGCTTTGCTACAACAGGCAGTCAGGGCCCACCATCAACACTGCATGAGACTGGACAGCATGGCACAAAGAGGCTGCGTGCAGCAAAAATTTCCCAGACTGTCTCACAATGACCAACTTCACACTCTATCTTCCTGCTATCTGCAAAGTCACACAAACCAAGCTGTTCTGTGCAGCACTGGCTACAAAGCAAAGCAGGACTTAGGAGTAAATATTTCTTTCCTGAAACAGCCCAAAGCTAAGCTGGGGAGAGGTAATGCTCACCTTGTCGATATGGAGGATATGCTCAAGGAGGACAGCACAACTGCTCTTAGCACAAATGAGCAAGCAGGTTAGGGGTGAGCACTGCCAGAGAGCAACCTGGGGATGCAGAAATAAGCAAATGGCAGCATATGTCTGTGTGACAACAGAGATGCCAACTGGAGAGGCAGGAACTGTGCTCAAATAGCTGATATTGCCAGAGGCTGAGGCAGACTTGCGGTAAAAATAGCACTTCCCAGTAACGTACATCAGCACCGCAGTATCCAATGACAACAAACCTCCTAAAAAGCAAGTGCCTTCCTCACAGCTGAGCTCAATAGAAGGAGTTGTTAATGTAGTAACAGCCAGAGCCAAGTCTGCGTAAGTTGCAAATGACCACAAAAAGGAAAAACTGGTATTTTTTCAACTTTTTTTAAAAGCTGAAAGGGCACTTATTTATTCTGTTGCTGGAATTAATTCTCAGAGAGACACCAGCCCTTCTGATCAGACACTAGATTAGGGGTGGCTTGCTAAATGATGGTTTTTAATATGGTAATACGAAAATGCCCTATGGTGCTGCTGTTCTCTACCACTGACAGCAGATTTCATAAATAAGCTGTACCCATCTTCATTTGCTAAATAAATAAATTACATGCTGGAAAACAGCATTCACTTTTCTCATGGAATACCTTCTTTCATTCAGGTTCCCTGTATGTTGTATATTAATCATGAAGTGACAGCAACTAGAGGTAACAGCAGCTATCAGTAACATGGCATCTGCAGTCAGCCAACAAATCTTAATTTTTACAGAATTATTTCTGGAATTATTTAGATGTAGAAGGAGCTACATTCAAAACAGAAAAAAAAATCCCAAACCATGTTCTCTTTCTGTGTAACTATACTAGAGGATGAGTAATTTACAAAACAATTATATCTCCCAGATATTCAGGTGCAATCTTCCTTATCCGGGACTAATACTATTCTAATCAAAACTTTTCAACATCTTCACTCCTTCTGCACAAAATCTGGCTGCAACCAGAGTCTCAAGTCTCTGATTTTCCCTTGGAGTCTTTGCACACTCTGCTCAACATTAGTCACTTGTGGACCATTACATCTTTCCTCTTCCTTCCTCTGAAAGAACAAAAACTACCAAAAAGAAGAATCTTGTAAAAGAATATGAGATCTGAAGCCCCCTCTTCCACTTCCCTGGTGAACCAGTCTGTCTTAAGACTGTTGCCACCCTCTGTCCAAACAGCAGCAGGGATGCAGAGCAGCAGTTTGCAGAACACAGGCTGGGATGAGCAGAAAACATGCAGAAGGAAAAAGACACAGCAGTCCTCTCTTCCTGTTTGCACTGCAGATTTTCTCACACTGATGTTATGACTCTGCATGTTTGTAGCTTAACACACAAACCCAAAAATACCCTGCACGTTGGAAGACACTGAGAGAATTAGACATTAGACAGTGACTTCCATTGAAAAATCCTGTAGTAGTTTGAGCAGACCTTTCAGCACAAATAGCAACAGGAGGAACGTGTTGCCCTGATGTAATTACATCCTGCTACAATCAAAAACTTAGGGCTAGCTGTGCTCAGACACTTGATGAACTCAAAATTTCTAAGTTATGTTTGATAAGAGAAAGAAAGAATATAATTTATTTACCTTTACCCATGTAAAGAAGAGAATTAGACTGGACTCTGTTCAAGAATCAGTGGAAGTTGTCCACAACTTCCACACATCCTGGCCCCACATCGTGGCCAACTTCCCCAAATCTTGGCCATGACACAGGTTTTGCCAAATCAGAAAATCTGATTAGACTGCCACAGTTTCAGATTTCACATTTCTTCATATATTAGCACTTGACTTTCATACATGTTAAAACACAGTGCCAAATCTTTGAATGATGGGATACAAAAGCAGAATAAAATAATTTAAAAGTTGCTAATATAGTATTTCGTTCAGGAATAAAGTCCACACAAAAGCAGCCTATCAGTGAGTATTTTCAACACTGCATTTGGTTTTGGGAAATGAGGAAGAAGGTACAGAAGGTATCTCTCCAGCAACCTTTTAAGCTGCTACCTCCCACAAGCCATTTGCACAGGAATGTCTGGAAGAGAAAGCAGATTCAGTTGTAACATCCTGACTTTGGAAAACTTTCAGTTCCCATTTGCAGCTCCAAAATAGTCTACTTAGAAAAGACAGCAAGCATCCCTAACACTGCACTTCAATCAGAGGCTGGCCCGCCTACAGCAGTGAAACATAGACCAGAAAACATGAAACACGAATGCCATGTTATTTTTAACACTGCACAAAACAAACAAAAATTAATAAATAGAGCATTTGTTTCTAACAAAATGCCATATGGATTAACAAAAAAAGGATTCCTCCTCATGCTAACCAATTTGCTTAGCCTGCCAAAAACTATTAAAAGGAAAAGAAAAAGAAAACACACAGATCAGATATCCAAAGCGTCTGAAGTTTGAAAACATGGAAACTAAGTGTGCATACCCTAAGACAGGTCCTTCTGTGTGAACAAGCAAAGATCTTGTTTTAGATATTGCTCAGCCAGCTGGGAATCCAAGCATGAAACTGTTCACTAGTCCTACATGCCCTGCTTGGTGTGGGTGCCTTACCTCACTTCTCAACAATTCCTCTGAGGCTGGAGCAGCACTGACCATCTCCAGAGAAAGACATTTGTCCAGCCCCACAACACTAGCAGGAGTTAAGAGGAGCTTCCAGCAAGAGAGAGCCAGCATTTATTTTGGATCTCTGTAACCAAGCTGAAGCAGTTGAGTTAAAGCCATATCCAGAAGCAATTGATATCACAGTCAGCTGCAATCCAAGAGCAAATTATCTAAAAGTTTCTGTGATTTTCAGGGACTGTACTCATCAATAAGAAAAGATGAAATGCAGGATTTCACTCTGAAACACCATCAGGCAAACAAATCCAAAAAGGTGCATCTAAGCAAAAGTTTCACCAAAAAAAAAAACAGGGTAAATG
Organism: Geospiza fortis; assembly: GCF_000277835.1. Taxonomy (NCBI): domain Eukaryota; kingdom Metazoa; phylum Chordata; class Aves; order Passeriformes; family Thraupidae; genus Geospiza; species Geospiza fortis. The sequence goes on along the minus strand of NW_005054325.1, from coordinate 729,055 downwards.
GGCATTTGTCAATTTTATTTTTTTTCATTAATAACTCCCAACTACGGCAGTGTCAGGCATTTTGATCTCATGCAGCATATCCACTCAAAATCCAGTATTTGTTACAAAAGGAAACCACAGGACATGCCACACAGGGCTGGTAGATAGTCCAGGATCACTAATATGGCCTCCAACTATGCCAAGCAGCTGTGCCTAAAGTTCAGTCTGTAGGGGTCCAGAAACTGGTAACCCTTAACAGCTACAAGGAACTTCTAGTACTCTACAACTTGTGCTGCAGAAAGAAGGGCAGCAGGTCTTAAACAGCACAAAAACCTCCAAGTTCTATGAAGCAGGTGTGAAAATAAATCTCTTCTGTGGATGAGAGGAGAGATTTGAGCCACAATTCACACCAGTGCCCTTTCTGCAGGAGACACAGATGGATGACAGCCAGACTGCAAAGCTCAGGTCTGCTTAGACATGTGGTATGAACACAGATTAGACAGGCCCTGTTTCTGCTGCTGGTGAACTGGGAAGCTTGAGACCTGCTGCCATGGCAGGGACCAGATTTTCTCTGGTGCCAGGGCAGAAAATCACATTCTGCACCTCTTGCAGTAACCACAGTCAGCTGCCAGCACACATGGTACTGTCAGTGTAATGAGAATGGTGCAGAGCACACCTAAGTTACACCATTCTTCAAGATCTCACTCGTGAAGTTGTTCTCAAGGATCCGTCCCTGCTTCCGTCTCTCACCTCCCACTCACGGCCCTACAATTGGTGGAGCTGCAGGAACAGATGCTGGCTTATGCTGCTCTAGATGCTCTCCTGCTGCCCATCTTCTCTCCAGCTACTTGAAACAGCCCACCCTGGGGCCCCACATCATGCACTGAAAGGTAGGTGATAAAAGGACTTGCTGCCATGCAGGGCACAGGGACACAAATCCCAGGAAACAGCACTTCTTCCCATGGCTCGTTTCCCTGCAGGGTGAGTTGGCCTGCCCCTCCCCAGCAGCCTGCCCACTGCCACATCAGTGCTATGTCCTGCAAGGCCAATGCCAAGAAGTATCAACATAATGTCCCTGAGCAACACCATTCAGTGCATTTCCTGTTCTAGTTCTAAATAACTTGGGACAAATTCAATTTGAAAGGTAATCAAAAGACATGAGGGAACAGAGGTTTGCTTCAGCACAGCTGTGTATCCCAAGGCTCAAAGCAATGCTTCTAAATCTTCCTTTCTTCCTGCCCTACACAACCAAGAGATCATCAGACTCTTCATTCCAGTCGAGGTAATCTGAGCACATTTTCCCTTCATCTTCATATGGTAACAATTACATAGCTTGAGCACACTTCCAGTTTCTACTTCAAGTACTGCAATTACCTCTTTGGTCAACATACACAAAGTAACAGTCCCAGCTCCAGTGCTTTCCTTTTTCTAGATGATTGGAGTTCACTTGTCTTCAAAACCAGCATCTACAAGGACAAAATCTAATGATGTTGCAGTCATTACTTTTCATGAATAATCACATCCTTCAGTTAGTAAAAATGCTTCTCACGTTCTAGGAAAACACTGGGGAAATTAAAACCCCAAACACACTAGAGGGTAAAATAAGAGTGATCACTTAGGGACAAAGTCCAGATTACTGTCTGGAGAGGAATTACAGATATTTGCAAGTAAAAAATTGCATTCTCCTCCAAAACATCTTAGCACCGTAAGGAAATAACGGCAGACCCGGCAGTGTTAGGTTAATGGCTGGACTCAGTAATTTTAGACGTTTCTTTCAACCTTATTGATTTTCTGAAATAACCCCTTGCAAACTCTATATGAAGGTATGTTACCACCTAATTCTTCATCTGAAATTCCAGGTTTCTCCATTTCCTTCCACATGTTCAAGTGCTCACAGAGGTGCATCAGTGAAGTTACTGATGACAGTAACACACCATACACCTCTGTGCTGCTTCTTAAAGCAAAGCCAAGTGAGAAGGCTGTGCTTTGTCAGCAGGTGCCACCACAAACCAACCCTTTCTGAGCCACTTTCCACATTGCCACTGCCCACAGTGGCTGCAGGGCTTTGAAGCCCTGCTTTAGGCAGAATTGAATGCTGCAGGGAGGATATAAAAGCATCATGATCACATCCCAGTAGCATAAAACAAATCTTAAAATTTCAGCCCCAGTAGGGTTTCTGCAGCTCAACAAGGATAGACATCCCCTAGCCTATCTTCATTCCTAAACTGTTGCCATTTGCTGCCTTGTACACTATGAATACTGTTTTGGGAAATTCTCTAATACAAGACTTAGTATCTGACAGGACAAGGCTTCCACAACTACCCTGAAAGCTTGCCTGACAATGCCAGGACATCTGGCTAGGCATGTAATTCCCTGATGTGATGTAGACGTGTATCAGTCCTAGCCATCCTCCCCTGAACCAATTAAAACCCTACCTTTTGGCCTTGTTGAAACAGGTTTTTCTGATAGCAAGATTTTTTTTCTTTCTACATTCCACTCAAGAATACTATGAGCACTTCCTCCCCATCTCAGTTTTTGGGCTCATCATTCAGTATGTCAGTCTCTGCACTTCCCACGCTTCTTCTGCTTGCTTGTTCCTCTGTGTCTGAGGAGCAGGGGACCAAATAAACCATTACAGGTCAAAGCTGAAACAGAAAATCTCTGTAGGCGACCCACTGGCATCTGCCCAACTCCCATTCTCTACCCAATTCTTCATCGTAGTCTTTCTGGACCACCCTGCAAAGTTATTTCCTGTGCTAAGGTTCTTTGATCTCTTTTTTCTACTGTTCTGGCTCATCTTTAACTACTTAAATTACTCACCTCTCTGCTGACTTTAGCAATCTTCACCACAGTCAATATTACCATTATGGCTGTTTACATTCTTAAATCTCAACCTACATGTCTTCAAACTCAAATCTCAGTTTACTTCCATTCCGTATTTCTAATCCCACTCAGTCCTACTGCACTGAGGGAGACACCTCTGCAACCACTTACATGCAGGTAACTTAACCCACTTATACAACTGCTGTGGTGAATTCTAACAAAACAATACAGGTGCTGGAATGTCAAGAACTGAGGCACTTCTGTTCCCAAATTTGTTAGATAACAGAGGAAGACAACATTTTTAGAAAACTTTCATCTCTCAGGTATCTTCATGACAGGCTCAATTCCCATCTTTTGTGCCCTGACCTGACCTTATTTATACAAAATATCTTGCATGACACTTCCTTGCTAGAGGAAGATGGAGCACCTAAACTTAATGGAATGGTTTTGTAACAGAAGTACAATAAATTTTCTCTTGTAATTCAAATTCTCAGGGCACAGAGAAAAGCACCTACCGAGAGAGCACTCATTAAACATGCCAGCAGAGCTTTATTCTATTACTGTACAGAGGCCTTGAACTATTTGTAAAAGATGAATGCTTTTGGTTTGAAGTCATTTGCTTTGATTTTACTTTTTGAACAGAGGGGATGAAGTGCCAGGGGAAGAGAAATGAGAAGAGTTCAATATGTGCAAGAACTTTAGCAGCCCACACTGTGCTACAACCTTAGAGATGCTTAAGGTAAGTGGATACTGCTGCTCACGCTGTCAGAAGTGCTGGGAAGCTGAGGGAAGGAAGGTCTCCCTCCTGGATTTTTCCATTTGCCCCTTCCTTCAGTTCCTGAAATTCTCAGATGTGTTGAGTGTACAGGACAAAAAGAACTGTGTTTGGAACTCATACTGTGCTGCTGCAGGTCTTGAGAGAACAGCTCTGGGGAGACACAGCAGGCGAGCACAGAGGTGACTGAAGCGCTGACCCAGCACAGCAACCCACAGGCCACAGACCTGCAGAGAATCAAGCAGGAAGTGCAGGCCCTTGAACCTGGGGCATCAGTCACAGGTCTGCTCCACGGGAAAAGAGAATTGGAGGGGGAGGGGGGGAGGGGGAGAGGAGAGGAGAGGAGAGGAGAGGAGAGGAGAGGAGAGGAGAGGAGAGGAGAGGAGAGGAGAGGAGAGGAGAGGAGAGGAGAGGAGAGGAGAGGAGAGGAGAGGAGAGGAGAGGAGAGGAGAGGAGAGGAGAGGAGAGGAGAGGAGAGGAGAGGAGAGGAGAGGAGAGGAGAGGAGAGGAGAGGAGAGGAGAGGAGAGGAGAGGAGAGGAGAGGAGAGAGGATCCACTTAATTCCTAGGATAAGAACAAAATAGTTTCAGCCCACCTGTTCTCATGCTGACAGGACTCTGCCCTCATCCTGAGTGCACTGAGACCAAGCTTGTTTATTTTCCTGATGTAGTAATACTTTCAAGGGAGAAGAAATTAGAAATCTTCTGAGGACTATAGACTACTTTCTTTAATCTCTTAGCCTTAAAACAGGCAGATTTGGGAAGGGAATCTGATGTTCCTGTTGCCCCTTGGAACTACAAATGAGAAGGTTAAGAGAGAAGACAAGGTATTTGTAGTAAGCCTTACAAAAACCTTGTCCATCCAGTCATGAAAACTGTTCACTGACTATTATGCCAACCTGGATGTGTTTGCAAGGTCCAGAAATGAAAAACTTTGGATTATTTTACATAAAAGCCACAATAAAGGATAATAGCCACAAGCTGATCAGTGCCAGGAGCAGAAGAGGAAATGTCAGCAAAGCAACACAATCTAACAGGTAAAACTCACCAAGAAAACTACGAATGCTGGCTGGAGCTACAGAAGCAATGACAACAATTGTAGGTCCACAAAGAAAACCAAGGATCTGAGTAAAGAAGAGCATTTAGGAAGACAAAAGAATACAATCACAGAACTACAGTAAATTATATGTATAGTTTAAAATAGGCAATTTGTAAGCACAATAACAGTTCTGATTAACTTAGTGCAATAGGAAAGGCAGCACAAGTAAGGAATGGGCTATACAACCCTAAGTACAAACCACTTTTAAGTAGAACTAATAATTTTACATTTACCTGATGTAGTTCTGGCTTATGCTTAAGACCTTGATTTCTCTATTTGCTAGGGCCCCATATTTAACTTTTAGGTCCTAACTAGTCCCTCAAGAACTACTTCCTTCTTCATAACTTAGTCCCTATGACTGTCTGCACAATGTTTTATGCAACGAAAACCTGCTTCTTAGTTGGGTCAGATGATTTGAATCCACAAAACTATATTGGGGATTGTTTGTTTCTTTGAACTAAATGGCCCTCACCTCCCATATCCCTCTTCCATGTTCTCTACTTTGTCTGTTTAATATATAAAGCAGCTGCTATTTTAAGAATAACAGAAGACACTGCTTAACCAGCACCTGGAGGGTACAATGCCAAAGCCTGTGGGAAACAGTTCTCTCTCTATTTGACATCTTCCTTGGTGTTAGTTCTGGACTGGACACAATTTACTCCTAACTCAGGTCTCTGCTGTACTGGTCAGTGTCTGCTTTGTGTATATGGCATACTCAGGAAAGGAAATCTTTCACATAGGCATCCATTATCCCTACTCCTATTTCTTTGATTTTGCTCTAATCCATGCAATTTCTGATGGGGAGAAAAAGGAGTTGAAGAGAAAAAAGCCACAACATTCAATATAGCCATTGCCTGCATCACTCTCTTTTAACTTCCCTCATTTTTAGCACTTTTTAAGTTCTTTTCCAGTTAATTTCTCTCACTCCTTTACTGAGCCTCCCCAAAAAAGCACAGATATGTAACAAAGTTGCCATAACAGATGTGAATTCCCTTTTAAATTGAACTAAATTTATGCTGAAGAAGCTAATACACAGTTGGTGCCTGAGCAGAAACATCTACAAGTCTCGCTACTTCCCTCTAGCACAGGGTTTTGTTTTCTTTTAAATAGCATAAAGGAAGTAATTCAAAAGTTACTCCAAAGGAAGTAACTTACTGAAGCTGTTTTACTTATTCACAAATAAAAAGTTCTCTTAGGCTAAAAAATCCCAAGAAACCACAGGAGTAACATTTTTAGAGCACTTGCCCAATCTCCTTAAATCTAAAATCTCAGTAAGGGAGGTGGCCAGACATTGGTTAGCCAGTCCTGAATAAAACCTTCAGTTGCTCCATCACAGCAACTGGTTAATACAATACAGGCAGAAAAAATATAGCAGCTTTCATTACTTCACAGCTTTTGAATAAACCCAGGATTTGTCTCTGGGACAAATCAGAATTCAAAAGTTTCTCCTGAAAAATGATATAAAGAGCTACATGTCTCATAAAGGAAAAAGCTATAGAGCAGTATTCAGCAAAAGCAACCAACAATAAAATTTATCTCTCTAAGAAATACTGTCTTCTAGTATTTTTAATATTATCTATAGAGGCGAAAAGTAAACAATGTATTAAATACATATACATATTAGAATCATTTAATAGAATTTATTTCTTTCATACGTCTTTATACCACACTCATTTCACTGAATACATTTCAGACAAACACTTGCTCATAACTAGCTCACAGCTGCAGCACACCTTATAAAACATTTTTGAATGAAAAAGCTTTTTATAATTTGCAGCTTTTGACTCCAGCAGCTTCTGAGACAATAAATGCCAATTATTTCTCCATCAGTGAATTGCGCTTTTTAAAACAGGATAATCACTGTGACTGACCCAGCACTGCCACAGGAGGGACTAAATTAATATTTTTCTTTCATAGCACAATAACCCGATTGAATGAAATCCTGAGATTATCCTCATTCAGCCTTTTCAGACTAGATTTCCCAAGACAGTCTCCTATCAACACATAAGCAGAGTCACTGATTGTGTTGGCTGTCTCCAGGCAGTGAAATTCTGCACCCCCGACCCAATGTCAGCCAAACACAACAGTCAAAGCTGTGCAGAAAGGAGATTCCTTCCAAGCAGACTGAAAGCTGGCCGTGAGCAAGAAGACAGATCTGGGAAATTGCTTGCAGAGGGATGACACAGGTCTTCCCTGGTTGTGTCCTTCTGACCCTGCAGCTGCACGTGCAGCCCTGAGCCTGGCACAGCAAGGGCCATCCCATGCCCAAGGTGCAGCCAGGGAAGAGACAACGCTGCATATCAGGACACCAACTACTGCTGCAAAAATACCTTGCTTCATTGAACCCACATGTTTCCAAGCTAACAACTGATGGGCACATTTGGGTATCCAATGGACTGTGGCTTCTGAGATTTCAAGATATATAGCCCACCTCTGTCCTACTGCCAGACCTCCTCCTTAGACCTAGGAAGACTGTGCCATGCAGCAGCTCTGACTAAAAGAAACTGCTTCTCCATGGGGTTTGAGGAGCAGCTGGCAGTCAAAAAGAGTTACTGCCAGGTGATTTTGAGAAGCCTTTGCAAAAAACTTTTGATGAAGGGCAGTTGCTTTTTTCTGGAGCAGGGCAGCAGACAGGAATGCAATACTGTCCTGGAGCAAATCAACCCTCATGCAGTCCCAGGGTTAACACGGTCCTTGGGTAGGACCACACACCTACCACTTGGCCACAGACTGTACAGATGAACACCCTTGTCCTGGTTTAGAGCAAATTTGGGAGAAAACCTCCGAAGGGGTTTCCTCTAGAAAGTAAATTCAAGTGGCCTCTCCCCCATCTGGTTTGGGAAAAGATTTCCTTGGAGAAAAGTGGAAAAAACTTGTTTATTTAACAGGCAAAGCATTCATCAGCACAAAAAATTGAACAATATTAAACAGTAGAACCTCTTGCTGCTCTGAAGGAGGTGACAAACTCAGAAAGTCCCCTCCCTGGGTCGCAGCTCCGCTCACTCAGTCTCTGATCAGTCCCTCCAGCACTGGAAATGCTGCAGGCCAGGCCCAGCCTGGTGGGCCACCGGTGTGAGCTGCCGGTGCTCCTCTGGGTGTTCAGTCCAGAGCAGGTTTAAACAGGTCCAAAGAAAGAGACAAACCACAGTCCAGGGAACTTCACTGCCTCAGCTAGCTAAAACTAACTAAAAGCAAAGGAGACCTCTGTCCCGCTGTCTGTCCGTGCTGCAGGCAACACAGTCCAGCACCAGGATGCAGGGGAGCAAGTGCAGTTTCTGATAAACTCCATGCTTCTTCTCTCCCCCACTTCCAGTCTTAAAGGTGCAAAACTTATTTCTAAACAGACAAACGGGGATACAAGCATCATGAAGTCACCCCAGGACAATCCTCCATCCTCCTCCTTCGGTGGAGGGAGGTCAGATGGGATTATGAGGAGAGCATAACAGCAGTGCCTCCCCTCAGAGGCTCTCCCCACACCTGCACAAAAGCACACAATGCCCCCCTACAGTAACTCCACAAAAGCTGCTGTCCACACAAGGATGTGGTTCTCCCAATGCACTGACCTCTGTGTCCAGCAGTGCTGCTGCCAGATCCAGAGCCAACCTTCCTACCCTTTCCACTGCCTCCTGTTGAACACCACCATTTCTCATGAATGCAGTTTATTAGAAAGAGAAAGTGACTGGGAGGTAACTATCCTAGAAGGAGTGGGGACGCAATGACAAATGACAGAGTAAGTTCCTGTCTTTATATTTCTTGTCCCAAAACAAAAGCAGTTAATAAAACAAGGAGCATCAGATCCCCACTGCAGTATTCAGCAGCTCTGACTCCTAACAGGTGGTAGAGGAGAGGTGTTCTGGATGTCAAATCTTGAAATTTTATACCACAGAATATAAAGCAAATTTACAAGTGATTAACTATCTTTTAATGTCATAGTGCCTTCTTTTCTCAATTACTCTAACGCTCTTCAACTTTGGGGCAGCTTTTGTCCTTTTTCTAACATAACTGCTTATAATTCTAATCCACCCCAATAATTAACGTAATCAAATTACTCTTTTACTAGGTCACCTGACAGAACTAGTTTAGTTCTTGAAAAGAATGGAGATTAAGCGAATATTTCTTTGATAGGTATTAATACAATTCATTACAAAGCACTTCTGTCAATTTTAGTACCATAATTTATATAACTACTACTGTACTATTTAGGTTTGCAACCATTCAAAAGTACTTAAATACTTAAACAGAGCTCCAAGTTTCCATAAAGTACTCATTCCAAAAGTAACCAGGTGAATTGTCAAAGAGAACATGATGAAAATTTCTGTTGCTTTGACTAGTTGTTTACTTAATCATAGGAAAATTTCCACCCATCAACCATCAGCCCACAAGGACGTATTACACTATCTTCACTCCACAAAAGCTGTTACTCAGCATGCATCTCCTTTCTATTTTTATTGTTTCCATTTCTTTCCAACTTCTCCTTTGGTCTCTGCTCTGTCAGAAGAGAGGAGGAAGCTACAGGACCTAGTAGTAATAATCCTACAAAAAGAAGGAAAATGAGAGAGGAAGGGGAAAATGAAAACTTAAAAATAAGATGTGAGGAGCTCTATCCAGCAGAACAGAGATATCAAAGAACCAGCAGACTCATTCTCAGGAGCACTACAAAGCACATAACTGTGATTCCCTCACTCAGTCATGCTCTATTACAATAAACATAACTGCTTAAACTGCAGACGTCCTCTGGACATTTACCTCAGACACAGAGGATATTTTCAGTAGGGGACTTTTCAGGTAGTAGCAAATGGAAATACAGGGGTGAGATGATAGGACCCTTTCCACAACAGACTCCTAAAGGATATCCTGGCTGCCACTGCAGCCAGCTCTCCCATTTGGCTCTCTTGTGGCCCCTGGTCTCCAAGTTTGTTTATCAGGAAATGACTGCTACGTCAAGTATGAGACGTCCCCAACTTCTCACTTAAACAGGTGTTACTGGGGGGGGAAGGGCTGTGGGTAGTGTGGCCTTTTTTCAGAAACAAGAGTGTCAGAGGAGTCCACCAGGATACTCCAATCAGATGGGGCCACATACTGAGACCTTATTCTCCATTTCTTTTTCAACAGTTAACCTTTATGAAAAGACTTGTTTGCTATATAGAACTAATGGATCAGCTGTTCTGTCCCAGTTCAGAGCCAGATGCATGTTACAGCTTTTCTAAGCCAAGCCATCAGGACCTGTGAACAACCACCCCTCTGGCAGCAGTGAAGGCTGTGATCTTTATCAGGGATACAGACTGCACTCCTGCACTGGGTGACAGAATTACTGTGGTTTAAGAAATTACCACCTCCAACCAGGTTGTGATGATTGACCAGAAGGTCACTATATAGAACAGCTTAATACTCATTGCTCTTCCCATTAAGATTAAAGTCACAGAGACATTAGAAACTCATTTCTTTTTCTTTGCCACTGAGGCTTGCTAAGAGAGTGGCTGGCAGCCAGCCATTTTGGCCCGAATCCCCAATGCAATTGCTTCCGACAATGTAACCAACCACACACACGGTTATTTCTGCCCTGAGCTGTAAATAACTGCACAGAGCAGTGGGAATCAGCTAACCTGGGCATCAGCCAGCCCTCACCTGGTAAATACCCATGCAAGTAGGCTGGCTGCATGGTTACATGCTCCCTTCAGTGTTCCCGTGACTGGGGTCTCTTCTTGATATGCTCTTAGAGACGTGGGCACAGGAAGGGAAGTTCAGAGGAAGTATTTCCAACAGTTCCTTCAACAGAAGGCAATACACTGGGAGAAGTCGCTCACTCTCACAGGAGGAACAGCCCAGCAATGCTTAGAGAACATGCAGTCAATTTAGAGTTGTATGGTACTACAAAGTGTGTCTGGTACCTACAACATATATAAAACCACAATTTAACTTGATAAAAAGAAAGAGCACCAACATATGCATGAATATCCTCCCACTGCAGTACAACAGCATAAAGTTGTGCATTGCTTCATCAGTGCCCAGACCCATCAATGTCCAATGCCACACAAAGTAATTTTTCAAGAGTGGAACCAGAGGGAGGAATGCATTCTGGAACCGTGGGCACAAGTGATAAGCAGCGTGGCTATGCTTGACCTGGTTCTGTTCCATGACAAGGAAACATGAGCTTTTATGCTATTTTCTCTTGACTAAACACAGCACTCTTTCACCAAGTAGTCTTAGATGAGAATTCTGCAATTCTGTGCCTAGCAGTTTACAAAGAACAAAGGTTTTTTACATCCTTTTGCTAATAACACATACAAGAAATATCAAAACTGAAACTCACATCCCCAGGAAGAAGTTAAGGAAAAGCAAAACACTACCAGTGGTCATCATTAATATGGCATTATGATTCACAGATGAAAAATAGAAAAGGAAAAAAAAGTCAAACTAGAGTATAAAAACTGTTTAGCAGATAAGTTGCTTTCTGGATATCACAGGTACAGAATTTTCCAAGACAGTGAGTGTATGAAAAATACCCCAATATTTTGGAAGCAAATCCTGACTCATTCTTATTCAAGCCTGTACAAAACAGGCTCCCAATGAGAAAATGCCCAAAGCAGCAAAGCAAATTTCTGAACATTTCAACATTTCAAGTTAGAAAATATCTCAGAGTAGCTAGTATAACCATGCTCAAGCCAAACAAGTAAAGCAAACAGTGTGAACAGAGGACAGAATTGCTTCCGTTTGGGGGTGGCATGGTTAATTGTCTTGACCAAAGTAGAAATTATCCCAGCAAATTTTAAAAGGAATGCAGAGAAGTCATAAGGAAACACTGGAAGAGATGACAGTCACAAATGATCACAGCACTCTGTGAACTGAATTTGCTGCTGTATTGTTTCTACAGACCAGTTCACTGATGCACCACAGTGAAGGCTTCCTCTCTCAAAAAGCTTCACAAGTTGCCTTTTTAATCTTAGTGTTACCATTTGAGTTATCCAATAAACAGTTTGAAAAAATAATCTGACTTCATGACTCAAGAGTGGGCACAAGATTAAAATTTTCTGTCCCACATTTTTACAGTCATGACTGTAAAAGTCATATTGGCACTTTCGCAAATGTCAGTTTCAAGCTTTGACACAAAAATAAGTACTGATGTCATTTGCTACAAATGTAGTAATGGATTATGAAGAAGTGATGAGCAGACATGTAAGGAAAAGCTAATAATATGAGATACACTGATAGTTATAGGCTGCAGGCTCAAAATATTTTCATCCTCTTTATTACTTTTGATACGCAAGATCTCTTTAGACCATTTCTAATTACCAGTGTAGCACAGCTTGAGTAGAACTGCAACAAGTTGCTAATGGCAACAGCAGTGGTTTCACATGTTTATTTCACTAGAACATGTTTCACCTTGGAACTCTCCAGCTGGACTTGGATAATGGGCAGACTTCAGAGGTGTCATGGAACTCCCACTGCCTTCAGCAGTGCTGCACCGGCTCCTACTGACAGAAAGTCTACTCTGATTGCTGCTGTGTTTTCAAGTAAAAATTGTAGAGATGACATTGCCCTTCCTGGAAAAGCATTCCCACAGAATGCAGAGACAACCCCCACGAAGGCACACACACGTGTTTGATGTAGGACAGGCACTGTACCTCATTCCTTCTGTCGATCTGTTCTGGTAGTTGCGGTACAGCTGGGGGACGCCCAGCATGGCCTCAGTGAACACTGCAAGGAAGCCCAGCGTTTCCACAAAGAGGGAGGAGTCCAGCCACAGGTAAGTGATGTAACCGGTCACACCAGTGAACGTGAGGACGCACTGCACATAGTCTGTAAACTTGCTCCAATGCCAAAAATAGTTCAAGTCAAAATCTGCAACAGAACGGGAATGCAAGAAGAATTAAATATGTTTTCCCAACCAACTCAAAGTTAATCAGGGTGGAATTGAGAACTGGGAAGCATGAGGGAGCCACAGTCCTTGGTGGAAGGGGTTAGTAGAAAATGAGGGATAGGATTAAAAAAATTAAAACAAAACAACCAAACAAACACACTTGCAATCACCCCCACCCCACCTCCCCTCCAAAAAAAATCCCACAAAACCAAGAAAAATAAAAAATAATAGTCCTGATTTCAAAATCATTTTTTGGGGGTGGTCAATAAAGAAACAAGAAATCAAAGGCTTGCAAGCCAACAAAGTATTTACAAAGATAACTTTTTAAAAGTAAGCATTTCAAAAATACCTTCCTATCAAACATGAAGGACTCTGGATACTGCTCTAGTGGAGCATAGGAAATGTTTCACAAAACATTCCTGGCATAGGAAATGTTTCACAAAAACCTTCTAGTACTAATAACAGGCCCCAAGCACCGCAGTGCAAGTATTCTTTCTCTTAGGTCATTATCTCTGCCTTCCCAGTGCCTCAATCCAAGCTGCTTAGAAGGTCACCTGAAGTCCACAGCTCTGTTCCCTGGCGCAGTGCAGCTGCCTGTGGGGAAGGGCAAGATGCCAGTGCAGCTGCTACAGTTTTACTGAGACAGGTACAAGACTGAGGCAAGATTTTCCCTGGAAAAAAGCCTCTCACAGACATCACCACTTTCACTTCTAGGACAAAACTTTGCTCTTGCCTTTGCCAGCACCAAGGAGTGCAGGTGTAGCACCCATTTCTGCATCCATCACAATGAAATGCTCAGCCATAGAAGGCAATATCCCCTGTTGAGGGAAGGAGAGAAGGACCAAACCAACCATGGCATTTGCTTGGTACACTAACAGTGTATCATTGGGAAATACCTAGCAGTCTTATTGATGAATAATAAAATACACAACCCCATAGCAATTGATTGTATAGCAATATAACAACTTCATTTTTAACAAAAACGCTACAATAACTGTTTGTTAGCAGGTGCTGTCCCTGCCTTTCTTTCATAGAAGACTACTCACCTACTTCAGACCAACTGGACCCTCAGAACTACCAAGGTGATGAACTACTGTTCTAACAGGGACATTACAACCAGCCCAAAGCCATGCAACACACAGCACATCACTAGAAGATCTCCACGGCTGTCACTTCAGAAGTAGTTGAGAAAGCCACAAAAATAGTGCCACTGCTAACTCAAGCAAGGAAGACATCGACCTCCACTGACTAACACTAACAGAAAATTCAGTGAGATATATAGGCACTTGGCTGCCTCCGGATACATACACACACCAAGTAATAGTTTTATATTCTGCATCTCTTCATACCTTCGTATCAGTATCAGTCTGGCCCTCAGACACACTTTATTAGCTATTCTCTTTTTAGTACTTGTCAAACCCTCACCTCAGGACACCTCCTGAGTGCGCCCAGCTGAATCATTTTATTTTGCCACCAAAGAGGAAGGCACAACTGGCCAGGAGCCATACCCAACCTGCAGCATTATCAGCCATCACCCAGAAATGAATAAAATTACTTGGGGCAAAACCACTGTCAATGTAAATGTTGACTTTCAGTATTTTAGGGTAGTGGCTCCTCAGCCTCAGAATTCAGGGACACAAGACTAAATAAAAGACCCAGTGCTGGCACAGCCCAAACCACGTGAGCCTTGTGCATTTCTGGAGGTTTGTGAAGGCTTTCCTTTTTGGAGATGAAGGGCCCATGGCCCTTCACTCATTAAACCTTCCTACCAGCTGCCACATCTGCCCTGCACACACTGTGTTTTTCCTCCTGCATTCTCCACATGCTCAAAGATTCTTTTCAAAATACTCATCCCTGGACACCAAATCCTCATTTCCCCAGTTCATTTTCATAACAGAAACCTAAGAACTAAAACTACATTGAAGAACAGAAGTTTAGGAAGTTCATGAAACCAAAAAAGTCAACATTCCCACAGCTATCATGAGGCAAGCTACAAAATCCATGGATCCATGCAAACACTTGAGCATAGATGAGAAAAACACTGTGTGAAAAAAGGATTTCAACTGAAGCAGGAGAACCAATTACTAGCACAGAGACCCTATTTTGGTCAAAATTATCATGATGCTAGATAATCTCCATTTCACTGTAGTAGGTTATAAGTTCTGGTCTCTGCTATAAATTTTGCTTGGTAATATAGTTAAGAAAGAAAGGAAGAAGGGAAGAGAAGACAAAAGAGATAAGAGCAATCATAACCTTGGTAATAGTTTTGCAGAAAAACATCTGAGTTATTGTAAAAACAACCCAATATATAATCACTAATTGCTCTTCTTAACAGATGTATTCTCCAGATGCAGAAGTCTATTTTAGGACACTAAACCTCACCACACTGCATTACAAAAAAAAAAGTAGAGAATGAAACACCTGACTTTCCATAAGGGTTGTAGTTTCTTTAGCCCTTATTTAAACTGCTAAAATGTTTTGCCACATGATTTCTTTTTTTTTAACCAAGACTAAAGTTAACTCTCTTTGAAAAATGGTTTCAAAAATTCAGAGGGAAAAAAGTCACACACCCATCACTTCAAGGTCTGGAAAGAAACTGTGACTCATTTTTCCAACTGGCTCCCTTCTCAAGGGTGTCCAAACACATTAGTTCTGCAATGGAAGAGATATTTTTTTAAAGAAAAAAATAGTTGATTCTGCTGAATACAGTGACAATTATGTGCAAAAAAAAAATGCTTTTTAAAAAAGTAGTTTTAAAAACAGAATAAAATTCACGTGTTTGCAAACCAGTCCTATTCCAAGAAGATAGGCAGAGAACACCAATCCCTGTCCCAGACCATGTCATCTGATATGTATAACTGAACAAAGTTATACATATAATGGCAAATGCTATTCATGTTTGAAGAAAAGTATGAATAATAAACATCATATTGGGATCTTTGCTACCCCCATCATCTCTTTTCCTTAGAATGACAAAACAAGAAATCCCCTGTACCATCATTTATTTCTAGCAAACATCTTTAAAACTGTCTAAGGTAAATGTGGATGCATATCTTTGTGCTCCCTGAAATGGGAAGGCACTGCCTGCACAGCTCACTGCATTCTGCCCAGTGAGAAATCCCTGACATGGACTTGTAAGTACACTCAGCTGATGCAGTTCAAGCAGTAACTTCAGTCACTAACATCCTGTGTGGATCAGATTTAGCATTACTGTGGTGAAGGGTACCGTATTTTATTACCCATGGCTGAGCTCTTTAAACCACCCAGTGAATTGCATTTTAAGCACATTAATCCATTGATAGATGAGAGATTTATGTTGGAAAATCCTATTAATGCTGTGGGAAGGAGCAGCTCAGTAGGTTTTTTGTGCACTGACTGGAGAGAACTCTACACAGCTTGAGGGTGAAGAAGGATGAGATTAAAAGAACTCCTCTGGGAGGCACTTTGCATGTCAGAGATGAAAAATGTAAAGCAGGCGAGAGACCGCATTGTAAATAACAATGGTTATTACCAGTCGGGCCAAAATGCAAGTAGTAAATTCAAGATTCTGGTGTGGGATAGATGCCAAGTGACACAAAGAAGAGTCCAGAGTATCAACTTTCAAGTGAGGATGACACAGAGGTCCAAACAGTTACATTATTTTTAGTCAAGAAACATTTTATACCAAGCCAGATACCATGCTAGTTCCTTCTGGGAAAGTGAAGCAAAGACTTTGACATCCTAAAAATTATTTACTGTAGCTCTCAATTTCTCTCACTAGTTGCAACTTATTTTGTGCCTTGACATAATTCTGTACCTACATCTTTGCACTACATTTACTTACACTTGTCCTTAGACATTTGACCCAGCTCCTCCGTTTGGTTCCTAGTTTTGAAGTTGAGGAAAAGCTTACCATTTCCCCTGCCTGTGTTTGCAAGGTGGGAGAGTTTGCATTTGAGCCCTCTATATAGCTTTGACAAGGAAATAAACTCTTTTCTTCTTACGAAGGTTGCTGGTTTTACCCTCTCTCCCACTCCTTACTGAATGCCATTACATCACAGTCACTCACCCAAACTGCCTCACGGAACTAAACTCTTGACCTCTTGTATGAAAAGCACTGCTCACTAACTCCTAAGAGCATGCTGAGCAGTCTCCACCCCTGAGTGCCCTTCTAAACAGATGACTCAGTAGTTAATCCTCCTACCCCTTGGTACACAGCTAATTCTTACGTTTTGTGAGACTGTGGTGCTGTTCAAAGCACATCCGATTTCCATCATCTGGCTGTCAACCACCATGCCTGCCCACCTGACCTGTTCCTGCCACACAATCAAAGGAGTCCAGCCCGAGCTGTCAGATGTCCAACGCCTCCCTCAACAACACCAATCCAAACAATCCAAAACCTGGCTTAGATGCTGTGAAAGAGCCTGATAACAGCAATATATCCAACCTAGAACAGTTATGAAATGCAGCCAAGGCTGGGAATTATTTCAGATTATTATCCATGCTCTGTTTCCTGTAAAACTTACACACTTTGAAGATGCAGAAGCCACAACCTGCAACACTCTGTGCTGCCTATGGGTCTCAGCCACTGGGCTACAGTACAACACTCTCCCCCTCATTTGTTCTTCTGCTTGTCCCCAGAACTCGTGGTCTCTGCTGTAAAAGGGGTTCAGCTCTGAGCTGCAAGCAAATATGCTGCTGCTCCTCACCCCAGCTTGGCTACAACAGCAACTCTTTGGGCAGCTGGAAGATGCAGACTTGTATACCCAGGCTGACAACAGAAACTTATCTCAGACCTCTCACACTTCCAATGAGTGCTGTAAGCTATACACAGCTCCTGCACTCAGCAGTGGCATCTTAAAAATAAGTTTTGCCACATTCTCTAAAGAGGACTTGCAAGGCACCTGCCACATGAGGTTGGGCCCAGGCAGTGGATTCTGAAAAGGAGACTTTTACACTTCCAGTTCTTCAGCTGCAGCAAATCCTCAGACATTTGCCTCAGGCATTATCTGTCTCCCTGGCAATCCTGATTTCAGCTGTCTCATCTAAAAACAGCAGCAGGATTGCAGAGCAGCATGCTGGCTAGCACTCCTTACCTTGCTTATTCTGAGCAGCTCCCGGACAGAACCTGAGTTTCTCTGATGCTCTGTTCTTAAATTCTTGAGTACCCCACAGGGCACCCAGGAAATAACTGGGGTGATAAGGGCAGTAAGACTACACATGACTGTTACTGCGTGATCCAAAACTTTTTCTCTCTCTCATCATCCACATACCCAGCTAGGCACCCTTTCCTTCCAGAAAGAAGAAGGAAGAAAGGAAGCAGCACTACAGACAGACAGTGAGAACTGATACATTTAGATTTTCTTTCCTCCTTTTTTAAGAACTGACAGAAATGTGCAAATGCTGTCTGAAGCCAGCATTTCCACTCACTGGGACTGAGAAGGGACTTGTTATCTTTCACTCATGGTACAAAAGAGAAGAAAGGAGAGCTTAGCACGAAGAACTTCTGGCTCTAATCCAAACCACTGTCTTTTTGAAAGGACGCTGTCTATAAACAGACAATGCTCTTCATCTCCATTCCTTCACATCCAAAACCTAGGAACTTCTCAAAGTGAGTTACTTTTAGGTATCTGCTCAGCCCTGTCATCATCTCTCAAACATTCCCTTCTATCTGGTCTTCACACTGACCCTGTACCTAAACATTGTCACTGTTTCCTCTCTAGTCAATGCAAGATTGGAGCAAAACATTCCAGAGGGTCTTGAACCTTTTCTGAAAATATCACCCCACCCTATACCAAACAAATTACTCTCTTCCAATGAAATCCATTTTTGACATCCCTTGGCTCATTCACACTGACCCTGTACCTAAACATTGTCACTGTTTCCTCTCTAGTCAATGCAAGATTGGAGCAAAACATTCCAGAGGGTCTTGAACCTTTTCTGAAAATATCACCCCACCCTATACCAAACAAATTACTCTCTTCCAATGAAATCCATTTTTGACATCCCTTGGCTCATACAGTGCCTTCTCTTGGCCACATCTAGACTAAAGTCAGTTCATTAAAGCCACTCCTCTTAGTATCTGACTCTCCCTAAAGGCCCAGCATGAGTCCTCTAGTCAACAAAAAGTAACCAGCAGATTTTCATGTGAGATGGGGAAAATGTCAAATCCCAATCACACAGAAAAAGGCTGAAAGCCTGACCCACACAAACCTTGAAGATTCACACAAAGAACTTTTGTTTTTAAAAGCTCAATGGAGCTTTCAGTACTTGATGGGGGAGAGAATATCTGAGATTAGAAGTTCAAGTGTTATGAAACCTCTTCTACGTCAAAATTATCCCAATCTCCTCTCAGTCATCTTCTCTAGTTTGAAGGAAAGTACCTGCCTTAGTTTTCTTAGCCTTATTTTAGGTAGCTTCACAATCTTCTAAAATCTTCTATGCTGGGTCTCTGTTTTGTCACATCAGGTTCATGGTTTTTCTCTCCTATCAGGATTATTACCCACTCTTCTTCCTCTTTCTCAAAAACACTACACATAAGTGGGCTGACATTTTTTCAGCACTATCCTGCCCATCCAGGGCTTCTCACTCATATTCAACACTGTCCCCCAGCACACACCTACAAGCATCAGTAGCTGCTCTATCCTTCCCCTTTGGGTTCTGCAGGGTCCACTCTACCTCTTCACCAAAGGTAATTAGCAATTGCCCAGTTAAGAAACACGGGTGAGTTACAACTACTTCAGAAAAATCTGACACAAATGCACTAGTATATATGAAAAAGTCAAACAATACACACTCTATTTCTTAATACCTTGCCTTTCCCATTAATGTGCTATTTCCCTGATGTTACAGCCTTCAGTTTAAGGGAACCTTTGAATACCACTTAGCACAGTGGTCCTCACTAGAGATAATTAGCAATAACACCTACCTTGACTATTTTGTGACCCTTAAAGAGCAGCAATTTAAAAGTTACAATTTACTCTGAAAGTTTTACCACTGCTGCTAACAACACAAATGACAATAGGAATGAAAAGCTAAATCAAAATATCCATACCCTGGGCACCGTCTGTGCAGCTGACAGCCTTTGCTGTGCTATCTGCAGTATAATTTGCTTTGTACACAGATTCAGTTTATGAGAGCCTCACAGTGAAGAAGAAAAAAAAAAGTAGAGAAAAATGCAGTTATATAAACCCACAAAATTAGGTTGACCTTTACCTCATCTTTGATAATTTCCACTGTCTTACAAAAGGATGCAGAATTGCTTACATTAGTTGTGCTGCACTGATACCAGCCCTGTCAACATTTTAATTTGTGTGTTTAAACCTAAATATGCCTGCATACACGTATATGCCTCTTCCTCACAGCACTGCTGATACATAAGCATGAAAAAGAAAGCAAAATTATAAAAGCAAGCAGGGGAGAACAAAGATTTTTTGTTTTAATACAAAGGAAGTTTTAGCAAGTATGGTATCTGAAGAAGGTTCCAACTGTTGGGCTCGGAAATTGCTGGTGAATGCCAGCTGAGTTGGGAAATCCTCATGGAGCAGTACAGCTCAGCTCAGCCATCTCTGAACATCTCTGCAGAATGAGTGTAACCAACCTGGGAGCAGCCAGAAGCAAACTCCTACCCCAATCTCTCCAACAAAAAGCGTGCAGAATAGTACTCTGGACTTCTCTTCCAAAGCAAGGACATTTCTTGGGTTTCTCCAGATGAAAGATGCTTTTGAGGCAATCTTGCAGCAGGTACACATGCAACCCCCCCCCTACCACTGTACCTTGTGCAACATATGCTAACCAAATTCTTTGCTTTCCAAGTCCAGCCAAGAGAAAGCACTGGGTCTCTACTCCTGGTGTGCTAGCAGGCCAGCAAGATTAGGAGAAGAATAAAAGATAACAACCACCACCACACACATGCCAATATTGCTACAAGAGCAGTGCACTTAACTTAAGGCTACATATATCGAAATCAAGGTACCTACAGCACTATATTTCCCCTGTAAAGACTTGCTTCCTCAGTAGCATCACTACTGCAACTCCCTACTGTGTTACCGCTACACTTGCCTGTCCAGTATAGAAGTCTCTCCTTTCTATTCCAACGTACTGACTGTTCTTCCTAGTCACTGCACTCATGAGATAGTCTCAACAGCAGGCAAAAGTGGCAATTATGACCAATTGAAGAAAAACAGCCTAATAACTAGGCAGATCATGGGGCTTGGAAAGCCACTGGAATAAGACAGCTGTGGCCCAAAGGATCCAGTGCTACAGAAAAAAGCTCTGTATTTGAAAGCTGGTGTGAAAGCAGCATGAACAGCTCTAGAAGCCATGTGACTCAGAAGGAGCACGGACCCCAGGAGGAAATCCTCCTCTAAAGTTGCAGCAGTGGCAGTGAAATGGAAAGCCCAGGGAATGCCCCAGCAGAATTCTGATGACTCTGGGCAGCCATTGCCTTCACTACAAATACTCCCAATTCTGCTCACCTCCTACACCAGGAGCATCAAAAACCCCAGAGCAAGTCAAACTAAAGAAGTGCCCCAACCCTCCACCCTCAAGGCAGAGCTGTGAAGTCAGGTCTCTGCTCCCAACTGTGCCAGCAATGGAGGCGGCAGATAAGAGATAAACTCACTCTCTTCTTTGGGCCAGATACGCCTTTCTATGCTAACTATAGAAAGAGACTTCTTTTTCTGACAGCAAGATAAGCAGGGATGATGAGAATGTCACAGCAAGAAGAACATGTAGTACCAAGTTTCTATTTCTACAATAATTTTAACAATATTTTACACTATCATCTGCATAGTTTATCGAAGATATCACCCACAGCCCTAGCAGGCAATATACAAAGGCCTCCAAAAAAGACTAAAATGCAGTAAGTTAAGCATTGCAGAGCAGGCAGCCTTGACTCTAAAATTCTTGTAGTTGGGAGCTATAAACTCTATATGAAAACAGTTTAATTTATTTTGAATATTACTGAAACTTACTCTTTGCAGCTTAAGTCTCAGAAGATATCAAGACTACTATAATATTAGAAACAATATGCCCTTTCTCATTTAAAGACTGTAATTAAAGAAATGAATAAAAGTTCTTCTAAACATTACAAAACCAAGCTGCGCATTAGACCAGATGCAGTTTGACTCAGATTCCACTGTGCCAGAGATTACAATGCCAGGTTGCACGTATAATGCAGCAAGTTACTCCCAGAAACTCTGGAAGTAACTGCCAGGTAAGACTTTGCCACCTTTTGAACTGTAGATCTCTGAGAAAAAAAGCTGATAAGTGATCTCTCTTTTTCAGCCTTGCCTGAGCTTGCTGATAAGTGATCTCTCTTTTTCAGCCTTGCCTGAGCTTGACTTGCCAGAGACCCTACCTCCTCTGTTGCGCAGACACCACAAAAAGAAGGCATTTGTGAATTTTTTTCAGACACCGAAGTCAGACAGTTACACATACACAAATGCAGGTTTAAGTATGTTCACAACACAAAGCTAAACACTCTTCGTGAGAATACAAACTCATCTCCTCATTTAGGATTTTTGGGGGCAAGTTTAATCTTTGTTTCCTAGGTGACCCAGCACCAGCCAAAACAAATTCTAGCCCCCAAACTGGCCCTAGTAATTTAGTGTCTAAACAGAAGAATGCCCTGTGCCACAGCCTCATTTGCTAAAACAATGTGGCCTGCTAAACATCTCTTGGCCATTACCTCAGTTAACCTCAGAATAACCCATTCTAGTATTGATAGCTGAATACTTTAAAGTTATGACAGGCATGGAGGAAATTGTAGGAAGCTTTCACCTCTTTTTTTCCCTTGCCTCTCTCCTCTGTCCAGTCCTTGCTACACATATGAAAATGTCAGACAAGTTTTCTTTAATTATCCAAACAGCATTACAAAGATGCTAATATCTCAAAATGATGGCACAGACTACTCCATTTCATAGAGCTTCCTTCCAAATATCTATTCTAGTTAATAATAATAAGGCTGGTGAAAAATAATCCCGTATTTAAAAAACCCTGTATTTCTCAATTTTTGTTCTATGCTGGAATAAAAAGAAAGACTTTGGGAAATCTGAGGGAGGATGAAGAGGCAAACATACAGATGAGATCTGAGAAATCAGTTTAAACTTTTAATGTCTCTGATTTGAATTAAGGCCCTTCCATTTAAGTTTTTTCCATGTCCTATGGCAGCAGGTCATGAAGCTATTACCCACCCAGGTCTGGAAGCACCTCCTATATTCTGACCAATTTTGACCAAATACATTAAAATAATTTATGTATCTGTGTTTGTGAAGACATGACCATTCACTGGTGACAACCTTTATCCCCAACAATTAATTCACGAATTTCAGGCCAGCAGCAGCAAAAAAATTTCAACTTATAACTTCTCATTTACTACAATAAACATCATTTAAGTGTAAAGGTGACTATGGAAATTCATCTGCTATTAAAAAAATATATATAGATAGATAGATAAAGTTGGCAGTAATTCCAATCTCCACGTAACTTTCTAGGAAAAAGGGAATAAAAGGATTTCTGGTAGCAGGTTTTCCAGAACCTCCGTGCCTTCAGTGCCCCCTCACAACCATTAAACTAAAGCTCATCCTGGTTACAAGTCTGCACAACTAGCAGGAAGAATTTACAGGAGAGGAGACCAGTAGAGAGTTTCACTTGAGTGCCTGCAGACTGCCTTACTGATTACAGCACTTGTAACTGGAGGAGTCAAGTGAGACAGAGCTTCCCTGAAACACAATTTCCCCTTCAACTTACCAGCTGTTTAGTTTGACCAGAGATAAATCCCTGTTTTGACAAGAGCAGTGTTTTTTTATGCAAGGTGCACTTCTGAACACCTTTTTATGTAAGGTGCATTTTCTGAACACCTTGTGCATGAAGTTCAATGCTCCGAAGTTAAAAATCCTTCAAGACATAGATCAAAAGGTAGTTGATTTAAGTAAGTGGCTCTGTAATGAAGAGTTTGGTGGTGACATAGGTGTGCATTCACAAATTGTTCCCATTTCCCAGTAGAAGTTTAAGCTCTTCTTATCCCCCTCAATCTCTAACAGTTCAGTTTAGTTCCCTGAAGCATTTCCCACTGAAGCCACGAAATGCGTGCTTTTTACTTCCTTTTTTAAGATTTTACACACAGAAGAAAAGAACAAGCCTGCATTTTAAGCAAGATTGGTTCACTTATTTGGTTCAAAACATAATCCCACAAACTGTTCTGTCAGTACAAGTGAGGGGGCAAGAATGAGTGGGGGAAAAAAGAGGATCAAGAATATCTTCAGCATTGCTGCTAAGCATCCCAGCCCTCAGCCATTGCTAGAGTTAAACGACTTTGGCTATTATGTCCTTTTACAAATATTTTTACTTTTAAAAAGAACAACAAAAGACCATCAAACCAAAACAGGCAGAATAGAGTGCACTGGAAGTGTTCACCAGAGAGATGACTTTGCCACCACAGGGCACCATCCTTTTATCCCTGGCCAAGTGATTCTGGGATTTGCCCTCCAATGCTGTTGTCCCTTTCATATTCTGTACTCAGGAGTGCAGGGGATGTGGAGAATGATGACAGATGAGCCATAAACAATGAGCTGCAAACAATAATCCTATCCACAAAATCTCCATTACATTTCTGAGTTCTGCTGTGAAGAAATAGTGAATTTCTTTCAGGGCTGATCAGTTAACATCTACTGTACACAAAAATTAAATGAGGTACTTGTGTACAAGACTATTTAAGCCATTTCCATATTAAGTTTGCTCTATTCCCTAAGTGCTGTTACTTGTTCTACTACAACCTACTCTCAACAGGGGGTGAAGAAAGGCATTAGGGAGTAAATAGAGTCTCTGAAGAACAGTAAAAAATCTAAGGCAAAAAGCATTTTCTTAAAATAACTGCTCCTGATTTTTACATGCCAAGGGGTGAAAAGACAAGAAAGGGCAGCAGTGGAAAACACTGACATAAGCAAGGAGTCACTGCAAGTTTGTCATGGTATAAATGGACAAAAAAATGGGGGTGACAGGAAGCAGAGAATGTCAAGACCAGCAACTGTTTTTTTTCAAAGGCTATACAAACTTGAGGTAAGATGGGGAAAAAATTTACCCCCGAACAACTGCAGTTTGTGACACTTCCAAAGCAACCTACTAAAAAGCCACTTTAAGAAAGGAGAGGATGGCATAATTTCTATTATCATAGAGATAAATGTCAGGTTTTAAAGCTTAGCTACACACACATGCACACACAAAAAACACGGCAAACTTGCAAGGGCTACTGAAGTGTGTGCAACACCAAAGCAGTCTATGTATTTTAGAAACAGCAGCACTGGTCCTGATTTTGATGGGAAAAAAATCCTGACACCCATACCTTACACAAAGAAACAGAGATGTTCTGAATATTTAAAATGTTCCATCTCCAAAATTCTCTTCAGACTTCTGAGTTGCAATGGGTAATAGTAAAAAAGACAGCTTTAAGCAGCTTTTAAAAATAAAAAATGTTTCCATTAAATACTCAGGATCTGTCTTCCTTTCACAGATTTCTATTTCTCTATGGAATCGGTCAGGATGAACAAGATCCTTTTTTGTAAATGTACAATGCAAGTAAAAATAAATCCGTCAGAATTGAATTCTGGGATTTGGAATCTTTCCCCCACCCATGGGAGGGGACATAGGATCCTGATGCAGAGATGTAATGCATACTGATCACAGAGCAGAGCAAAGAGAAAGTAGGGCACATAATAAATGCATCTGAAATGAGACCTTCATAACTTCAGGAATAATGGTGGTATAGTTGCTCCCTCCTATAGTTGCCTCAGTTGTTTCCTTCCCACATGGAGGGAAACATGCTGTTTACTAGTAATCCAAGTGCTAGGAGGGAGACTGTGTAGACCCTGCCCCTCACCATATATTCACAATTCTCTGAAAAAACCACCTTTTCTGCTGCTGATTTGAGACCATACAGGAAGCAGCTTCTCACAAAGAGCTAAATTACATCCTTTCCTCTCAGCCTCACTCAGTGTTACGTCACCTCCTCCTACAGACAGAGACTGCACACCATTCTCTTTAGTTATAACATTCTGAAGCTAAAACCATTTGCTGTGAAGCACAAAACAAAATCAAATTTCGAAATGTGATTATGCACCCTTCTGATGAGGTCTATATTTGCCAACCTATTAACATCACTTAAATCACTACTGCATAGCTTTAGTAAGTCAAATACTACATCTGAAGAATTACTGGCTGGTGCACTGGAGCCAGAGCTTAGAAGGCTTTGCCTGCTTCTGCAAGAACAATTTTTATACTTTTTTAGTTTTGCTTAGTAAAAACTCTCATTTATTCTCACAACAAGAAACTGATTGGAGCTAACATCTGCTTTGTTCTTGCGTCTTTGAATAGCAACTGAGAGTATAAAAGAATGAGAAAAAAGAGTAAATTGATTTTACTAAAAATCTATCTGAAAATAATACCCACTTCATTTGTTTTTTAAAAAAAACATTTCCAAAAAATGAACCTTCAGAACAAACACTGCAGTTCATTTACCTTTTTATAATTTAAATTAAGTCATTTTGCACTTCTATTTTAAATAAATTTTCAACCCAAGGAGCTTGCTATAAGTTACAAGTAATGCAATATTTGACCATTTAATTAATTTTAAAGATGATAAGAAATGTAATTTAAATAGATCATTACTAAAACATAGTTATTCTATTTACACATATCGCCACATAAACCAAACTTTCTTTAGTAAATACACAAAATAATTTATTTTATTACCATATTTCTTGCTTGGTAATATAAATCATTATTTGCAAAGGTAGCTCCAACACTAACCTCTCTTTGCACTAAGAGAAAAAAACATACTTTCCTCATCAGCTTTAATGAAGCAGAGTGGTTAAAGTGAAAAGATGAT
Organism: Geospiza fortis; assembly: GCF_000277835.1. Lineage (NCBI taxonomy): Eukaryota > Metazoa > Chordata > Aves > Passeriformes > Thraupidae > Geospiza > Geospiza fortis. The sequence continues at coordinate 702,658 of NW_005054325.1, read as the reverse complement.
GGTTTGGGCCTTGAAACAGGAACAACAGTTGGTGGGACACGACTCTGAAGTGAATTCAGGAACTGGTATGACCTACAAAGTAATCCTTCCACCTTAATTCTGCCTGTTCCTCGACACAACGTCCTGTACCTCTCCCCAGCAGTCCTGGCCGCCATCTGGAATGTGGCTATAAGCCAGCACTGCTCTACACTGTGCTATCACACCTCTAAATGTCTAAATAATTTGCCCCAATAGCTAATGCAACCTGAAATAATCTATATCAGGTGCATGCAGCAGTCAAAAGTATCAAGCTGGAAGGCAGGGCGAAGATGATGTACTGCCTGTTTCTGAAAGCTGACTGTCACATCTCAGTGCAGATGAGCATAGCTGATACATAGGCCAAGTCTGCTCCACCGCAGCACTCCCATCAAACAGCTTCACACTTACTGCCAGGGTCTGCACCACTTCCCATAACAATGCCCACCTCCCCAACACACAGGAACAGAACCAACAAATAATTTGTAAACAAGTTTCTTCTCTTGAGCATTCCACTCTGGGCATCTGTTAACTGGCAAACAGCAGAAGTGACAACTTGGCATCCACACCAGAAGGGTATTTGGTTTGGTGTTTGCTCTTCAGCACACCTTGGTTCATAAAAAATTAGTCCAAAAATAAAAGTAGACAAAGCCAACTGTGAACTTACTATTGTAAAAGAAAATCAGTAAGTAAGCAAAACTTCATGAGGCAAGCAGCTTTCCCTGACACAGTGCTGATCTCAGCACCACAGAAGGCAGCATTCATCTCATCAGACTTGATATCTGGAGTCCAACCCACCAGACTGAGCCTCAGATTCAGGCCCTTTGCAATTCATGGGGAGAGACTGGCTTGTCTTCAGCTTCTGCAGGCCACTCAGCAAGTCACGGATGCCTTTTTCTGTTATGGAAAACACTGAGATTTCAGGTGTTTCTCCACCCCAAGTCAGGAAAAAAATCACACTAACATTAAAAGATGGGAAACCAGCAGTACCTAAACAGCCTAAAGGGTTAGGATGCAGGCTTCAGGCTCCCATTGAGGGTTTTCTCTCCCCTGTCTGCAGCCTGGCTTACCAAGAAACCACCAGAGCCACTTTGTTCACGCTAATAAACTCAGAATTATCTGTGCAAGCAGGAGCCTCCACCTCAGTCTCTTGTATCCCATCCAAGTGCCATGATACTGCTTTGCAGCCTGTATAACTGGAGTGCTCAGCTCCAGTCTTTACAGGACTAAAAACATTCAGGGGAGAGACAGACACAAACTAAATGGGCAATGAGGGCTAAACAAAGCCAACTGCATGCACCTTCTTGTGGTGGCAACAGGGGATCAAGAACACACAGGGATGCAGAAACACCTAAGCCCCCTGCCCTAATTCATCCTTTCTCAGTATTCACATGGAATACAGAGTACCTAGGTCCTACTGCTTCATTTTCCTGCTTCAGAGATAGGACACAAAGTAGGATTACCCATGTCATCTCTTAAAAGCAAACAGACAAGGGAGAGTGTCTAAGATCTCTCTTCTCTCTCACTTGAAATGTCCTCCTAGAGTTTGAAAATCCTTTTCCAATGAACATTTGGTGCATCACTGCTTGCAAAGTGGGAGTGTGCAGTGGAGAGAAAATGGGAATCTTTTCAGAAAATAAAGTTATCACAAATTGTTTTCAGTCCAGGATGGTCAGTGTACTGCATTACAGGCTAAAAGCATGACATTTGTGTCACAACAGAAAAGGGTTTATTTTGTTTAACTGTTCATATAGCAATGAAAATGGCAAAGCACTGATGTTTCAGTGATAAGTGCCTTTCAATCTCCAGCATCAGGAAATGCCTTGTTAAAATGGCATTATTTGTAAGAGCTTCAGAAGCATTGATTTATTTATTTATATTCCCTATTTCTAGCTTACTAGAAACTAGTAACTTCATATTCTCAGTGATTTTTAAGTAATTAAATATAGCTAACAAAATACATAGGACGTAAAATGAAGTGAAAAAATCCATCAGGCTGTGTACAACAATCACACTGTACCTTTAGCATTACCTCCACATACAGGTCATAGAGAACATTATGGCAGCTTTAGACACCCAATGTCACACCTGCCCCGTGCAGCATTTTAACTAGAACCAAGTGGGTGCTGCCACCCTGCCCAGCACTTCAGGTCACCTCATTGTCCATTCCTCCCACTGCATACAGCAGTGCGTACGGTTATCTCAGCAGGCTCATTTCCAACAGAAGACCCTAACATATCAAATGAGCTTTCCCAAGTGACAACATCTGCCTTTCCAAGGGAGTATGGTTAGAGAGTCAGCAGCAGAAAGTGAGTGCAAGCTATGCCCCATCCCCTGTACATGAGAGAACTTTAATACTGGCAGATGTTGACTCTGATGACAGGCTCATTTGTCGAATTGTTGATTCCATACCACTTACCTAAATGCAAAGATAAGGTTCTTTAAAAACTCATGAAATCTACAAAATCTGGATGTTCTAGAAACATAAAGATGTGCTGCAACCAGAAGTTTTCTCCTTAGCAAGCTGTCTAGACAATCTATTATGTCTGAGCAGACAGCACTGGGCAACAGTGCTTCTTTAAGCACACACCATGCCAACCAGTGCTATAAACTACTTAGGAAACTAAAAAAGCAAGCTATCAATGTATCTGTACTAACAATTAAAAGCCCCTCAGCCTGAAAGTCTATTCTGAAGTCTGTGGGGAGTTGAGTCACACTTTAAAAATTTCTTCACTTATATGTTTTGCACTGAACTGGCAACTTGGCTATCATCCAGAAAATCAACATTTCTCTTCTCACTTTTTTGCTTACAGAAACTGAAAGAGAGCTGGCAGGCAGCAAAGCAGGATATTACCGTGAAAGCCAGATAACTAACTGTCACCATGGCTCTAAAATCACCTCTTGCCTTCTTGCATTAATAATCCTTTAATGTACTTTCACTGGTGAGGTCTGCCCCCTACAGCTCCTCAGCCCTGATAGCAAAGATGAGGGAGTGAAGCAGCACCCAGGAACAGGAAAGCAGGAGTTTGTACCTAAATTTTCAAGTGACAAAGATAGGATGCACATGGGGGTGCTGAGGGTGCAGGCTTATGTCTTTGCAAGGCTAGTCCATCATCTCTGAAAGATCATGGTGCTGGGAGAGATTTTCTATTACAGGGGAAAGGGGGAAGGAAAGGTAAAAAAAAATCACACCTATCTGCAAGGAGGAGACCAGGGTACTACAGCCAATCAGGATAACCTCATCCCTGGGATGGTTATGGAAGAAGTCCTCATGGAAGTCACTCCAAAACACAGGAAGGATAAGAAAGTAACCAGGACAGCCTGTGTGGCTTTACCAAGCGCAAACTGCAACTGACCAACCTGACCTTTGAGACAACAACCTTCCAGTATCTGAAGGGAGCCTACCACGAACTGGAGAGGGACTCTTCAGCAGCTGCAGTGATAGGACAAGGAGTAATGGGTACAAACTGAAAGAGGGGAAGTTTAGGTTAGATATTAGGAAGAAATTTTTTACTGTGAAGGTGGTGAGACACAAAACAGGTTGCCCAGACAGACTGTGGATGCCTGGCAAGTGTTCAAGGCCAGGCTGGATAAGGCCTTGAGCAACCTGGTCTAGTGGGAGACATCCTGCCCATGGCAGTGGGACTGGGACTAGATGGTCTTTGAGGTCTATTCCTACCCCTTAACAATCTATGAATTCATGATTTTAAGAGCAAGAGGAGAGCAGTAGGTGTTATTTACAGTGCCTTTAAGAAAGCTGCTGACAGTCTCCTGTAGTATCTTTATTAACGAATTACTGATTTGTTAGTGGACAATAAAAAAGGCAGAAAATTGGCTGGATCATCAGGCTAAGAGATTTTCACCTCTCAAAGGAAAAACATACAATTTACAACCAGTTACAAGGCAGCCCACAGTGATTAATATTAGGGCCAATGCTCTTTAATATCTCTCATTAACAACCTGGATGATGAGGAGTTCATGAGTACCAAATTAGGGAGAGTAAGCAATAAACAACTTCATCCCAATGTGAAGCAGAAGGGAAGATGCCAATCTCTTCTTTTAGTTGACCAGTGTGTGGACCTCAGGAAACAACATGAAGTTGTGTCAGGGGAGGTGTAGTTTTGATATTAGGAAAAGGTTCTTCATCCAAAGGGTGGTTGGGCTCCTCTGAAAAGCAGTCACAGCACCGAGCCTGACAGAGTACAAGAAGTGTCTGGATAACACCCTCAGGGTCACAGTGTGATTTTTGGGGCTGTCCTCTACAGGGCCAGGAGTTGGACTTCAGTGATCCTTGTGGATCCTGTCCAACCCAGGATATTGTATGATTCTATGAACTGAAGATAGCACTGCTATTCAAAGGGATCTTAGTCTGAGGATATGGGCTGACAGGAATGAAGTTCAGGTTACTGTGAGGCTGGGAAGGAGTAACCACGCAGTACTGGTGCAGAGAGCTGACTCACTAGAGAACAGCTTCACAGAATAGCAGAGGGTAGCAGGCAATTTGAGCACAAGTCAAAGTGTACACATATAGTAAAGGCACTCAATCACCTTCCAGGCTGTATAGTTGGGCAAATGTAAGGCAAGTAGATGGATGGATGTGTTTATTCCTCTCTACTCAATGCCCACAAGACACATTATCTGGAGCAATGCATTCAGGGCTTCCAAGTACAAGAAAGATGCTGGCCTACTGGAGTGTGTTCTTAGCAATTTCACAGATGACACTAGGTTGGGTGGGAGCACTGATGTGCTGGAGGGTAGGAAGGCTCTGCAGAAGGATCTGGACAGGCTGGATCAATAAGCTGAAGCCAAGCGTATGACAGTCAAAAGGCCAAGCACCTTCAGCCACAACAACCCCAAGCAGAGCTACAGGCTGGGACAGAGTGGCTGGAAAGCTGCCTGGTGGAAAAGGACCTGGGGGTGCCTGCCAGCTGTCAGCTGCTGAACACAAGCCAACATGTACCCAGGTGGCCAAGAAGGCCAATGACCCGGGCCTGCATCAGCAATAGTGCATCCAGCAGGACCAGGGCAGTGATTGTCCCTCTGTACTTGGCACTGCTGAGGCCACATCTCAAGTCCTGTGTCCAGTTCTGGGCCCCACACTACAAGAAAGATATTGAAGTGCTGGAGTGCATCCAGAGAAGGGCAGTGGAGCTCGGGAAGGCCTGGAACAGAAGTCTGATGAGGAGCAGCTGAGGGAGTTGGGAGTGTTTAGGGAGAAAAGAAGGCTCAGGGGAGACCTTCTCACTCTCTGCAACTGCCTGAAAGGAGGCTGTAGCCATGTAGGAGTCAGCCTCTTCTACAAAGTAATAAGCAATAGGATGAGCAAAAATGGACTCAGGTTGGATCATACGAGGTTTGGACTGTATATTAGGAAAAAAACTTCACAGAAAGGATTGTCAATCACTGGAACATGCTGCCCATGGTAGCAGCTGAGCAATCACATGTGAAGGAATTTAAAAGATTAGGTGTGGTGATTAGGGACACGGTTTAGTGGTGGGTTTGGCAGCGCTGGGTTAAGAGCCGGATTTGATGATCTTAAGGGTCTTTTCCAACCTAAATAATTTTATGATTCTATAAATGAGCCCAGTGGTGGGCCACCAAGATGATTAAAGGGCTCAGATATACAGTGTATATGAAGAGGCTAATAGGACCCATTCAGCTTTAAGAGAAGGGTTCTTGCTGCCTACAGCTGAGGGGGAGGTGGATCATGGAGGCAGGCTCTTCTTGAAGGCACTTGGAGACAGGACAGGTGATAACAAGACACGAGGTACAAGAGAAATGCCAATTAGATGGAAGAAAACTTTATCATCATGAAGACAGTCAGACACTGGCACAGGTGTCAGAGAGGTTGTGGAATCTCCATCTCTGGAGATATACACAACTCACCCGCACAAGGCCCTGAGCAACCTCATCTAACTGGACCCACTTCAAGCAGGGAACTGGATCAAATAACTTCAGAAGACCCTTCCAAGCCAAATTTAAAGAATGAAGCTCACCATTCAGATCAAGATGTGACCAAGTTTACAACAGCATGTGACAAGCTCAAGAAGCAGGCAATTGCAAAAGCTTCTCACCTCTACCAAACCAAAGCAACAGCTTTGCTGCACACATGCTCCCTGATGTGAATGGTGAGCAGACAAACCAGCTGTCTGAACATTTAGATGTTTCATTGCTGATATTATTAAAGCACCTAAATATTCTGGGTCCAACCAAAAAGGAAAATATGTTTTCAACATCTTTGTTTATTCACTATTTCCACAGCCCTGGAAGCAAGCTCAGCCTTGTCTCTGAGGTTCCAGTTTAGCGGCTCAGCAGACAAGTTTTGGAAACCCCAGAGCACCCTCATGTGGCTAGATGTTGCTAGTTCTCCTTCCTTCATCTGAACGGTGTGAGGGACAAGCAAAATCCACGTTTTATTCACAGGTTTATCTCCCCACCACACCACTAACTGGGCATGGTTCTTACATGACAAATAGTATTTCTGCTGCCACACAGCTCTTCCAACAGACCCTGTTTCCAGTTTCTTCTTCCCACCAGAGCAGAGCTGGATGACAGGCCTGCCGGATGGATGGTCAGGGGCACCAGCAGCCAGAGCAGGCAGCCCAAGCAGCACGCTCCACAAACACGGGTGCTGAACCTTGCTCCTGTGAACCTCTAGGTATAATTGCTCATGCCAGGCTGGGGAGCAATCTTCATCATCTCTCTTCTTTCCTCCCCAGACTGAAAAAACAGTTTTCCCTCAACTTAAGGTAACATCGAAATTTCTTGGTAGCAGATAAAGACATTTTCCTGACTTTTCTCTTTTTCCCCCACTCGCCTTTTTTTTTTTAATAAAGACAGGCTGGGAGAACAACAGCTGCACTGCTTCTTTCCAGCTCTCCCAAGCACTGCAGTGTGCTCCTCACGCTGCACAGCAAAGGAAAGGCTCCTGACACCACACACACCTCCTTCACTCCATTCACTCCACTTAAATCGTGCCTGCCTGTCCATCCCCTTTTTCCTTGCAGCAGGCAGGCTTTTGGAACAGGCATGGGCCCTTCACATGCTACATTTAGCCTGGCACATCCTCTTAAACTATGAACACAAGCACTGTAAACTGCATTAAGAAGTTCACAAAACACCAGCCTACCCACATTTTCACATCAAAGCCATTCAAAAGCAGCAGCAAGGTTGGTGCAAAGAAGGGGTCAGAAGACTTAGGTCCAAACATACTGCTCTACTCCAAAATAACATCTTACTGAAATTACTCTAACTCACAAGAGACAGTCAACCACAGACTTGTACAACCTCCCTACTGTCTGTAAGCTGAAAACTTAAAGGGAGCTAAATAATAATTTCAAAATGCGGTAGCAGCAAAAACAGAACAATGTCCACCAGGTTCCCTGCCCTGGTGACAAGTAAGCATGGGTAATACTTTCTCAACTCCCTGTTTTAGGGATAGAGAATATGTATATTGTTTGATTACCACCAATGACCGAAGCCAAATGAATTAACACGTTATATAAAACATTACAAAGCTAATACAGTTGACAGAGCAAATCACAAATATTTTATTTACAATGCCACAATAGTATGGATTGGAAAAGCCTTGTGCAGGATATCAAGTCCACTCTGTTCAACAGTAACCTGTTCAAAATTTAAAAACCGAGGATATTTCATCTTACAAAGTGGTACTTTGAACCTTGCTGATTAAAAAAGGGTAAATTTTTAAACTGTGAAGAAGAACCAGTTTAACCACAAGTTACTGTATGCACTACAATAAAATATAACGTTGAAAAAAATGTTATTGTCCACATTGCACAAGATCAGAATAATGCCTTCAGTGCTTAAGGCTTCAGAGGATTCAGTTTAATAACTAAAAGAAGTTGCAGGTGGCAGTTCCAATTTCTTAAGTATTTTGAAAGAGTACTTTTTACAATACAGCTCTCAAAGCACAGGAATGCTACTGCATTTATGGCTGAATGCAAAATGCTTCGTACAATGCATCAACTCTGCTGGTGCAAAATGTGTGGCTAATATGAAACAATCACTAGTCACCATCTCCCACACACAAACTAGGGAGAGGAACATTACTGGCCAGAAAAGATTTTCATTGTTGAAAGTGCCAAGTCTGATCTCTGAGTGAAGCCCAAAAGACAAAAATTTTTTTGTGAAGTTGCCAAACAGTAAGTCTAGAAACTAAAATTCATCAATAGTTATCAAAAATTACAGACTCTAGAACTGTTGGCTTCATTGACCACTAAAGATATAACCCGAAATGTAACTCACCCATCCACATTCCATGGCGGGTGTTCATTCCATTCTCCATCCCACAGGCGGCAACTATTCTTCCTGCTTAACTGTTGTAACTGATACAAAAGTTAAACTTGGGAGAGAAGCAGCTTCCAAACTGAAAGGAGCTTGAAGCTCACTGCTTCTATTTCAGACCTGCACAAGAACTTGCACAGCTGAAAACACTTTTTCCCCAAGTTGTCTGTTAAAGGACATTACCTCTCTGCCTACCAAGTCTAGTTTTATCTTAAATTAAGGTAAAATATCTAAGTTCCAAAACAAACCCCAAAATCAGTAGGAACCTGTTCAACCATCATTGTGCTAACCAAAATTCAGAAAAAAAGGATTAAGTGTTACCACCTAAATAAGATCTCTCTGAGTTATGCTACCTACATAAAAAAAACACCAGGTCAGCAGCCAAAAAAACTGTTTAGCTGTCAGACACGTCATTCCATTTTCAGATAACTGGCAGACCCAGTAAGAATCCACTGTGAAGCATACTGACTAAGACGAGACTTCAACTTGAAAAGGAGGACCCATGTGCTAGCACGAAGTAACAGGTGCTCCAAAGCTCTTGTACACTACTAAACCAGAAAGCAGAATTCAGAGAGGAGTCCTTGGCATTTCTTGGGCTCAGACGAAACAGTGGGTTTTTTTATTTATACCACATTTCATCACCTCACCTTTCTTCAAGAGGCAACTTAAGCATCTGTGTTTAGGTAACACAGGCCTGTGGTAAGAGGCACCCTATCAAACATGCCTGAGATTCCTGCCCTGTTCTGGAGATAATCAAATCACAGTAGAGCCTGCCTGTGCTGGCTCACACATTGATCAAGTGATCACAGAAAGTGTAAGCAGCATGCTCAGGAGGAAGAATTGGGGATGTCAGAAATTATGGATTTTGTCTCCATCATGTCTCATGACGAATTCCTACTTCCCTAGAAATGTCTGAACATTTGCCAGCCGATGGGAAGTAGAGAATTAAATCCTTATTTTGCTTTGCCTGTATTCACAGCTTTTGCTTCACCCTTTAAAGTGTCTTTACCTGAACCCAGGAGTTTCTCACTTCTAGCCTCCTGATTCTCCCCTCCCACTCACTGCAGGGGAGCAAGAGGGTGGCTCTGCTGGGAAGAGCTGCCTGCCAGGGTGAGCCCACAACACCAGATTATTCCCTATGGCTAACTACAACTACTGATAAGTCTGCAGTTCATGAATGAAACAGTACATCCAAGATTAGTTTAAGACTTGGGAGCTATTGCCTCATACTTTACTTATCAGTCATGCAGGTAATGTCAGTCTCTTCCACTTCCATCACATCCCACTGTCCTGTATTGCCAAGCAAATTGTATTCTATTTGCCATCTGTATGGCAGTTGTCTTCTGTTAAGTGGGCAGTTCTCTTTATCTCTTCCACAACTTATCCTCCCTCCGGGGAGACATCTGTTGATAACAGGCTATTGAATGTCACTGCATGACTGATAAGAACTGTAGCATCCCATTGTAACATGCTCTGCCCAGAGGGAGGAGTCAAGCATTCCTACCCAGATATAATCTTGAGATTCTGGAACACCAGCACGGCTTCTCCACTGGATTTCCCAGAGGAACAGCTGCCTTTTCCACTGGATCTTCAGAGGAAGACAACACCCTTTCTACAGGATCCCTGCTCCAAGAGAACCACACCTGACACTCCAGGAGGACTGCAGCCACAATTCCAACTGGACTGCTACCAACACCCTGACCCACAGGGTGTCAGGTTGTGTTCTGACAATATCAGTGTTGTTTTAGTTTACTGCACTGTTTATTTTATCTTTTTGTTTTCTTCCCTAATAAAGAACTGTTATTCCTGGTCCCATATTTTTGCCTGAGAGCCTCTTAATTTAAAATTATAGCAATTCCGAGGGGGAGGGGGTTACATTTTCTATTTCTGGGGAGGCTCCTGCCTTCCTTAGCAGACACCTGTCTTTCCAAACCAAGACACCCACAAAAAGAAATACCCTTGGGTTTTCTAAAGGTGACCACCTTAACTCTCATGCAAAGCCACCACCTGTCTCTCAGGCCTAAACCTGCTACATGCCATGCAGTACTTGTCCAAGAGTGCATGCCAAGAGTGACTTGTCCAACTGGATCCCTCACCACTTCATCTCTAAGTCTCTGGATTTACTGCAATTCTCCCCCTCCCTTTCTCCACCCTCCAGATAACCACGTGGGCCAGCTGCCTCCAGCATAGGAAAATGGGAAAATAAAAGACAATTCATTCCTGACCACTGTGATCAGGAATGTGCTCTCCGAGCACTCAGGGAGGCAGAAGGCAAATCGGCCTCATGCCTCCATCTCACTGCAGAGGATGTGTGTATTTCTGGATCTCTCACCTTAAGGAAACTGCAACCTGCCAGAGGCAGGGATCATAGCTGCTCAGAGGCCTCAAAAATCCTTCTTTGGGTTTCTCCCTTTCCAGCTGTCTTTTCTGAAAGGAAAAGGTCTCTCTGGAATACAGAATTTAAACTTATCCTTCCCTCTTATACCTTCTGAATAACACCAGATAAGTCTGCAAAAAAGGCATGCCCTCCGACTGAACCACTTTCAACATTTTCAACAGGACATAAAAGGCCACAGAATTTTTATTTTGAGGCCCATTAGCCTAAGGGGCTGAAGAAAGATTTACACTGAATGGAACTTCAAAACCAGAAAGAGAGTATCTACTGGGAAACATAAAACTGGTTCCAGAAAACAGCCTGATCCAAACCCATTTTTCTCATATTTTCTGAAAGAAAATTATTTCAGTGTTGAACTTGCAATGGTTCAGGACAAATTCCCTATGAAAATAAAGGAACAACTTTTTAAATGAAACTATTCCCTCTCTGTCTGTAGTTTAATACAAAAAAAAAAATTCTGTTCAATCTGTTCAGTATGCCAACAATTTTTTTAAAAAATCAAGAGTTCTATTTGGACTGAATTATTCTGAAATGCTTGAATAACTTAGACCTCCAGCACAGACCCATATCTGTAAAGACAAATTATTTTCCAGACTTGTGTTGGTCTCTTTTGCAACATCAACTAAAAATAAACCAAAATTATGTATTAAAAAAGACACCAATGTTTACCACTTAAGTATTTACTTAAAACAAATTTTAAATTGCCCCATGTGTTTATAATCTCCATTTCTTACTCTCTTTTGTCTCCTAAAAGGTCTACAAATTGATGCAGAGAAAGACATGGGGAAATAACTGTTCCCATCATATAAGGAATTCAACCTAAGTGTTAATGCAGACAGGTGCCATTTTCTCAGGCAAAGTAGATCTGAATTCTTCAACAACTAGAACTCCATTAATATTTTTTAAAATCCTTTAAAAGAAAATTAAAAAACAAACAAACCACAAAACTAAACAAAGCAAAACAAGCAAAAAAATATCCTTTTGGCATCCTGTTTTCTCACAGACATGCCATTACAATCCCTTCTCCTGAACATCCTCCCCAAAATACTAACAAAAGCACTCTGAAATTAGTCTAACGAGGATACATATAATCCTGGGGAGGAGGGGTCAAAATCCTTCCAAGAGCACTTCCATGTTCAGTTATGCACAGACAGAGGTGGTGACACCCCAGCAACAACTCTGCTCTCATTGTTCCAGCTGTACAGGGAATTCAACCACTGGGCAGCACAGTGCAGAAGTCAAGCACTTCCAATGAAACCCAGCTCCCCACAACCAGCAAGGAAAGCTGTGCCTCTTGCTGTGTCCTCAGCTCTGCTCAGGGTGTTAGGGCTGGACAGAGAAGCACATTGTGCAGTGACTTACAGAGCACCCCTCGAAAAACACAGTGCTCGTCCACAAGCTGTGCAGGATGCCATGCTGAGCCCAAACAGACCTAACACGGAACAGAAGTCAGAGAGCTGATTAAATAAAGTTTACATCCTTCATGGCACATGTAATGCAGTAGTGCTGTTCTCAAACATGTCAACACTGTGTTGGTGCTGTTGAACAACACAAGCCAAGTGCTGCCCTGAGCTAACTAAGAAGCACGGACAAAAGGAGAGGTGGAAGTGTGAGTCATTCACCAGGCTGTCACACTGCCAGTGGAAACTTGCAGCAGATGCCCGCACCTGCTCAATCCACATTACTATTTTCTCCTCATTATTATGCAGCTGTAAGTCTGCAAAGTCAACTATACATTCATTTTACATTTTCCCGCCATAAAAAATGTTTAGCCGTTTCAAATATTTTGCAACAAGTATTCCATGAATCTAAGTTTTTGCTGTTCCATTACCACTAATTCTTATTACTCGTGTTTTAAAATTTAGTGAAATCACACTCATCAAATCAGATGAGGTTTTTTTGAGTTAAAACCAAGGTTCAGGATTCTGTAAAACAGCAACTGTTAAAACCATCTTCAGATAGAGAAGGAAATCTCAGAAATGTCTTTCCAAATGCTTAACCACCTATTTAGAAGGAAAAAAAAATCCAGCAAGTCCCATCCACGCTGAGGCTCACCTGCCACACACTGAAACCACTCTGAACAACTTTAAACAATATAGGTTAGGAACTACGGTCGTGTTTTGTTACTTCTTTAGTGATTTTGTTATCCCAACAGTCTCCAACACTCACAGGGCTCAAAATGGAATTTGTATTTTAGCAAAACAGATTAATACACTTATTCACATTTGTTCTAAATCATCTCATCACGAAACAAGGAACAAGCAAAAACCCAAATTTCAACTCAACTGCACCTTGCTCAGTCTCAGCAGTTGCCATGCTACCAGGCACTAGGTAGAACTAGGTATCTGAATTAGAAAACAAAGAAAATAAAGCATTAATCCTTCAGAACTGGAGCTACTTCTTTTTAATCTTTCCTTCACCAAGAAAAAAAAAGGAAAATAATTTTATTTCTGTATGGAATCAGAAAACCCTACACCCTGGGGCCAACCTTACTGTAATTTTTTTTAGGTCACTCAAACTGCAGTAACCTTCCCCCACACCCTCAACTCTCTCTCAGTACTGACTGACAGAAAGTCACTTTTCAGAGTCATGTGACAGAGATAAAGACTTTGTCAGATAACATGTGGAAAAACAGTGACATTAAGTGGTTTCTTGAACTACCAACAATAAAACAAACCCTAAAGTAATCTCAGGAAGCTCTTCAGTTCTATTCAAGGAGAAGCCCCAAACAAATACCTCTGTATTTATCTAACAAGTTCACCTAAAATTCATCGGTAGCCCAGTACATTTTCAGACTAATTGTTCAACAGTTCTGTAACTAAATAGTTTTCACAGATCATAATTTACAGACAGAATTTACTACATCTTCATTTACAAGTAATTTACTACATGACCAGAAAAAGAAAGTAATATAATAATTTCTGAAGCCTAAAAATACATTGAAAAATTTTTTACACCACTCAACTATTCAAAGGAAATTAAAAAACAGTATGTTCTTCTTGAGCAGAAGTTTTAATTAAAACTCATTAAAGGACATAATGAGAATGCACTAGCACTTCAAAGTATGGTCAATATTCCCCTCAGCTAATCTCTAAGTGAGCTTCCCCAGAGCTGTAGCAAAACACAGCACTGCAGGGCACAGCTCAGTTAAGCCACATGTCAATTGAGTATGACATATGCTGTGACACACAGCACTGTGCACCCCACTCTTCACACCACCAGCACATACTTTTCTATGCACATTAGACACAAACAGCTCAAAGCATTTCTAATTTCTTTATAGCAGTGAGAATTGTCATATTTCTAACTTGCCCACCGAGTCTTTAAACTTCAGAGCAGTAGTGTAAGGCTGTCTTGTTCCTTAGCGATAATTCAATTCATCCCATTTTGCTAAGCAACTCCAAAACAAACCTCAAGTAATACCTATTAACCAAACGTTTCAGACTTAGACCAGCTGGATTAAGATGTGTGGTGCTTTATTCTACATCTTTTTAAGCTAACAAACTACCAACAAATGACTTTTTAACCAAAAAGACAAGGAAAAAAATTGATTGAAATAAGTAAAAGGTCACATTAAGTTACTTATTTCTGTTTAATTTTAACCACTTGAAGCTGGCAACTGTTTATAGCTCTGAGACTGTAAATAAAGCATTGCTAGAAACTAGTGAAAGACAACAGGAATACAGGCACATGGATGACAGAACTGCTTAAACATTACATTCCAATGGTTAGTGTTGCAAGCCAGTGAGAATGACCACACAAACTGGAGTTAAAGACAAACAGAAAGAAAACAGTTTGATACCAAATCCAGAAAAAATAGTGTTTTGAAAATACAAAAGGAAAAGGTGCTTTGCAAAAATACTGGTATCAGACAAAAAAACCTGATAAATTTCCCAAAGCATGAATTTTGCCCCTAAATCTGAAAGGGGAGATCCAAAAGATGAATCATTAAAAAAGAGTATTATTTAACCTATGCAGGAATGGCCTTATGGCTTCAAGAAAGCACTCAGGTTAATACCACTCTTGGGCAGTTTCTTAGAGCTAACTCCAGCTTGATTAACTGTGTTTTGAGAAATACAGAGACTCTCCTTTTGCCACAGTAATGTTCCTCTGTGCGCTGGATATTGCCAGTTGAGTTGATCCCTCACTAACTCAAGAACTGCAAAAGAACACAGTTGGTACAAATGGAAGACTCTGAATCAGTTCAGTTAAAAACAGACTGAAAGTTGATTTTGGGGAACTTCTGTGTCAGCGTGACTTCTCTGATGCAATACCCCAACTAATTTAAAACAAAACTACAATTACTTGACTGAAACTGGCATTCCAAACTATTAAGAGTAGAAAAAGTACTGCAAGGCTAGTTTGCACCTAATATTTCTTATTCCTTAGGTAAATTAAACAACATAGATTCCAACTCTGAAACTGAAGATTGGAAGCTCTCACCTTGGGCATTACTAATTCCCAAATAGCAATTTTGAGGCTGCTCTATAATAAAAAAGAGAGGAATATTCACAAGGATGCAGGCACTTTGCCTGACTATCAAAGTGAAATATCTGCTGAGAGATACTGCTGTATATTTCATAGTTTCCTCAGCATTAGAGCTGAAAAAAGGCTAACTGAGTCTGAAGAAGTGAATCACTGTTTTGTTTGTCCAGCTTGGGGAAGGAGTAAGGAAGGCACACAATGCGGTCAATTCAACTGCCTTCAAAGAATTGGTTTCTGAAATAGAGCTGAAAGCATCTTTTCCTCTTTTCCATGAAAGTTAAAAGTGGGTAGGTGAAAATTTTTAAAAAAATTAAAAACCAGACACCAGGTTTTAGTATGTCAAGAAAATGTAATGCAAACATTTCTCTATAGAAATGATCATGCAATCATTTCCAAAAATGATCACAAAAAGTAGCAAATCATGAAATATGTGGTTAAGGGGACAACTTCAGGCAGAATGGGTTTGTACAGTACATACCCAGATAGGATCTCTTGGGAGGTGCTTTGATTTCTTCATCCTTACTATCTGCAGCTACATAAAAAAGAGTTGAAGGGGAAAAAAAAGAAAGGAAAGACAAACAGACTTTTATGATTAAATGCAACAGTGGTTATTTGAGTTACAGTTTAGTCAGTTAGTACATTTTATTCATTAAAAGATAATAACCAGACCAAAACATGTCAGAAATTTTAGTCCTCATGCTTTCTATAAGGCTCCCACCCCACAATGCTAAGATAGGACTGAGCAGTAGGAAGTCCCTGAACAGTCTCAGTGCACAACCCAACAAGCAGTGTACCTATGAGGGGAAAATAAAGGCTTAAAAAACAATTAAACAGGCAGCTTGATTCTTACTTTAGACTAGATAAATTCTAACTTTTCATGAACAGAGAAAACAACCTGCTACCTCAGCAACACAGAATGTGTGGATAAGTATGTATTAACAGCTGAGACAGTAGTTGCCTTGCCTCTGGCGGAAAATGCTATTGAAAAATACTGTCACAAAGCCCAACAACAAGAACAAGAGAACAGACCCCATCTGCCAGCATGCTGCACGCTAAATCTTTTCCACTCTAACATTCCTCTGCCAGTTGAAACCCACATATTACACAAGAGAATTCTCCAGTGCCAAAACCAAAGCTCTTCAAAGGATCAGAGTGCTATAATAAGATACAAGTTATAAAGGAGATTAAGTCAACCAGCAAAACTGGATGAATGACAAGAGGAAATAATCTTAATGTAAAAACACAGGAGCCCATGTTCTACTTGTGGAGCTCAGGCTGCACAAGTACAGAGAGATGTCCAAGAATCTCCTTTCAATAAATATTGTCCACTGGTTTTCAGTATAGTTCATACATTCAAGGGGGTCAAAATCTGTCACAACGTCTTGGGCATTACTAGAATGTTTGCTGGAGAGAGGTAGGAGGCTGATTTGGGGAGAGTGTCTGTCTCTCCAAGAATATGAAGAAACTGCTCTGGCCCACCAACATTCCCAAAAGTAACCAGATGTTTTCAGCTGTCTGTACCTGTGACAACTTTGCTTCAGCCACCTCTTGGTTCTTGAGTAAAGACATAGCACATCCACATTTTGTATTTCAATATTCAGCTCTTTAGCATGGTAGCACCATCATGCCTCAAAATATTACAATACTTTGAACAAAAACAACAACAAAATTAACAAGAAGCCTGGCCCTTTCTGTACTGCACCAACAACGCAGCATACATATGGCTCCACAGATGCAACTTTAAAACTTGGGAACAAATATGGAAAACTGTTGTTACCCCAACAATGGTACCAGAAGATCTACATTAGAGCACTTAAGATGCAGTGAGGTTGAATACAAAATAAAAGATAAGAAGCTATTGTTCACGGGTGCTGATTTCACCTGAGGACTCCATGTAGTTTTCAAAGCATTCTCATGCAAGGGAGAGAACTGTCCTATCGCTGGAGGTTTTAAAATCAAATTGGGGTATTTGTTAGTTTTGTATTTTGCCTGATTTGGGTGCTGGCTTTCTCCAACCTGAATTGTTAAAAACAGGCTATACTGTCCAAGTTTAAAAAAAAGTAACAGAACAGCTGGATATATGAATAGCATTTGCTCTGTTTTCAATTGGTATGTACTGAAGGATAAAGTCTCTGAATCCAAAACAAAAAATCAGAGAAGGCAGCAACAGTACAAGATGGGTTGCACCACTATCAAATTAATTTCATTTTGCAATTCTAAAAGGGAGTGGGGGAAAATCCCATAATTTAGAAGTAACTGTGAGAAAGGAAAATTCACATAATCTTTTTAAGTTCTCTATGTATAGAGTCTAAAAAAAATTAAAAGGAGAAGATCAAACATTACTAGAAAATCTAGGGAGACTGCATTTCTCATGCTATGATAGTTACCGTACAAATCAAAGTACAAGCAAATTGACTGAATGGCTTTGTATGTTCTGAATAGCTATTGACATTTTGGGTATTTTAAGCCAGTAACACCAGAAAACATGATAAAGAATACAGAACAAGCTTGTTAGGATTTTAAGAGATTGCTTCTTAATGCTTCAAGATAGGAAGCAGATTCTTTCTGAACTAGTTATTACTTAAGGGACCTAATTTGTGAGAAAAATAAAAACAAAAAGAAAAAGGCAATTCCCACATAACTGAAAACACACTGGTAAACATACTTCTGCCACTTGGAAGAAATACCACATTTAAAAATAATATAAGAAAACAGCAAACTCCCTTCCACTGAAATATTCTATTCTTTCTAAATATTTTGGATTATTTTGCTGAAACATTCAAAGGGAGGATAGAAAAGAAAAACGTTTACAATGAAGACCAGCCATGTGAGAAATAACAATTACATTATCATACAGAAATGCTGTACCTTCCCTTAGGATTCTGCAAGGTTAACAAAAAACAATGACTTCAAACCTAGCTCTTCACTGCCCCAGCGAACTATAAGGAAGGAAAGTAAGTACACAGACTTATCAGCTTGCCTAGATCACCATAAAACTTTAGAGATAAGATTAGGTGTTTGATTAGAAATACAGTTCTCACTCCTACTCTTATTGTACTTGAAACCTATCATTCTGTCCAGCTTGAAAGAAGCTTTGTATACACCTGAATGTTTATTCTGACCCATCATACAGTCGTCCTCACTAAAAATCAATCCCAAGTAAGAAAGATATTCCAACTATTCTCAGTGCTTATAGGAAGGCGCAAGCCTTTCTATGAAAACAAATAATTAAGGACCACAAGTAGGTAAAAATCCATCTCTCTAGCAAATTCCCTATGACAAAATGAGTTTTAGGAAAAAGGTTCATATAATACAATGCAACCTTAAAGAGGTTCTATCATCTGTCAAGGGAAGGGCTGATTACCCCTTAGGAGACTGTATGTCTTTCAGGGAGAGTTGCTTAAAGAGCACTATATATTAAACTGAAGAGTCTCCCTTTTCTGTCCAAAGGTTACTGAAGGAGCCTGCAAGTGTGTGTGTGTAAATGCACACAAGAACAATTTCCTCTCAGAAGGGGCAAACAGAGAAACCTCTCTGTCACTCCACAAAACGCTAGGACAAACAGCAGAGGAGGAAGAAAGCACACATGCCCTTCCCAAATGCTTCCTGGATTTTACCTGCTGCTAAATCTGGCTGAAAGCAGTTTTTAAGTCGTTCATCCTGCCAGACTGAAAACCCCTGTGAACACAGCAGCTTGTGTTTGGAAGCTGGATTGTAGCTCCTCTTCCACATGAATTCACTTACCTGAATAGTTTCTCACTACACTCCACAATGAGCAGGAACGGAAGTAGCCTCCTTAGCTATTAGATAAATTACCCTACTGCACAGCCAGGAGCTGCTGCCTTCTAATGATGGCTGTGGATATCTGGAATTGGATCAGACCCTCAATTACTAGGGAGTGTGGAAGAGAACAGATGGAGAGAATAAATTATCCATCCTTAATGGCAAAACAACTGACAGAAAGCTGACAGTGTTAATTCTGTTCTTGTTGGTAATAAGCTGTTACATAAAATGTTGTAAGTCAAAGTCAACACAGAGAAACAAAAATCTAACCAATCTCACATTTCTTATCTGGAGGGAAAAAAGTAAGGACTTTGCACAAAGACTGAACATTTTATTAAACAGAGAATAATAGTCTGTCCCAACCGAAATTATCAAAATAAAAAATATGAGAAAATTCCCATAAATCCCAATGAATCTCACACTAAAGCCAAAGGAAATGGTACACAAAAAAAAAAAAAAAGATAGTTTTGCAACCATGGTAAGAAGCACCTGGTTTCTTGATGATCAGTAACTCAAGTAAATAGAAAATTATTATCTACAAAAGCAAATGTTTGCAATTACAACATTTAGATAACAGCATAAGATCATAACTAAGAACTTGGTAAAAAGTACAGCTGAAGAAAACAGCTTCTTACGCTAGCCAAGATCTCTTAAAAAACCCAGGCTAGCACAATAACATAACAACTAGCTCTATATTCAGAATGCGGTGTGAAATATTAGGGAGAACTCCGATTTCTAGACTGAGCCAAGACCTGTCTGAAATAAAATTTCAGCTGTACATTTTTATCTGAAAAAAAAAACAGTTTCAAAAAAAGTTCAGAAAGTGCTACAGCGGGGAGACTGGACTGCAACACAGAATTTCTGTACTGAAAATAGAGCACACCATATTTTCAGAGATATTTATCCTAAAAAAGCCAATTCCCATCACTGACCTGCAAAAGAGCGGCGTTTCACGTTCAGCTCATTGGACACACGAATTTCAGTGCACAGTTTCAGCATCAGTAACATTGTAATGATCATGATAATGCTCTGCCACAAAAGAGGGGATTCAAAACGCCTTCCAAACCTAAAAAAGGAAGAGAAAGTATGTAAAACATCTAAACACCTGCAAAAAGAAATGCTAACAGTGAGAGGTATGGAAGGCTCAGGAAGCCAGAGTCACCAGACAGACTTAGTTGCCCATACAGGAGCTCAGAGCAGAAGTATCTGAGAACCTTATTTCAACATCCCAGTAGACTGATCCTAGAGATGCTGAAGAGAGAAGCTTAAGGTTTGCTTCAAAAGCCAGCAGCAAACCTATTGTTTTGAAAGGAGAATCACATTCATTAAGCAGTAAGTCAGTACAGAGAGACCAGAGAGTTATGCCACATTAACACCAGTTATGTGTGCTCTCCACACATACACTCCAAAGATTTCACATGGAATTCTGTGCAAAATTTCCCTTTCTCAATTTTCCATTTTTAAGTTAAGTCATAAAAACAACAGCACTTTCCCTATAAAGAAATAAATGCCCATAACTCTGTCTGAGTGGAAAACAGGTCTGCAGAACACACCAACTATTTAATAAATTTTTGCCTTATTTGAACCAAGATTGGGGGAAGCAAGGAAGTACAGATGACATGTCTTGGGAGCTTCCATGCACTTCCTTCACACAGCAGAGAGGATGAACTTGGATTGTAGCCAGTCCTGACTGAAGAGCTTACTCTTAAGTGATTACACAAGATAGGAAAAGGAGAATCCTTCAGTGGAGATCAGTAATGCTCTTCCAACATCACCTGATGAAAGCTCAGCAATCCCCACCACACGCTCAGTAAGTGCGTTAAGGGGTTAAGAGTGGAAGCATATTGCATTTACAACACGAAGGTGACACACACATCACAGTGAGCTGCTTCTCTGTGCTCAGTTCTGCCAGGTTTTATGCCTTGAAGACAGAGATGCTGAGGAAGAGATTTGGTCTGAACATATTGCTGTGCTCCCCAGCTCTCTCACCTGCACCGTGAGGCACACAGGCTTTCTAAATTTCCTAACAGCACAGTTACTAAGGTCAATCTTCCACCACATCATGCTGACCGAGTCCCAAGCCTCACAGGCATGGCAATTATTGCCCCCTTCTTGACAGTTCCTGTTTTACAGTACCCTGGCAAAATGTAATTTGTTATGCTTGGGCTACTTTTATGGCCAAGCTCCATGCTAGTAAAAACCAGCTAGGTTCACCATCATGCTGTCTCACACTACTGTGCTTCCACTGCAGCCATTTCACCAGAGAGAATTTTTGTTATGAGTCAACTAACAAGGAACAAGACAGAGACTGGAAAGTCCCTGACTAGCTTCCTTGGAAATCGTGTGCAGAAGAGCCAAGCAGCCCACATCAGTGAAAAGCGCCAAGTATTTCCTGCCTAGTGGCATACAGCTGAGGAAAAGTACAGCTCCTTGAGGCTCCACACTACTGCCACAGGGCCCACCAGTTACTACTGCAGGAATAGCAGTTCTGTGACCTTCAGCCCCCCACTTCTACCCTCAATGGAGCCTTTACTGTAACAAATTTGGAGGACACTAAGAGGAAGGAAATAAAGAACACAGCTGATAAGCATAATTATAGGCAGTGTGTGCTCTGAATAAGGCTTTCACTGCACTAGCTCAAAATGCAAGGAAAAAGAATAAAAGTTTGGCCTAGCCCATGCTCCAGGCTCCTGATTCCATATCTCCTTCAGCCTGTGCTGCTGACAGTGGCCAAGTTCCCCTCATCTACTGGAATTCAATACTATAATAATTGTCTCTTACTCAGGGATGAGAAAAACTATGGGAAAGGCTTACTGACAATTACAGAGCAGTTAACTATAAACCACTTTACATCAGATTTAGAAAAACCATCTTCAATACAAATGTAGTTGCATGTAAAAATACAGTAATGCATTTAAGAGGGGCTGAGCTAGCAGCACAACAAGTTAGAAGCTATTATGACAGTAAATCCAGCCACAGGTCACTGCAAGGCTAGCTTCTCCCTGCTGATGAGATTATTGGTCATTCACTAATGGGTGCCTCACAAAAGTACTGCCTGCAGTACAAATACCCACTCACTACAAATAAACACAAATAAACATAGCCACCTGCTTGTCTGATCACAACAATTTGTCATGGCATTCAAGTATTGCTACAGACTCTCTCCCCCTAAACACTAGGTGGGAAAAAAAGTAAAACAAAACTCACAACACAAAGAAAGTTAAAATGGAAATTTAAAAATTCTTATGGGAACTTCAAACAATGCAAAGCACCTGTAGGGTTTTTCACAACCATCCAGTAAAAGACAACAAGGTTATACAACAAAACATACTCATGTGATATATATCTCCCCAAACACCAAACCCCAGAATAAGTATTGCAGGCAACACAACCCGCTAAACTAGATCACATATACAAGAAAACAAACAAGCTGCTATGGAGACCAACAGGCAGGGCAATCTACACCACATGGATTACACCCCATGACCTGGGCAGCAAGACTGAAGGGAATACCACTGTCAAGGACCACTCCTGGGTTCTTGAAGCTGTAAAAGTAAAGCCAGAACACTAATTTTGCTCAGGATCATGGACACAAACACCACTCCGAGCTACCTACTCTACTTTGTATTAATATCAGGGCCTTACAAAGCAACACTAATCCAGTTTAAGATTCCTCAGGCCAGCTTGAGCCAGGAGCACTGTGAGATGTAAACCCTGCAGGGAGAGAATGCCATTCCATGCTGTTTCCTTTCTGCCTCACAGACATTATTCCTGTCTCTGTGTAAACAGGAGCCAGGAGAGGAAGCACATTAAGGTAATTAAAGCACCTTATGAGAGAAAGGTGAAGAGCCTTAGGATACTAGAATAGACTTGCAGAAAAGATCAGCTTTCAAGTCCTGGGGGTGAGGAGTCACCACCATTATTCTGCATTTTCATCCCATACCTACAGTGTTGTATAACAAAGTGAACAGTGACACTTGCAGTATTCAAGGAACTCGGAGTTCATAAGTCAGACTACAAAGAGACAAAGAGCTTTTCCACTGTTTACTTCATTTGTAAAAACAAAAGAACCCTTTATTTCCTGTACTAGTCAAATACACAAATAAAGGGGAGGGAGTGGCTTACATGTTATTAGTGTTTCCACAGCCTTCAAATGACTAATGCATGTTCAAGCTGATGAAGACAAGAGAAGTGCACATTCAAGCCAGAGCAGAGACTAACTAGTTATTGAGAAAACTACGTAATTCCATTTGTACAATTCAATTCTGCAATAATCCTGCTATTCCAGTCCTGGGCCTACTGGAAACAGCAAATGCCAATTGTGAAAAGGAAGCCTCAGCTAGACCAAACATAAAAGGTTTGCTTATCGCTTTTCCTAAGACATCTTTTAAAAGAAACTGACTGCTTTTGGTGCAGCCAGATCACTCTGTTCCCTCCTACACTCCTGGATTCTGTTCCAGATTTCATCTACTGTCTGCTTTTCAGCTCTTTGGGAAGTTACAGATTCTAGGCAACATGGGAAGCACACAGGATACACCACACGCAACCAGGATCACAACAGATAGCCCAGGGTAGCAGCACAGTGGCTGACCTGAAAGATATCCCACACAATTACAGAATTTAACCTGTAGGATTTAAGTAGGAAGAAGAAACAACCTAGTTTTGCAACAGAATCTTTTGATACAAGGTTCCTTTTGACATGTAAACTTCCAAGACTTAATGCATCATCCCAAATGAAGCTCCTCTCTTGCACATACAAAATTCCACTTTACTTTCTGCACAAAAAACTACCGCATCTTATTCCTGCTCTGTGGCACTTACACAAAGGAGGAGGAATTGCATAACACTTTTAGTCTCACGATCTGAGCAAGATTCCACCAGCAGGCCATACGTAAGGCAATCTTTCAAAGTCATAGTCATTCTATCAGCTTGATTCATAGCATCATCCCACATGCCACACATGGTAAAAACTGGCAAGATCCATTTTAGTAACAGAAGCCTTAAAAAGCACAAGTTTCTCTTGCTCGCAGAAAGTCTTTCAGACTTCACTGCTTTGCTTTCCAAAGCCAGAGCAACACAAGACAGAAGGGACGTGGTCTACAGGTAGCACTGTAGATGTTACAGCATAATAAATACCTAGGAATCTACCCCTGACAAGAGCAAGTTCACCATTTCTCTGTAAATTACCTCCAGCTCCATACCTGAGTCTCTAATTATTCCATCGACTCCAGCACAGAGAGCTCTGAGCTCTATTGATATTGCTATTTTAAGAAGACCTTTTGTTTCAGGTCAACTGATGTGCAATGGGTAGAGGATTACCTTTGATCAAAAATAACACAGTCCTTAGTCTCCATCCTGTCCCTGGCTGCCAGAACTTGTTCCCACGGTTTGCCTTACAGCGACTATTTTGTGAGAACAACTCCAAAACTGGATGGTTTTATTTTCTTGTTTTTGGATTTCTGTGGCACTGCTGTATGAGTTTTAGGACAGTGTCCCTTGGAATTGCAGCTCAAAACCTTTGGAAAGAACATTGTCTTCTTGGAAAATATACAAACCCTATTATATACTGACATCCATTTTACAAAATGTAAAACTAAAAAAAAAGTCCAAAAAAAAGTTCTGGGGATAGCAGGCAACATAAGTACTTTTGGCTGCACTTAGTCAAAATATATATAAAAATGTCTATGCTGATTTCTAAGAAATCTATAGTTCCTTTTCCTCTAGTTATTTATTCTCATTTTAATATTAGAAGAAACTGTAATTTATCTCTTTATAAGCTCTGTTTCAAAAAAGAAAGGGTGAAGAGAGAGAGGGGGTAGAGAGGGAGAGGGAGAACTCACAAGTAAGTTTTTCTGCATCCTCCACCCCCTACTGATTACACAACTCTCACCCGCCTTCTCATTGCTGTTCTCCATCATGACAATGCAAAGCTACTCAGCTGGCAGCCATACGAACCCAGAAGATGTGTGCGCCTTGGTCTAGTGCCACAGGGAATTCTGGAGCCATCCCACAACTTCCAAACAGCCTGGGACAGCTTAAACAGATAATTAATCACCTCAGAGCTCAGGTATCCCTTGAGCAAGAACACAGAGCTAACTCAAGAATGTAAAATGAGACATAAGGCACAAGCTATCAAAAATGGTAATGAAGTGTTTCATTAAAAATGTAGAAGGAAGAAAATTGCTATCGGTTTTTTTTTTGGAGCAGGCCATACACTTTCATATGCACCAAAATTACAAAGGCCTGGAGTTCTGCACTGTCTCTTGATGTCTATCCACAGTGCAAACTTTCCCCAAGTTGACCAGTCCAGAGAAACAATGACCTGTGGGGCTGGAGAAGACAGACAGGAGAAGCAGTACTGACAATGGCAGGACAAAACAAAGGGGCAGCTGATGCAGCCATAGATCATATCCAGCAGCTATACTGGCACCCCAAAATAAATATTGCTTTGATGTGTTAGATAAAATTGTAACAATAGATTACTACTAAAAATAAAGTTAAATTGGTATAAAATCTACTACAGCACAAAATCTGCTCTTCACACTGGTAAACAGAGACTCTCTTGCATGATGTTATAAGCACAAATTGTCTACCTTTCAATTTTTTTTTAAGAATCCTCTTTAAAAGGGCAAAAGACTTAAACATAACCAAACTTCTAATTTCTTTTTCCTAAACAAAAGCCATGCATGCATAAATAAAGTTAAGCAGAATCACGGCCACTGGTATCCATACCCTGTCTTCATTCTTCCAGACCAATCCTTTCACACAAAGTTCTGGCACTTTGCTGGAACACAGCAAGGCCAAACACACATAACTGAAAGCAGAAACAGCTCCTTAGAGATGACATTTTGAGACATTGTGTGAAAGAGAAACATGAAAAAATGGATACTGTGCTATTGTCATCACTAGCAAACTAGAAGTTCTTTGGGAACACCTTGAAATTAAGTGATTAGATGTAAGAATGACAAGGAAGAGAGGCATTGCACTGAGTCCTCTTGACTTCAAAAGGTGGCTTACCACTGAAGACAGTCTAATCAGAGAAACAGAATTGGTGAGAACAGGTAACTGGAAACAGGATTGTTATCCTTGATCTCAGTAGTACTTTGTTCATTGGCTACTGTCACAGTGCAATTCACCAGCTGGAACTCTATTGACACATAAAACATGCCAAGATTAGGAAGCAAATACTCTATTTGGAGGGGAGATGAAAGGTCAAACTTAAACCACAACAAAACCAGGCATTAAACCAAAAAAGAATAACTTCTGAAATAACCAAGTACAGTTATAGGAACCTGTGGAATCCATCATTCCACAAAGAGAATGCGAGGGAATTGTCCCCATAGCTGAGAAGGAGGAATAGTAATAAAGCCATAAGGGAAAGGTGGGAGGACTGGGTCTGTTATGAGTAACACAAATACAGAAACACCAGCACTACCCAAGAGTAAATATACAGAGGCATAAAAGGCATAACAGGGAGGAACAGTCTGTCCTTGTGAGCCACAAATTCAATACATGAAATTTCAGGGAAAAACTGGAAGTAACAACAGACACAAATGATAGAAGTGTCTTTGAAGTTAAAAACAGAACATCCTAGGAAAAAATTAAGTCCTGAAAAGCAACACTATTAAAACTTGAAAGTTTTTAAGGCCTAACAATTTAAGTACTTATTTTTGGACCAGGGAGGAGGGGAAGTCCAGAAAAAATGACTATAGCTCAAACCACGTGCTTAATAATCACAGGTTATAATCACAACTGAAACCAAATGAAATCAGAAGCTTTATGGCAGTAGAGTTTTCAGAAGAGAGACTTGGATTAATACTGGGCTTGCTAAAGGGAAGGAGATGTCAAGTGGTACTTGGGGGAAAAAAATTATATACAGAACAAAATCAGTTGTAGGAACAATTCCGTCCTGGCACCAGAACAGATTAAATTATTTAATAAATTTAAAACAAAATAAATAAAAACTTTCTAATTTCCTCCAAAGAATATTACATACACAATTAAAATCATTCTGCTGTTTATGTCATTATTGAGAGCATTGTGTCCCAGATAATGCATCAGCCGTAGGTGACATTAACCAAATAATGCAAAAATTGAATTGCCAAGATGCTCTATGGGTGTATTTTCACAATGTTGACAGGAATCACAGGCTCTTGCTCTGTGATCTGCCTTTAGTCATCCAGATACCCAAGGATAATATCCACCCTCAACGCCGTTTTCATGACTTACTGCTGCTTATAACTAACTACCAGGGATGCCTAATTTTTTAGGCAGACAAGCAAAATATTCTCTCCTGGGAAGACTGAATTATCATTATGCAAGTACTCTTTTGTCTTTTAGTTCAGCAGAACTAGAGAGAGACAATTCATTGCGAGTACAGACAGAAGGGTTTCTGCAGGCTCCTGTGTGAAGCCATTCCATGCTAAGCTCCAAGGTGACCACAAGTTACACAGTGCTCATACATGCCAGGGAGTGATACTATCATGTGGCTCAACTATTCATACACACTCCTACCAACATAACTGCATTCTCTCTTTTGAGGTATTGACAAACCTTTCAATATTGATATAAATCATAACTTTTCACTACTTGCAGCATTTATACTTCCACACATCTCTTTAACTAGACGTACTTAAAATCAATTCAAATTAAAGATCTTTCAGTTTTTCCATAGTCTGAGTCTCACTAAACAGATGCACTCACCTGAGATACCTAGAAACTGCCAGCATGTCCATTAAGGTGTAAGCCATTTCTATATTTTGACTGTCTCCAGTACAACCAAAAATTAGACTATTTCTAACACTGTCAGCTCAGGCTCTTCACTTCTCCTCCTCCTGCCAGTTCCTCTACTTCCCTCCTGCTCTCTGCTTTCTCCATATACTTCTCCCCAGAAAAACACAGTTCCAACGCAACAAGTAGCTCTGTTGCAGTGATGACTCCTCTGACTGCCAGCTTGTGGTGCCAAGAAAGGGTCTCCTGTTTTCCACTCCAGCACAGCACTTAAATGTTGCATTTTGCTGTACCAGAACCCAGGAAGCCATTATACAGAGTCAGAGGAGGTTTCTTTAAAAAGAAACTGAAAACCAACAAACGGATGCAGCCTTGTTACCTATCAGTTCTTTATGGATTAAAAAGCACTAGTATGTAGTCAAAACAGAATCACAGAATAACTGTTCTTAGTTGCAGTAATTGCCCAGACCATTTCATCTTTGGTTTCCCAAGTACATTCTCTGTGGTGTAGCACCTGTATAATCAGAAGTAATGAGCAAGATATTACGGTGTGATTTCTGTTAATCAATGTTATAAATAACATTTTCTTTGTCCAGCAGTACAAGACCAAAATATGGAAACAAACTTGTTCTTAAGTATTGAAACTGGTGTTGAAAGCAAAAGAAATTTGCTTTTGAAAGGCAGCACATCTTTTCCTTGCTTATCCAAGAACGAAAATGTTCATCTCTAGTTGTGCATGAAGTGAACCCCCTCTGAAGCCAGCTAGCATCCTGGGAAAACGCAAGAATATATGGCAAGTGTTCCAGTGACGTTAATGCCAACTGGACACTCGAATAAGTGTGTGGTACCGAGGCTTTCACTCTGAAAATGGAGATAGTGCAATATGAGAAATGCAAAATACAGTCGGCAAGAAAAAAGACCTGACTTAGCATAAACCTCTTTACTAACAAGTTAATAAGTTTCATCTTGGAAATCAGAGTGCTGATAATCAGATCTGGCAAGGGAAACAAACCATGCTCCCCAGCCCAGTTCATTTGACTTAATAGACACACACTGATGGAAAGACAGCATTTAGATCTTCAAGAGAAGGGAAAACGCACGTAAAACTTTATTTCTTCAAACATTCCAATCAAAGATTAACACCTAGCAAACAAGCAGGAACCTTCAGAACAGAGCAGAAACACAGCCAACTTACCAAAAAAGTATGCGCAGAATGTTTGCGACCAGCAACACCAGGCAGACGTAGGTGGAGAAGCCCTCCGCGTTCTGGGTGCGCCGAATGTCCCGGTACTGGGGGATGTAGGGCACGACGCCGCCGAACACCATGGCCCCCGCGGCGCCCCAGGACACCAGCTGCTGCATGGGCACCAGC
>NW_005054325.1:660725-672899 GCF_000277835.1 Geospiza fortis | reverse complement strand
CCTCCGGGCCCACCTGGGCGCCTTCTCCTCCTTGGGCTGCACTGAGCCACCGCCCCGGGTCCTGCTCCCCAGGAGTTACGGAAAATTCCGTCGTGCCTCGTGGACAAGGGGGAATGGCTTTAAACTGAAAGGGAGTAGGTTTAGATTAGATTCTAGGAAGAAAGTCTTTACTTTGAGGGTGGTGAGGCACTGGAACAGGCTGCCCAGAGAAGCTGTGGCTGTTCCATCCCTGCGAATGTTCCAGGCCAGGCTGGATTGGGGCTCTGAGCAACATAGCCTAATGAAAGGTGTCCGTGGCAGCGAGGTTGGAACTAGGTGGTCTTTAAGGTCCCCTCCAACCCAAACCATTCTATGATTCTGTGATTTCGGTGGCTCTCTGAGTTGCAGTGGCTGGGGACGGAAAGTGTGCAACTTCTACCCAAAGTAGGGCAGACCCAAAGTGACTGGGGAGCCTCTACTACTGCTTGCACTGGGCCAGGAGAGGACAAGTGCTGCACACAGGTGTTGTGTGGAGAATGACAGCATGCACACTGCATCCACCTCCTTCAGCCACGCTTAAAAGGATGTATCATCACCATGCGTCCAAGTGGCTGCAGAGCTCTCCTCAAAGTTTGTTCCTTGGGCTCCCCGTAATACTACCCCAGACATGCTTTTTTCTACCTTGTTAGTAGCAGGAAGGCTGCTCATCCAACAGGTAGGAAATGAGATGGGTTTTCCTGCATCTGAGTGATGTATGAATTTGTGTCCTATAGCAGCAATGCAAAAGTTGGGGTTTTTTTGTGAATGTTAAAGGGGAAAAGGAGCTGAATTAAAAATAGAAATGTCTGTTTCAGGATTTCAGAAGCCTTTTGTTTACTTCCTGCATAACAGTACCTTGCTCAACTGCAAGCATTTCTTCCACTGGGCAATTCTTGCAGCATATGTGCAGCACATGAACCTGCATATTACCACAGTATGTATTTGTCAAAGACATTCTTGGAGTACCATCACACAAATATCCAAAACAGCCTCCTATGTAGATCAGGCGACCAGTGATAACATTGAGACTTAGCTTTCCTACAAGGAAGTAGCAGCTCTGCTACTTGAACAAAGCTCTATTCCATTACACAGAGTTGATAGTTTGATTGCTGAAGTTAAAAATACATAGCGGATGTTCTGAACTCTGATTTTTGGATGGGGATCCTGAAGTTCCTGATGTCATCGCAGCTGACTCACACAGAGAGACTATAACAATCAAATTATGTATAAACTGCATTATTTAAAACATTTTATTATTTAATGGCTCATATTTCATGAGCCATTTCCTCATGTGCCACTTGCACATTATCATCAGGCAGTTATGCCAACTTCTTTACATGCTTTCCTTGGAGCTCTTAGCACATTGTTTTTCCTTAAGCACAATGGTCTAAACAAACTTTCAAGTTGAAAATAGGAGTAACCCAGATTAGAAAGCCAATCTTTATTCATGTAAATACAAGTATTTTGAGAAATCATGAAGAAATTGTCTTGAGAAAACTGGTATTTTGAAGTAGTGGTTACCTACGTAGAAGAAACTACCCAAGCTGCCACCAGATCTCCAGGTTAGCTTCCAGAATTATTCCAGGATACTCTTAAGTCTATTCAATAACAAATTGCACGTAATATTCAGATTCTGAAATACTCAACTGGAAACAGACAACTGCCTAAACTTAGGTTGTTTTCCCTTACTTGAAACTGTATGGGTAAAAACTGTGAATTACAGCACATTGCTGTGTGAACACAATTCATTTCTGGTCACTAAAATCATCCTAGTTGTTCAGGAGTTAATCCATGGATGTAAGCTAAACTGACCACTGACACCAGACACTGAGTCAGAGGAGGAATGACAGGCTGGCTGAACTCCTTGGGCTGAACAGCTGCCAGCATCAGGAAGGGACCCTTCAGGTCTCAGGATATCTAAAAAGCCAGGCTCAGGTTTTTTTTTGTAGTGGTGCCATCCTGAGGTGCTTGCTGCCTCCAGCGTAGCATCCTGCCTGGCACAGGAGCACCCAACCACAGCAAATCCAGCAAGACTCCAGGAGGAGAGTGTGCTGGAAGAAATAAACCTGAGGTGATAACAGGTGATTGGAGAGAGTCTTGCATCATCAAGGAAAAGTTCCACAACCTGCAGGTCTGAGTACAGTCACATAAGAATGAGCCTCGAGAGGCTTCATATGAAAGCAGATTTCTTTCTCTGGGAGATAGTAACTGAGAGGGAGCTCAGAAGGACCGCCCTCTTGATGTGAAAGCAGAGCTTACCCTAGAAACAGTACTGCTTCACTGCCAGACAGCAATCCTCTCTTTCAAGTGAGGAGAAAAAGAACAGGTGTATTTATTTTTGCACACAGAATGGCAAAATTCCCCCGTTAGGAAAAGAACCCTCTATTTGCTAGAAGTACATTACCCATTCAGAAAACAGAAGCAGACAAAGGTTCACACCAGATCTTTGAAGACTAAATTAATCTTTTTAGGACATCTGCTGTAGGAGAATTGAAATTGATTATGTGAGCAGCTCTAGCCACCTAGTTATGAACTAGCTTCTGGCAGCTAACATTTTGGTAACAACGTAGTCCCCAAACCTCCAAACATCATGAGAACTTTGATTTATTTTAGATTAAGAAATCTGATAAGAAATGTTCCTGTAGTATCTTTGGATGTGGTTTTAGTAGGCTGAAAATGGTGAGCAGACATGGGTGTTTTCAAAGGGCTTTTAACTTTAATGTTGGTAGAAGTAGTAAAAATTACTATATAAGGTTTAGTTTTTGCAAATAGGTCCACTGACTTAAAAAAAGTAAGCAGAGCCCCATTTCTACACTTGGCTCCATATGGCCATATTCTTACCAGGACAACACTGGGACCAACAGGACACAGGAATGAACCACTCAATGGACCAGTTCCATGACAAGACTTAGCCATCTCTTTGCAGTTTTTTACAGGAGGAGGAGGAGGACAGCTGTTAGTACTTTACTTGTAGTTACTGCAGCAGCAAAAATAGCAGATTGCTGCAAGTCTCCTAACCAGTCTGTTGTTCTGTCAATTGATTTTGAAAGATGAGTAATAAAATTATTTTATATTCTACATCAGAGAAATGCTGTTGCACAGAAGCAAGCATATGAAGTCCCTGCAAGACCCTGCTAAAGTGTGGATAAGCTCTAAGTTACTTCTTGAACACATTGCACAGTAAAAGGATAAAGTGAATCCCTATGGTAGCCAAATTCCCTTCAATTATCACATTATATATCTCATTCTACAACTACAGCCATGGGGACATTAAAAAGAAATATTCACTGTACTGTTCATAAAACAAGTAAATGGGTCTTGAGTGTCTTGAAATTGGCCATGCCTACCATAATGTATTATCACTAAATCAGCTGTCCTCTTCTCCATTTTTTGATTTTTTTTTTTTAAAGCAACCCTGCTGCAGCAGAAGCTGTCTCCTGGCCCCTCCTAGCACTGGTGAGCCCCTGTTTTGGCAGCTGATGGGCAGAATCAAGCTAGCATTAATAGGAGATACAGTTCTATTGCACATTTTCACCACTCTTCCTTTCTCCTTCTGAGCTGGTCTTTGCAAACAGAACAGTGAATATCAGCATGAGTGGAACACCCACCTGCCTGCAGAGGAACACCCTCTGCACTTCCAATGAGGAGCTCTGACGCACATGCCCAGGCCTACAAGCCCATCCCTGGGCAGTAGTCACATGCTTTGCACCGGGGAGTGGGACCCACAACCATGGAGGTTGATGATTAAACTCCTCTCTGTACTTGGACTGCTACCACCTCCACAGACAAATGGAGAAAAAGCCCTAAAGCAAACATGTCAGAGCAGGAATCAGCCTGACAGCTGGCAGAGATACATCAACCGGTCTTCAAACCATTTCAGCTTTGTAAACAATGGGCAAAGTTCAGAGTGGGGAAATAAACAAATAGCTGTCCTGATTCAACTTTTTACCTGTGTAGCTGCTTACTCAGGTAAGAAGTTGAACCAGGGCTGCTTAACCCACAGCCTGCTCTTCTGTCAAACAGGTCCAGCTGGCTGCAATTATTTCTTCCCCACCTGCTCTTGGGATGTGTCCCATGGCATCAAGGTCACCTCAGCAGTTGGCTGCATCAAAGGAGTCCATAGACAGCTCCCAAGCCACCTGCATATCCTTGCCCATGTCCAACAATGCAGCCAGAAGTTCTTACCTTAACAACCTTCAGGAGCAGGGCTGCTTTCTCTTAAGAAGACATGTAACAGAGGAATGTCTCCACAGATGAGATCTGCACAGTGTGCCATGGGAAAGTACCATGCAGAGTCCATTCATCACTGATCCAATGCATGGTGCTCAGCATCAGAAGGGACAGATTCCTCTTTTTATTCCATCTAACTAAAATGGCTATTTTATTAAGCTGTTTTTTGTTGGACCTTTCCTGACATGATGGAGAAAGAGCCCTGTACCATCTCCCTCTCTCATGCACTTCACTCCTCCCTGGGGCAGAATGCTCACTTAATTACAGGATCAGTTGTGTTCCACAAGAAGCTGCTGATACTGGGGAGTGAGCTGGGAAAGAAGGAGTGTGGTGGGCTGATCCTAGGCAGCAGTGAAGCCCCCACTGCCACTTGGTCACTCACTCCTTCCTACAGGATGAGGAAGAGAATCAGCAGGGTGAAGCCATGGGAAAAATACCTATGGGTTGACATAAAAGTCTTGAATAAAAAGTCATGAATAAAAAGAACATAACTAAGTGATGCAAAGTCAACCACTCACCACCTCCCACTAAGAGACTGGTGCCCAGCCAGTCTCTGAGCAACAGCTACTTTGGAAGAAACTTCCTGCCCACAGCCTGCTTTTATTGATGAGTGTGATGCTATGGGTCCAGCACATCCCTCTTATCACCTGGGTCAGCTGTCCTGGCTGCTTCCCTTCTCAGCCTCTTGTGACCCCAGGACAGTGAGAAACAGAGGTGGCCTTGATGCTGTGCAACCAGAGTTCAGTGATGGCTAAAACACTGGTGTGCTGCCAGCGCTGTTCTAGTCACAAACACAGCACCATATGGGTCACTCTGGAAAAAAGCTGACTCCATCTTAGCCAGAGCCACCTCAGGGCATGAAATGCAGTTGGGGAGATACTCAAGCTGGCTTTTTTGCTGAACAAGTGAGGGTGCAAATGCAGTGTCCAAAGTGTCAGGAGAACTATCCCTAGTCTACTCTGACTCATTTTCTCTCCACTGTGGAGTAAATAAGAAGCAGAGAGAGAAAATAAAAATGACAGAGAAATTACAGCTTAATCATGATTCAAAATACCACCAGGTGACCTGGAGTCAGTAGCATTACAGCACCCAAACTGTTTTTTTCTCTGTTCTAGGACAAGAACAAAGTGCTCCTTGTGGCATTTACACACTGTAGCACACACCTGGCTTGTTTCTGTTAGATAAGCTCAACATCTCTGGTACACTTAAAAACAGAACAAAACTAAATTTATGCTCTCCTTACCAAGAGCAAAGAGTGCAGAATGGGAAAAAAAAGATCCCAAAGACCATCTTTATTGCAAGAGTAATACTTGAAGATAATTTAGACAAGACAGACACAAACACAGCAGACTGACTTTTCTGAAACCCCAAGGAGCTGCACTTACAGGTGGTTTTGCTTCTGCTTAATACAGAATCTATCCCAGAGAGAAAATTAGCATCCTCGTGTGTCCTCTGAGCCACTCTGGTGAGCCGTAAAAGTGGGAGCAGCCTTGGGGACCCATGCCATTGCACGTCTTCCCCCGTTGTGAAAGGCCAAATCCCCAGTGCTCTTCCGCTCAGCCGACACTTGTGCTACCTATGCTGGCAGTGTCCCTTGGCACCCTCTGGCCCCTCTATGCCCTTGTAATTTCAGATGCTTTTTGCTAGGCACGCTTGGAATATGCACCCAAATGTCTCCTGCTGGCAAACACCATGTGGAACACTAAATGGAGCTGATGTGGGAGGGCTTCCAACATTACCCAAGCTGCATAAAATACCTGTCATAACTCTTAACTCCTCTCCTCTTCCACAAATGTCTCACAGAAGAAGCAAGCAGGCCATTGCCAGTCAAGGTTTCACTCTTAAGAGCATATTTGCAAAGATCTTTGTTTCAGATGAGGAAGGGCAAGCTTTTTCTCCACCCCCCCCCAAAAAAAAAAGAGCCAAAGAATCAGATTACCACACTCTTGGCTTTTTTTATTACTGTCATTGCTCACTGACCCACACCTTGCTGTAGGAGCATGTGTCCTACACCCAATGTTCTCCAGTGTTATTGTCCATATTTGCCCAAATCAACTCGCATCTTATGCAACCATACTAAGTTCTTTCCATTAATTCAAGGTGAATTTAAACTGCCTGTACCAGGGAGACACTCCAGTTGCCTCCTCTGGGAAAAATTGTGTCTGAACCTGGAAGGAAACATTAGCATAACTGCAGTTTGGTCACAGGAAATTTTACCCACAGTTCTTTACACCTTCTGGAAATGCAAAATGGGCATTTTCCAATGAACCACTCCCTCCTTTGCCCAGATTCCTGCCTGTGAAAAATGCGTGTATTTTATGATTGGCTTTTCGCAAATATTGAAATTAATATTATATGTGTTGTGTTAGAAAGTAATGCTGTATCAATTCTCTTAAGTAGTGTGTTAAATATAGTTTTAGGTTATAAAAACTGTTAAAATAGAAACTATGCTATGTAAGATGCTTTGTTTAAAAGAAAGGACTCGCAGTGAGATAACAGCCACAGGACACCTAAATCTTTCAGAGAAAAGAATTTATTGCATTCTTATCAGAAGAAACAAACTTCTTTCTGCCTCTCAGGTGCTGTTAGGATTAGAGGGAAGAAGCTGATGAAGACCAGACAGAATCCTGTGTTTGAATGGAATTTATGCATCATGTATGAAGTGTATGAATATGCAACAGGCTATTGTTCTTAAGGGTTAATCCTTTGTTAACAGGGGTCCTTTTTTGGGCTCGTGATGCCCAGAAAAAGGTACCCGGAGGTCCGTAACTCTTTGTCTTTATTGTCTCATATTGTCCTAATTCGAATTGTCCAAAATTATTATTACTCTAATTGTATTACTATTTTTGTAACCATTTTATTACTATTAAACTTTTAAAATTTTGAAAACAAGTGATTGGCGTTTTTCACACTGCCTCTTCAGCACAGGCCCTCTTTATCAAGTATTTTAGAAAAATGTTCTTTCCATCATGCACCACAGCACATGCCATGTTTAGTATCTGTGCACAAAATGCACATTCTGCTCTGGACCACGAAGTCCCTGAAGAGAGCCACACCAGGCTGTGGGATCTGAACATGTGAGCTCAGCTGCCTGTCCTTGTGCCACAGGGGCTGCCCATCCTGCCCTCACAGCAGAGCCTCACCTGTCACACACTGTATTTGCTTCCAGAAAGCTCTTCTGTGCATGTGTGAGGAGCAAGGCCACAGGGTGGTTGGAACACAGCTCCCAGGTGCAGTGCCAGGCGTGCCAGCAGCAGGCCACCGGGCCAGAGAAACAAACCCTGCTCCCTCTCCCACCAGGGACAAACACTTCCAGCTCCCTCCTGCCGCCTTTCAGGAGGTGAGCTGAGTGGTGATTACTCCTTCACCCTCACTATCCAAAGACAATGGCACAAGGCTGGAGCAGAAAAAAGCATGGGAATCAACATCTCTTGATAAAACCGAGAGCAAGCTCCCGGACTTAAGTGATTTCAGCTTTTATTACAAGAAAAAGAAAGGCCTAAAGCATGGGCCCCGCGGGCCGAGCAGCAGGCGCGCTCCCGTCAAGGATGCTGCAAGGCCGGCCGCTGGGTCTGCTTCAGCAGCGATGTAGCGATGTCCCCGACGTCCCAGATGGAGCGGCACAAATTCAGTGGGTCAGAAGCCCCTTTTTATCCTGTTTTTTGTCCCTTTGGACTGGTTACTTTTTGGATCCTTCATCTGCATGAAGGTTTAAGGCTCTTGATTGGCCCATTACATTACAGCCCATTATAAAGCTGGCTCGTTTCGCTGGGGGTGGTGCACTTTACTTAGGTGTATTATGGTACATTGAGTACGGTATTTCTTATAACTACCATTTCAACCCCTTTTACAATATAATAACCAAACTAACAGTACATGCTTAACGATCTATCAACTATTTTACAACAGTTTCTAACCTATTTTTAACATCTCTTACCAGCCATGTCCGGGAAACATAGCTGGAGATTTCTGGAT
This sequence comes from Geospiza fortis, assembly GCF_000277835.1. NCBI lineage: Eukaryota > Metazoa > Chordata > Aves > Passeriformes > Thraupidae > Geospiza > Geospiza fortis. The sequence goes on along the minus strand of NW_005054325.1, from coordinate 664,676 downwards.
CACATAATAATTCAGTCAACAGCTGCTGGGCGGGTGATTTCACAGAGCTGTGAATTATACACAGCTCTTCACAGAGCCAAAGGATGCCACCACCACCCACCAGACCAGCCTCCAAAGTCACCTTTCTGCTGCTCCTGCATTTATCCCGGTGCAATACGCTTACAAGGAAAATTACATCCTGTGTTCTGTTACAACTACTTAGCAGTGCATGATGCCCACAGCGTGCACTGAACATCTGATCAAGATTATCCTTAACCCTTTCGGTTTTCTTTTTGTAGATACTTGCAGAAAGGGCTGGCTGAAATATTTCACAGTAAGGGGATTTGTGACCAGCAGTTCCAAAACTTTTATTACTTTTATTAAAGAACACTTTTATAAAAGTTTATACAGAACACTTTTATTAAAGGCAGAGCACCTCCATCAGGGATCAGGTTTCCAACGGCTGGAATTACCCTTTTCTCTTCCAAGATACAGAAACTGAAATTTGAACCATGAGCAAACACCCAGGCTTTTAATATTCACCTCAAATGACTTTGTGTTTCAAAGGAACACCAGCTGTCAGACACCACTAACCCGAATGCGTTTTTCCCCTGCCTGAGGCATTTGCATTTCACTCACCACATCTTTCCATGCTTTTAAATAACAACTTGTTGGTCTACTGATGTTGCCATATGAAAGAAAAGCGATGCCTTCACCAAGAAGTACTCCAGTGGAGCAAGCTTTCAGTGAACTGCATTATGCTGAATCAAAAGATTGGGTAAATGTCAAAGCTTGCTACAAGAACCATCAGCACCATTTGGGATTGCTGCATATAAAGGTGATGACCTAGCAAAGCCAGATGGTTTTTTCTGCACATTGTGTCCCTCTGAATCACTACTGCAAAGTGACACAAGAGAAGCTACCTGAGAGGGAAGGACAAAGCACAGCATGACTCAAAGACCCAGCCCGACAATTTGTTAGCAAAAATACCATGATTGTGCTGAAAGCACTAACTTGTTCCTAGCCCTTTTCTCTTCAGAGAAAACTTATAGTATTGACCACGTCTTGGCCAGGAAGAAAAAATATCAAACCCACAAAATTTGCAGTGCCATTTGCATCCTGCCTTCTGATCTGCTGCTAAACAAGCTGCCATGTTGGCCCAGGAGCACTTGCCTCCTTGTCTCCTTCCAGGACTAAATTCCTGTTTTCTCTCTTACCACACATGTAATATTCAGCTTCTCTTTGAGATGTCCTCTCTGTGGCCTCACCTTCATTCCAAACCAACCCTGAGCCAGACATGCTTGGAGTATGTGACCAGAGGATTTCTTACCCCTGGTATATAAAATCGTATTTGTGAGCAAAGAGGAGGGAAAGTGGCTCTATGTAACATCCAAACAGCAAGAGTAATGCATTTCTACAAGAAGTTCTTCTATTTCACCACACCACAGCCTTTTACAGCATGGCAGTGAACTTGGAGCTTAGGTCTTATAAATGTTTCAACATGCTTTTATGTCCTATCCTGCTACTCTGACTTCTCCTTCCAGCAGTGGAGGGACTGGAATTTCCCTAGGAAAGAGCAAGGGAAACATGCTTTGGATACCATTTCAGCACACACTGTGAAGAGTTCACAGCACAGGTCTGCAACACTGAAATAGGATGGAAGCAGATGGCACCTCAGCCTCGAGGTAACCCTAATTTTATTTTTACTTCATGTTCTTCATACCAAGAAGACATATTTAGACTGAAAGTGACTAAAGTCTAAGCTTTTTACTTAAAGAAAGTAGCATAGAGCATATTTTGGAATGGAAAAAGAATTTGTTGTCAAATCTCTTTTGCTCCTTTCTCAAACCTCCTCAGGACCTGTTTTTGTACTCATTGCCAAAATGAACTTCTTGTTATCCTTTTAGTAAGTTAAGCATTCTTATTGCATTAAATACTCCTATGGCACTGGTGGTTTACTAGATCTCAGCTAGCCCTTTGCTTTTGAAACAAAACAAAACCAAAGGATCTTTGCTCAGCTTTCCTTAGCCCATGGGTGCATGCCCAACATGGACTATGCTTTTAAACTATGGCTCATCTTACATGCCCAGATTTCAGACCCTGGAAATGTATGCAACAGCTCAATTCTGAACTTCTAAGCCCTCTGAGAAGGAGGAGACTGGAAGACAGCAGAGCAAAACCAAGCATGCTAGTTCTATCTAAGTAAATCCATTGTTAAGCAAAGTCTATTTGGTCCTGTCATTTGTCTCTTCTATTCTTAGGCTTTCTGAAGTCTGGAACTTTTCCATGACTACTTTTAGCTTTAAAGACACTTCCATTTTTATTTCCTAAACCCAGCTGTGCACTCTTGGCCTCATTCGGCTCCAGATCTGAACTAAGAGGGCCATTCACATCAGCTGCTGTGCCCACAAAGTAAAAGAACCAGACCTTTGAAGGGGGAAATGCAAGGCAAATATTTTTCAGTCTCTTTCACACTTTTAATTGCCTGTCCTTCATTGCTGTGCCAGCTGGATACTATATTTTTTTTTCTGTTTTGACCACACTGACCTACCTCACAAAAATGAGGAGCTAATTACAGAAAACCTTTTATCGAGTCATGCTTGTTTTCAGTTGAACCCTAACCTGGCCATTGCTAAAATGTGGCACTACAAAGATGTAATGGGATTCCTGTGAATTGGTTGGCTGTACAATGCTTGCTCCTCTGCATTTCCAACTGCTTCTTTATCCTTGCAAGCTCTTCACTATGAATAGGACTCTACGGCTTTGTTCAAGATAACTGGGCACAAGCAGACAGAGCCACTTCTACTGTCTCTGGGGGAAAATACTGCTGCATGAGAGAGAAGCTTTTGTAGCTCTTCTGGAAGGAGGGAAAACCAGGAAGACTATGGCTGTTATCAGAAGTAAAAATGCAAAAATACTACAGCTCTATCTACTACTACTACCTAGCCTTAAAGGAAAGAATATTTATTATCGACAAATAAACAGGTAAGAAGCACCAATTGTTCCTTATTACTTATGCAATAGAACAAAAAGGCTGTATGGTTGAAGCTAGTGGCTACATACAAAAGCAAACCCTATCTACATGCATAATATTGTTCAACTTGTTTATCTAGAAGCTTTCTAGAGCAGTAATACTGCTAGGACACTCAAGCCTTGCAAAACGTGCTTGATTTTTCTTTCTACAACAAGGACTACCTGCAAGAGTGGGAAAAAATAAGGCTGTACAGAGAAGCTACAATTATGGGAAGCAGGTAGCAATGAGGAGGTTTGCTTTGATGCCAGAATTTCACCTCAGAGATTAACACGCCCTCTCAAATGAGGTGGGGAAGGTCAAGAAGGAGAACAATTAACTTTATTACGAAAGATTCTGAGTGGTAGGCTTACAGCAACTGAAGTAATTCCCAGCTCAGAAATTTTTTGTGCATGAAGACACATATTTGGCATATCTAGCATATGTAATTACTCAAGGTAATTGACTAAGGTAATTTATTGCCTAACAGTGATACGCTCCTAACCATACAGGCACAGTGAAATGAAAACCTCTTCATTTACATCAGGCAACAGTCTCAGCATCCAGAAGAAAGACACCTCTGTAATATATGCACTGGGAGCTTTTTTACACTGTGCAGCCAAAAGCCAGGGATGACCTAGATGCTGGTGCTGCAAGAGGCACCATGCGACTCTTGCTGACGCCTTTGATGTCGTCTCGCTCGGCATTGCAGTGCAAGGAACTTCAACCACCACGGTATTTTTACCACTCCATCTCACAAAACTAATTGCACGGGAGAAAAGAAAGCAATCCTTAAAAAAAAAAAAATTGTAAGACCTCTTAAGATCAAACCTCGGCATCCTTATTTAGTGACTGCCGCGCGGAAGGACGCTTTCTCCAGCAAGTAAAGAATTGGCAGTGAAGGGCTCCCCGGCTGCCCGCGGAGCGCTGCGGGCGGGGCCGTGCGCTCTGTGCCCGCCCCG
>NW_005054325.1:650287-660558 GCF_000277835.1 Geospiza fortis | reverse complement strand
CTGCTGGCGGGGTCCCGTGCGGCCGGGGCCCTGCCCTCGGTGCTTATTTTCCCCCTTCCCCCGCAGGCGGAAAATCTGCTCTGCCGGCTGCAGGAGAATTTTGAGGCTCTGACGAAGAAGCTGACGCTGAGAAATATCCTGTTTGGAACGTGGCGTGCCGCGGCTGGGCCCCCTGCGCGCTGATGGGTGCGGGCGGGCTCTTTGCTTCTAACAGCGGGGTGGGCTTCTCTCGTAAACATCAAATTAGCCCAGAATGTATGACGGGGTAAATACCTGTGACGTACAGGCACCTGACTTATCCCCGCCCCAGCCTGTTTATAGACCCCATTTTCTAAGAAGGAAACCCTAAAAAGTGTTTCACTACAAGTAGCACGGTAGTCTCTGTGCAGCAATTCTGGCTTTCAAGTAAAATAAGCATCGAATTATGTGTAAAGATTCCGAAGGTGCATTTAAAAAAGCATCCATCTCCAAAAATGCAACTCAAACGAGCCACGGTTTAAAAGCAGCTGTTGGCCTGAGCATGACAAGGTGAGCCCTCAAAAGAAGAAAATCAGACCTGAAGGGGCTCTGAGCGTTCTTATTACATGTGCTTACAGAAACTCCCTCTGCTTTCTGAAGCATTTATTAATTTTTTTTTCTGAAACTTTACCTTTCAGGAAGCAGCTACTTCCTGAATATGTTTGAGTAGCACTCTTAATTCTGTAGGTTACCTGTATGGTATCACCTGAAAGAGTTCCTCAGAAAGAAAACAATCTCTCACACAGTTCACTCATGAGTATTTGCAAAGGCTTTTGATACTAAGAATTTGAATGCTTATCTGTTATAAGAGAATGAGGGATTGTATTCTAACAATACCACCTTGTGCATGCTTCATCTTACATTAAACGTGAACAAGTAAAAGACTGACACATCTGGAAGAAAGCTGCTTGTTCTTCTTACAGAAGAAAAAACTTGTAAAAATGTAGAACTCTTCTTTACAGAAGTTATTCTTTAACTTTTTACTGGAAGAAATGGGCGAGCGCATCAATGACCTTGAGAAGCGTGTTGCTGACCTGATGACAGAGGCTGGGGTAGAAAACAGTGATGAAGAATTGGGAGTAAAGACACTTCCTTAAGTTTTTCTGTGGTTTATGCATTTCCATTTAGTTTTGAGTGGTGGGCGAGTAATGGTGCTTACGTATTTAGTGTACCTGCATTTTCTTGGATTTGAAAGTGTACTTTTTAAAAAACGTATTTAATATACCTTGGATTTTTTTTTTTTTGCTAAGAGACAAAGAATGTGACCACTTTTACGAAACAAAAACTGCATCTTACTGCCTCTGTTGCAGCTGAGTGCCATATACAAGGGGGCAGTGCTAACTCACCCCAAGTGTGTAAACCTAGGCTATCCATTCATAGGGAAATGTGTGTGGCTTGAAGTGTTCCTGCCCACCACTCCTGCCCCTCAGGTATGCTGACCTAGCTGAGGATGCTCGCTGGTGTCAATTTATGTACCTCTGCTTTTAAACCTGCTACAGCTTCCCAGTGTGGCTTGGAGCACACCTCTCACGTGCACTCACCAAAAACACAGCAGTAAGCTATAGTCAATCACTTCATAATATAAAATGATGCTACATATCAGGATTGTGTTCTGGATTTTATATCTGTCTCTTGCACATGCCAGCCCCCTCCCTGATGGATGGCTGACTCTGTGCTCTCAGTATTTATGAGGCAGCACTGCTTCCATGTGCTGTGGATGCAAGTGATGTTGTCTTCCTGTTGTTGCACACTTTCCTGATTCAAATTGAGACACATCAATTCCTCTTGTCATTGGAACTTCTTATGCTGTGAAAGACATGAATGTCTGTCAATATTCTGAAGTAATTTAGGTATTTGTTCATTCTGATGCCTTTTGCACAAAGGTATGCAGTAATTTTCAGAAATGCAGAAAGACAATCCACAAAGATGTATTTAACGGTACAGAGAGAGATATCTTCCTATCTCCATGCTGAATCACATTCATGAATAAATCACTAACCTGCTTATTCACTGTATCTGTGCAGCACTGAAATGAGGATGTGTTTGAGGAAGATTAAGGTAGAACTGCATAGCACTGACTCCGACATTTTCCACTCTAGAGTCACACTGACATAAAATATTAAGGGAAAACAAATGTACTTGTATCATGTCATAACAGAACCTTGAAAAAAAAATAAACTATTGCCCCAGGAAAAAATAGAAAGCTGGGTTTGTTCATCTAAGTGGGACACTATTTCCTGGAGCTGAAAAAGAACTGTTAGTTTCAGAGAAGGCAAAGCCACTGTTTTGGATAGAAAACTATATTCTATATAGTGAACTCATCCAATCACAAATGTTTTCAATGAATGAAAATGTATTTATTTTAATATGAAAACAGTAAGATTTGTTGCCTTTTTAACTTATATGTTCTTAGAATAAACCATTCTGTACTAAAAAAAATGGCAGTATTTGTAGGCTACAAGTGCTCAGTTGTTACTCTTTGCACAAGCCCACCCAAAGCTGTGCATACCAGTGCAGGTAACATCGCCCAGGTATTTATATTGTGACAATTTCAATTCTTTAATGTTAGCTGTTTTGATGAAAATAGTTTATTTTATTTAAAGACCTGGAAACAGATGAGGACTTCTAGTTACCAGGCATATCCAGAAGAAGAAATTGGTAGTCAGAAAACAGGACATCTGCACTAAATTTAAGGTGGTTGTATACCAAAACATAGGTACTCTGCAGGGAAGATTTAGTTTGAAATGTAATGGGAACCTTTTACCAGAAGTGCGGAAACTGAAGCATTGCCAGGTTAGCAAAATACCTCAGCTAATGAGGGAGAAATGCTTCTATTATAGCCTTCATTAAGATCAAGAAATCATTCCAATTAAGGCTTTAATCAGTGTAGACTTGCACATACTGTCAGCCTGGGGGGAGAGGTTGGTATGATGGAGGACAGGCTGGAGAAGTGGGCCAACAGGACCTTGCTGAAGTTCAAAATGCCAAGCTGGGCAGGTGTGAGGGGCTGGCTGGCACTGCTGTGCAAGAAAGGGGTCTGGAGGAAAGGTTGGCTGAGTGGGCAGGGTGCCCAGGCAGCAAGGGCTGCAGCAAGGGCTGCTGCTTTGTATGAGCACAGAGTAGGGCCAGCAAGTCATTCCCCCTCCATTCACCCACTGGGAGACCACACCCACAATATTCTGTCAGTTTGGGGGCTGCCCATTCAAGAGATGCAGTGGTGTGAGGAAGGTAAAACAGCCAGCAAGATGGAGTGGGCTGCAGCAGAAACAAGGTTTGAGAGAAATCTCAGTCCAGAAAGGACTGTGGCTTTTTGCTGCCAACCATGACCCCATGGCAGAGCACGGGGAACACTCTTGTTGAAGGTGTTGTACACCAGGGTTACTCAACACAAGAGGAAACATGAAAAATTCCAGCTAGGTGCAAGGAACATCTTTTTCACCTATGAAGGTGCTCAATCAGCAGAAGAGGACTTCCAGAAAGGCTGAAGAATCTCCATCCTTTGAGAACGTGGAATCATCAAGGTTGGAAGGCATTTTGAAGATCATCTAGTCCAACCAACTCAACACTGGACACGATCCTGGGCAACCTGACCATGTGGAACCTACTATGACTGGGAGGCTGACATTCCCTTCCAACATAAATTATTCCAAATCAATAACACTCTAAACCAGATTAACTTCAGCAGAAATTGAGACCCTTTTGTTTTACTTTCTTCACACTTTCTAAATCCTCTACAACACACTTGGTAGTAGAAATAAATTCTTTGGCTTTTAACAGACCGGATTTCATCTTTCTGGAGAAGGGAGCTAGCCTGGTTTGGTTTTAATTAATCCTGTAAATATGCATGTATCAGTTTAAAAAACAAACAAACCCACACACAACATCAACTCCATTAGCATAAAAGTTGTCAGAAATGGAAATGGAAATTTCAAAAGCCATGCCACAGTGGAATCCAATCCAAGTCTCCCAAGTACATGAGCATTTTGGTATACTATTAGGCAAACTGGAGGTCAAGTGACAGCATGGCTTTTGGTTTCCTTAGCTGCTGTCTGCAGCAAGCTCTAGAAGTGCAATTGTGCTTTGGCACTGCAGAATCCACCAAGTGCTTCAGTGAGTGCCCAGCCACCATGGAAAAGGAGTCTGGCACCACAAGTCCATTGGGCTGATGGGGGTGTGGTGGTGAGCAGTCACAGGAGATGTTTTCTCTGAGTTCTGTTAAATACTAATAAATGCACCTTGTTTTATTCACATTTTTAGTGGATACAGGGGACTAGTATGATACGCAAGGAAATCCCAACAGAAGTCATCTTCAACATTACAGACTTGCACCCAATGCACCCATCTCTACATACTGTCAAATTTCATTAGCTGAAAAAAAATTAAGGTGAATAAGTGGAACTCACTTTATTTAAAAAAACGATCGTATAGTTTTCCCACATATTTGTGTAATAAAAGCAAATGAAACAATTTAAAATGCTTTTTCTGCAAACAGGCTTTTTGTGTATAAAAATATGTAATACCAAAAGGACAACAAAGGAGAGTCTTTAAAAAAGAAAACCCCAAAATTCAGCTACAATATTACTGCAGTAATATTCAAGACAGTTCCAGGGTTTAAGTTTTCTGCTTCTCAAACAGAACTCAAATATTTTAAATCATTCAAATTATGCTCAATATTCAAGGACTTGTAGGTTTTTTTTTCTTTTAATATACATTTATGTACACACATACACAGGAATAAATGTAACTGGACATAGGGTTATGAGAAAAGGCAGCCCAAAGAAACATCAATATCTGTATTTAGTGGAATAATCTTTCGGTGATACCACCAAACCTCGACCTTTGCGGGCTCCTCTATAAACAGTTTCTATAATGTCAATCATCTCCTGCTTATCTTCCATTGCCCAGTTGATCTTGTTGTTATTACCTGTACCTAAATCAATCATGATGTGTTTGTTCCTTTAAAGAGGAAGAACAAAAAACCAGGTTAATATGGTATTATAATTCAGAAAGAAATCTTATACCCCACCCCAAATGCTTTGTAGGATCAAAGGAAGCCCTTATAACATAAACAGGCTTGGAAAACAATCATTACTCCTCTCACTTAAACTGACATTTTACTGCCAATTTTCAAAGAAAGAATAAGAACTCCTAACATGCCCCCAAAATGGTTACTCAGTGCAATTATCTTTCAGCATATTCCTTATTGTTTGTATTTCTTTCCCACTACTGTCTATCTCCAGAGAGACTTCCATGCTTGTCAGTAGAACATTTTATCTCATCAATGTAGAAACCTTAACTCCAAAAAAACCTTATTACTTTTGATTTATCTTGAAAGCAAGTTTGGCAAGCTTGACTGCTATGTTACTACAGTATTCTCTACAGGAAGTTTGAGATTTAAAACTAAGAAAAATGGATAATAAGCCCGGTTTTCACTATCATTAATTTACACTCTATTATCAAACACTGTTACCAGGCTAATTGGAAAACAAGCCATTTTCCTATAAAATCAGTTTACTCTTCTGTAGAGCAATGTAAATGTAGGCATCAGTGTGCTATTATGCATTTGGAAATGATCTGCTGAGACACTGTATTTGACAAACAGAAAGTTTAAATGAGTTACATTCCAGAAACATCACATACCTGAAGAAAAACATGACAGTACAGGGATCATACAACTCGTACATCTTGTTGAAGTCTGGTACTTCAGTGATGTCCACAAGATAAATAACAGCAAAGTTTTTAACCTAAACAGAAGAAAACAGGAAATACAAAACTATATATATTACCAATTAAAAGGCGTAAGCTTTCATTATTGTAATCTCTATTTTCCAAATTATTAAGTCATAAAATCAGAATAAACAGCCTTGCTTTTATTGTTAATCACAACCAATTAACATGGAAAATATTTTTCAATATAGCTAAGAAGCTCATTTCACATCCAGTGTAAACTGGATAGATACTATGCTAAATCAACATCCAGAGAAACAAATGCCCTTTATATAGAGCTGAGAACTCACAGTGACATGCACAGCTCTAAACAAGTAGAATAGTTGCTTTGTGCAAGCCAAGCTGACACATTTTGCCTGTGTCATCAGCTGCTTATAGACTTCAGAAAATTAATGATCTACAATGCCCTGGTGGCTGCCTCCAAGCATTCTTCCCCCTCTAAAACATCCAATTTGTGTAAAATTGTAAACTTTTAATTTAAAAACTAGTAGCTTTTACTGAGAGGTGCAAAGCTAAAATTTAAAAGTGCAATTGCTAAAGAAGTAAGACCTTGATGAGAAGCTAATGTCTGGACAATTCTGGTAAAACTGGCTTTCATTTTGCAGAGTTACTCAGATGCAAAAGAATCCGTCCCCTCTAGTGTCACAGTCAATGCCTTCATTCCTGTAAGAAAACCATGGCACATTTTTGTTTCCTAGATGTAGCATACTTGTTATTAAGTGGAATTAGTGGAAATTTTGGTTTCTAAACTTAGCTTGTAAGTGCACAGTAGAAATTAACACACACACACATTACATTCTAAGTCAGAAATCACCCAAACTGCACAAACTAACTTTAAGGTATATAATCAAATGCTTTTGCACTACACCAGGAGCACACAATTGTGCCTCCCCAACCTCAGTTACCTGCTAACACAATTTTGGTCCCTCCCATTTGGCTGTCCAGAATTACCAGCCTGAGGTTAACACATGTGGTGTAAAATCTATGACAAACGCACTGTTCATGACAGTACTTCCCACTTATTAATTTTTTGCTATCAAAAGTCTGGAAATGCTATGATGAGTATAATATCTGCCTGATGGAACAATATTTTATTTTAGTTCACAGAGCAGGATTTGTTTGTATGAGAAAAATATTGTGTAGCTTGTACGTAGACATCCTAGCAGGCGCTTTACTGAAAAGTATGGAAATGTTTATTTACCAAAAAAAAAACTTCAGAAGCACAGAGTAAATAAATTTTTATGGACTTCTGCTTCAAGACAGTTTCAAAATAATAAAAAATAATCACACTCCAAGAATGCACATAAGCATTACTAGCAAAGAAAGTAAAATCTCTCTAGAGCAAAGCAGCATTTAAAGTTTTTACTGTGTTTTTATGGAGACAGTTATAGTCCTAGGTTCAGTCAACATTCCAATGAAAACATCCCTATGTTCTAAATCAGGCAGGAGGTAAAGCCTTGTAAACTAAAACAGTCATAATATCAAACCCTCTGCAGGGATCCTTCACACCCATTTCAATTTTACATTAAAGACTTCTAAGAACCTTAATGGGATGTTCAGAGGCAGCACAATTTAGCTGAGAAGTGACTGAAGCTACTCCCTGGTGAGCCCTGGCAGGCAGTTGTGGGGTGGCTGATCCTTTATTTAGAAAACAAAACACCTGAGGAGCCATTTTCATTTTATCCTATCATTACTTCTTCCACCCTGCTGGCATTTTTAGCATCAGCAGCACACCTTCACCATGTGGGGAAATTTCTACAACACACTCAGCAATTTTGACAGAGCACCCCATCTCTGAACAATTACTTAATTTGGAGCTTGCAAAATTATTTTAATAAAATATTCTTAGGACCTGTTTTGTTCAGTGAAAGATTAGTCCAAGGAGATTTACATGTTGCACCAGAATACCACTCCATAAGCACTCCTAAACCAAAATTTTACTTTCAAGAACTCTGTACTCCAGATAGTACTAGAACAAAAAAACCTTTTCAAGTTAGTTTGATACTATATGCGTTTAATTTAGTTGAGTTGTTGCAGAACCAGAAATGCATGTCACTAGCAGTGCTCATCAACAGCCTAGGATTTCATACAAGAGAAACAGACTATAAAAGTCTTAATTTCTTACATAAATCTTACTAAAAAGGACTGGATCACTCAAATCCCCTTTGCAGAGCACATGTGCAAGTCATGACAAGGACCCAGGCATCCAAGACATTAATTAAATCTTCCTTCTCTCTGACCTACTTTCATAGAAGTGAAACTGATGACAGTTGCCTGCTGAAAAGCTCATATTAAGTCTGAAGCAGACCTTAAAGCTGGACTCAAATTTTAATTCAAAACTTTAAAAGCTGCTCTGTTCTTTACCCTTTGCTTTCCTAATTTCAAATTTGGCATGATGACCACTCCAAAACAAGCTAGCTTACAAGCACATTGAATGAGGGTGTGCTCTGTTGAGTTTGGGCACCGGCTGCCAAGGAGAGCAGCAGGAAATAGGAATTCAGGCCTAAGGAGGGACGAGATAAACACATGGAGAGGGTGATGCACAAGAACTGCAGTGGCCTATGTAATGTTTAGGGGCTGGGCAATTTAATGTGCCAGGCTGAGCAAGCTTGTCACCAAGAGGCATTTCATTTCAACATGAGACAAGCCTTGCAGAGACTCAAGATGTCTCTTTTTTTGCATAGTACTGACCAGTTTTAGAGCCAGAAGAAGCAGTTCCTGTCTCAGACACAATATTGGAGCGAAGACAGCAGCAGTACAGAGCAGCATCTGAGCCAGCTTCACACACAGCCAGCTCTAATTCACAAAAAAGCTTTGATTTAAGCAAAAGCAGGGGAAGTATTTATGGATTCAGACTGCTGTGGATGTGACTCCATTGCTCAGACAGAGCTGTCAGTTGAAAACCTACATTCCTGTACAAAACCAGCTTTGCTACCCTGTCAAGGCAGTGGTTATTAACAAGTTTTCTACCTGATTTGTGAGTTGTAACTGAGGGTACAGTATGGACACCTCAGAACAAGAATAAAATACAACTCTAAACATGCAAATCCGAGTAAATACAAGCAGCTGCAGTAGTTACAAGGGGACTACACTGAATTTGTTAATATAAACCAAAATTTTACCGTAGAGACAATATGAAAAAAACCTTGTAGTATTTTAGAAGTTAAACACATAACAAAACAAGTTTACTCTGAAAGTGCTTAACCTCACAACATACACGAAATACAGTAAATTTTTTGCTGCAAGTCAACTGCTTTCTGAAGAAAAAATCAAAACTCTAGGGAGACACCTCCTTCTGGGCAGCACCTCACTTGTGCAACAACTGAAGATAAAAGCATTTTCAGAGACAGATATTAACTATTTCTGACACTCCTGACTTCCCTTATCTCTCTTTCAATTCAAAACTTTCTCTGCCTTACCAGGCTGTTGGAGCTGCTGCTCCATGGGGACAGGGTAGAGTAGGAGACCTAAGTCAAACAGCAGCATAGATTCAAAACTGTGTGACCTGTTTTCATAGGTTGGGCTGCAGTTTTGCTGGTTTTGCCCCTTCTCCCCAGTGATGGTAGTTTCAGAGATCAGTCCAATCAATCCACATGGCTGAAGATGCATGTAGAAAACCCAGAAGCACAGTACTGCCTGGCCACTGTTCCAGGCTGTCTGAATACTTCAAAGAACTGTCTCTGCCTGAGGACTGCTATGAAATCTTTACACTGAACAGCTCAAGACTATAAAGCAGAGGAATCTATAGGACTTTTAACATCAGATAAAGATTCTGTATCCTGTCTTCACATACTTGCTAGTAAACAGGAAACACAGATGTAGGAAAAATCATTTGCCATGGGACTCATTTGTCCTCTGAAGTTCTCTTCCCTGACTTCCTTAATTAACAATATCCTTCTAAAAAATAAATAAATTCATTCCTACAACATGAGATTGACACTATGATTAATGCCCAGGATGACTGACAAAAATCGTGAAGTTTCTTGAAATTTCTGTCAGAGGTAAGTAATGCTCCCGCTCTTTCAGTTGTTAAGATTTCAGCTGCCTTTGAAAAACAAACCTTACAGCCCAAATATCTAAGGAAATCTGGAACAAGATCCAAGATTCCACCTTCTCATCTTTCTAACCAGTTTCTAGACTGTTTTTTTCTTTTTTCTTCTGTTTAGAAGAACAAAACACTGCTTTACAGTCAAGAAACTTGCAGGAAAAAAATACAGGAACAGAGACTAGCATTTGCAACAAATGAATGAAGGTAGCTGGCAGACTTGCATTACTGAACTGAACAGAGCAAGTACAAACTTGGAAGTCTGTACTGGTGATATTTATTTGAACTTTTTTCTTGCTAATTATGCTGTAAGTTTAGGTGATAAATTTCTAGGGGAAAAGAGCAGTATTTTCTAGGGGAATAGCAATATTTTCTAGGGGAAAATATTGTACTGCCAAGAGCAGCGCTTACAGCTAATAATTTTGAAAAATACAGACATCAGTAAATGGATTAACCTTGCTCAGCTTTTAATTACAAACAC
>NW_005054325.1:648386-650277 GCF_000277835.1 Geospiza fortis | reverse complement strand
CTTCTTTTCCTCTCTCACTTTTCATGTAACCTTAGCAGAAATGCAGAGGCACAACTAATGTTCAAGGAAAAGCCACAGCTATTCACACTTCTGATTATGGTTAAATAAATACAAACATTTGAAAAATCCTCCCTAAACCCAAATTGATCCAATACAACAGTTACCTCATTTACACTATTCACTCATAAATAAATAATTTCTTAAACAAGGTGCATTAATTTAGCAAACCAATCCCTGTATTTTAGGGGATAGGTTTATAATTATGAGTTCCCTTTAAAGAAAAGAAAAAAGTGTATTTTATGAAAGGTCATTAAGACAAAATTTGTGAAACTCAATTCTTGCTTCAATCAATGTTTGACTGAAACCCTGATAAAGCAAAAAAAAATCTAACATCTTACAATTATGATTTGTTTTGACGTTCAGTGAAGCCTTGCTTCTTTTTCATATAACACTAAAGGAAAAATCCAGTCAGCTGCAAGTGGAGTACATTTCCGTGAAAATAATCTACTTTGTACTTTCACATAGCATTCTAGTTTCTTTTTCCACAAAAACTGAAAAGAAAACCCTGTTCTCCTACCACAAAATACAGGTAAATATTACTGCTACCCAAAAACATGCTGCAGTCTAAAAGAATATTGCACCAGGGTAACAAATGTAAAATACGGCCACATTGCCTTCAGACATTGTTATATAACCCATGAACATTCTGTATTATTCTCTAGAATAAACACCTGGACAATTGGAACTTTTACTCACTCTTTAAAACAGCAGAGATCCAAACATGGCTTGTAAGCAAGAGGATGAGGTAGGATCTCCCCCTTTAATTTGCCATTTCTGCAGAGGGAGATTTTTAAATAAGAAGTTACTTTGTTCTTTCTTCCCCCAGTCACCCCTAGCTGCCAACAGGTCTGCCAAATTTCCAAGCATCCTGCCACAAGTCCATACAAACACTATCTGAGCATAACACTCCCACCAGGCTGAATACAAAACAACAGTATTAAAACATGTCACAACTTTTTACTGCATTCTAATACATCTTAATGCCTGGCTGTGGGTATAGATCTTTAATTGTGGGGATTTTCAAGACACAAGTTATTTTAAAAAACTTCAGAAGGCAAAGTAAACTACAAAAACAACTCCATGTCAATCTATGCAGCATGCACAGAACTGTCTAGGAAGGCAGTGAAGTTCTGGATGCCCCATTCCTGGCAGTTCAAGGCCAGGCAGGATGGGGCCTTGAGCAACCTGTGCAGGAAAGCAGGAGAGTTGGAATGAGATAATCTTTAAGGTCCCTTCCAACCCAAACCATTCTGTGATTTCTATGATAGCTGACATCTTTTCCTACCCAAGCTACCATTTCTGATTCAGATATTTTTGTTTCTTCCTTCATGTGGTTCAGTTAAAGAGCTGTCAATATTCTACATCTATCCTGTCACAAAAGCTTTAGCAAATACATGAAAAGGTAAGTTGTAGCTGATTGTGTATCCTAACAGTCTAATTTTTCCTATCTATGTATCTCAAGTAAGTGACCAGTTGTTTGTAATCATTCAGTTTCCATCTGAAAACACCTGAGTTTGGCTCTTAAAATTTAATTCAGTCCATTCAATTCAGTGGAATGCTACTGGTGTCTATGGATAACATCACTGACAGATTAATATTGCTGATAGGTTAATCAGAATTATATGAGTGACAGATTAAACAATACCATCCTGCACATTTTAGTGCCTCACCATTTTTAAGAGCCAAAATGAAAGCAACTTTTCAAGCTATTCCGAGGGAATCTGAAGGTACATTTCCACTGTGAAGTGAGAGTGCTGCGTTACCTGGAGCCGCAGCAGCCCTACCACCGAGCACGGTTTCTGCCTGAATGCCGATGCTCCCTCAGTGATGG
>NW_005054325.1:626788-648312 GCF_000277835.1 Geospiza fortis | reverse complement strand
GAGCAGTCTTTAGGAGACACTCGTGAAAGTGAAATCACACAGCTTTCCCGCTGCCTCCTGAAGCCCGGATACCTGCGCCGAATCCCGGTTACAAGCTGCCCCAGGCTCCAAGCGAGCCATGGGGAACACTGAGCTCAGAAGGAGCAGAAAACTCCCGTTTACCTTCTCGGCGATGCTGTACAG
Organism: Geospiza fortis; assembly: GCF_000277835.1. NCBI lineage: Eukaryota > Metazoa > Chordata > Aves > Passeriformes > Thraupidae > Geospiza > Geospiza fortis. The sequence goes on along the minus strand of NW_005054325.1, from coordinate 648,129 downwards.
GACCTCATCCATCTTCATGCACGTAGGGTCCCAGTCGTGCCCGAAGCGGATGACCACGACCCGGTCCTCCTCCGACAGGATGGCCTGGTCCACCTGCCACCCATTGTGCAAGTGCGGCAGCATGTACGACATCCTGGCGGCCGGCTGGGGAGCCTGCGGGACGACAAGGACGCCCATGCAGCTGACAGCCCGAGCCCTCCCCGGGCCCTCAGACACGGAGCGGCGGCAGCGCCGGGACGGACGGGAAGCGGAAGGGCGGGCACGGGCATGCGCATTTCCGGCAGGGCGCGGGGCGGGACGGGAGCGTTCCCGACGGGAGGAGACCCCACCGGCGAAAGGGCGGGCACGGGCTGGCAGGGACACCGGCGTCCCTTCTTGCAGGTGGGATGTGGAACTGTGCCTTGGGGATCGGTCATGCCGGCTAGCATGGGGAGGGTGAAACAGAGGTGATCAGAGTCCAGAGCTCCTACTCTCTGCTGCTGACCGCTCTGATGTTGTACATTCCCTGTAACCTCAATGGGATTTGATCGAGGAGATGTGCTCAGAGAAGCTGTGGGTGCCCCATTCCTGGAAGAGTTCAAGGCCAGGTTGGACGGGGCTCTGAGCACTCTGGTGTAGCGAAAGGTATCCGTGCCCATGGCAGAGGGATGGCTCCAGATGCTCTTTAAGGTCCCTTCCAGCCCAGCAATTCCGTGGTTCTGTGCTATGGCATATTCTGGCTGTGGGAGGTTTTCTCAGTGTATTCACCCTCAGCAATGACAATTTTCATGCCCAGCCACTCCCACACCCGCGCTGGGGTTCCATGGGCTCTCCCATCGCTCCGGTGATCCAAGTGCCACTACGGGAGCACTCTGGGCAAACGCTCCAGTGGAAGTAGTCAGCAGCAAAACCTGCACATTCCAGCACTGGCTTCCAGAATCGAGCTGGCCGTTGGCATAGGCCATCCCAGACCAATCTGTTTCCTTAATTCCACAGCAGACAGACACTCATTGAAAGGTTAGCTTGCAGCAGGCAGGGACAAAAGCATAGTCTCCACTGTAAAAATTCCCCACAAACTGCAGCCAGGGCCGTGGGGAACAATGTCAATTGGTGGCAAATAACTTTGCCTCACAGTTGCTGCGCTCCCAAAAACTATCCGAGTTCTCGTCTTGCTTTATCACCTTTTTAGGACGTCCGGGGAGGGGAGAAAGAGAGGGAGAGGGCGGGGGAAAGGAGAGGCGGTCCCGTCCGGCTGCAGACAGGGGCGGGGGCGGTGATCCCGTGCCGGAGCTTCCTTGGAAATCGCCAGCCCCGGAGCCGGCGGTGCCCGGGCAGGGTTAAGGGAGCGGGGCTGGGCAGGAGTGGATGTGCCCGGCCCCGAGCAGGAGCCGTGAGCTCCCGGCTCTTGCAGCTGCCGCGGGATCGAGCTGAGGAATGTGCGTCGTTTGAAGAAACCAGCCCTGGTCAGTGCTTTGTGGTTATCGCTCAGGTATAATTAGTCTTCTTCTTTAGAGTAGTTAGTGGGAGGAATTGATCCTGGATAACGCAGGCTGTTAATTTTAATTGAAAACTGGGCTAGGAAAAATTACATCGTTTATTTTGCTATGATTTGTTTAAGTTCAAGGTGATACAGCAGTGCTGGCCAACAAATCTGCGAGTGAGTGAAACTCCGCAGGAGGAGTGAGTCAAGCTCCACAGATGAAATAAGGTCAATTTCAGTTAGCACTGAAGTTAATACTTAAACGTATTTGCCCCGTTGTCTCAATCTAAGTCATATTTTCAAAGTTTTCTCTGCAATGGCAGGACCAGAACTTAGTACAGTTACCTTGTATCAATGATTTACTATGATTATGACTGTTTACCTACATGGAAGCATATAGTCTTATGTAAATACAAAAGGAGAAGAGACAACTTAAAAAGAAATAAAAAGTAAAAAAGGAACTTGTTGATAATGCACATGGAGCTAGTCCAAAACCAAAATTGTCATATCTTTGACAGGTGTTACATTTAGCACATTGGACAAGACATCTGATAACGGAATAATTATGTTCAGGAGCAAAGCATTGAGTCTGTCAAAACTGATTCCCTTGATGTTTGGCCAGTCAAATTTGGCTAACAAGTTTTTTCATCCAGTTATTGCTTCTCATGGACTTTGCTGTCACAGAAGTGTGATTTACAAACAGAGGTACAGGATGCACCAACTTGGTGCTGGAAGACGAACAATAAGCACTGGGACCAAGGTTGGTATCTGGAGAGCCCCCTTCCTTCTGTGAGGTTCCTTTAAGTGTTTTTAGTTTCCTGCTATCAGTGTGATTTTTTAAGATTGTACCTGGGGTGAGCAGAACACCAGTTATTGAACCAGTGCTGCAGGCAGTGAATGGGTCACACGTGCATCAAACACAGCTGGAATGGAATGGTGGCAGGCTCAGCATGCCCGCACTCATTGAGAGATCCATCAGCATGCCACTAGCCTGCTTCTAGTGCACTGGTTTGTTTATAGCTAGAGGCTTCCTCGTGGGTCACCTTTCTGCTTCTGAAGTCTAGGAAGTGCTTCCAAAGTGAAAGCAAGTCTGGCTCTGCCCATCATATGTGGTGTATTGTAATAGGGTAGGAGGTGGTGACGAAAGCAAATGGAGCAATACAGTGCTGCCTCACTGGCATCTGCCAGTCACTTGATCATGTCTGGTGCCCAGTTTTCCCTGCTTAACAGCAAAAGTTTTGCTGCCCTCCAAGATTACCAGATTCTGATCATTTATGAAGCTGGACAATGCCATCACAATATGACATCAACTCCTCTTTTATTCTATGCATCATTCATTCTGCAACACAAGTCTAGTTTATCCTAGTAATGTTGCGTGTAGTAATGTCTCTTTAAGAAATGCAGACTACACCTGGGGAAATTTGCACAGTTTTGACAACTACATGTGACTGACAACTTCAGCTGGCAAAAAAAAAAAAAAGATGAGATGTATATAAAAACATGGTCTTCCTTTACAATTCGGCTGCACTGTTCACCTCATTGTTTTGTTTGCTGCAGTTGAGAACCAGATAGTATTATCAGAGACATTGTGGTGAACTGCAGACCTGTCCTAGCATGGAGGCCCCTTCAAGCCCATGTCCAGCAGCAGACTGAAACTGCAGCAGAAATGCACATCAAGGCCAGGATAAAATAGCAGTACTGGTGCCAAGATTGTAACCATTTAATAGATGTGGTTGGGATAAGTCTGAGTTTGCTCAGGACAATGGTAAACATGGTTGACAAAAGCTTCCAAACTACATTGACACTTTTTTGTCACAGATTTGAGTTCTGATTACTCACAGAAGGCTTTTGTGAGAGGAGTGAAGCAGCAGGACACAGCTGGCCAGCACTGTGTGCCCAGAATAAATCAGCATACTGCTGTGGAAAATTGTTCTGATTCAGGTAGCAAAACATCAGCTTTCCTGGACACAAGTCTAGTAGATAGAATGAGATGGAGATCAAATGTCAATAGAGCACAGCAAAAAGAATTGTAGGAAATTAGGCACAGCTATTATTAAGATATGCAGGAAATCTTCAACTACCACTTTTGCCAATAGGAACTCTAATTAGGTGTTTGGTTGTGTGTGGAGCCCCTATCTTATTGCAGAGTGCATTTGCTGAAGTGCTGTAGAGGGGACTGGGCTCAAAACTCTCAGGGCAGAGGAAAGTTCTAGCATGAAGGACTGTGTTATCAGTGGTATCTCCTCTAGTGCTCTTCCTCACTGGTTTTAGCACATAGGTGTGCTAAATTTTGCATGAGGTAAGTTCAGGTACAGATCTGAATGTTTAAAACACTGAAGGCAAGCAGTCTAACAGCTATCCAAGGGTGGCCCTTCATTGTGCAAATTTGTTAGACATAAACCATCTTTGACAGATGTCAGAACCATCTGGGCCTCAGTGCCACCCTACATTGCCTGTAGCTTCACCAACCATAACCAACAGGCAAGAAACTTTGACTTAATTTCTAGCAGCTTCTATTTCATAGCACTGCTTATAGAAGGCAGTGGTGAGTAAGCTACTGGAAAAGCTACTAGTTTTGTATGAAATCAATATTGATTCAGGAACAAAATGAAACTCTTTGAGAAGAACAGCTTGTAGGACTGGATTTGGATGTAAGACTGTGGATATTCCTTGGTGTTATAGTCTAAATCAGCACTTGGTAAAAGTACTTGGAATTTGTCTGATGTACCACACTAGTACCAAGTGCCTGTGGATTAAAAGCACTATGGAGTTCCATCAGTTTCCTGATCTACACATATGAATTTAAATGATAACTTTTAAAGGCACATCATTGCTCCTTTCAAGGTGTTCTCCTAAACCAAGGAGTATTTCTTCTATTCCTCTGTTTCAGGTCATGGCAGAAGGAGAGTTGCCAGCTGTTTTGATCCTGGATATAGGAGGAACTCATGGCGTACTAGAAGACATTGCAGCACTTTTGAAGAAACACTTTCACCTTATCACCATGAAGGAATTTCTTGGAAACAAAGAAGAAATGAGAAAAAAAATCCAATCTGTTTATGTGTTTGAGTGCAGGCCAACTATTGACCGTGAGCTTCTAGAAAGCCTGCCTAATTTAAAGGTGATTGCAAACTCTGGGGTTGGAGTGGATCACTTAGACTTGAAGATGATCTCGAGCTTTGGTGTGAAAGTGACCAACACCCCGCATGCCGTGGCAGACCCAACAGCAGACATAGGAATGGCCTTGATGCTGGCCTCTGCCAGAAGACTAGTGGAAGGTAGTGTTTTGAATTTTCTTGGTCCTAGCTACTTCTTTGGCACACCTCGCTTTTGCTGTGAGAGAGATGATCTTTCTGAATCAATATTTGGGATGTTTTTACAGGAAAAAATTTTCAGAGGCCTTAACTTTCAGAGGCATCTACTTCTCCTATGTCTTACTTCTTTTTAGGGCAACAGTGACAAGAGTAAGGCTTTTGTCTAAATTTTGCACTTGAAAGTCTTGTGATATCCTGTTTGGAATAATATCTGGGGCTTCATTCTTCTCTGGCTGTTCACTGGGTGGGTTGTTTATAGCTGTGAAAACTGAATACAGAGTGCATCCAAACTGAATGCCATCACTTTCCATTTCCCCTTGAAAGAAGCATTAGGAGCTGCAGGAAGATACAGAGCATTAGTGGCCACGTCTCCAACTCCAGAGCAGTAATTAGTATAAATTCTTCTTTTTCCTACCTCTGTGATCAGTATGTCTAAACCAGTGGGTTGTATTTCCTGAAGAGCATCAGCATTATTTTTGAAATAGATGATAATCCTTTTGACAAAGCTGTTATAAGTTGTACCAGCAGCATTAGTTTGTGTCCCTAAAAGCAGGTTCTTTTCCCGCTCCCTTGCTGAGCAATGCCTTTCTGGGGAAGGAAGGTGTCAGTAGAGACCTTCACAAGAAGCTGCCTCTCTCTTCAGGGACTCATGGTCTTCTTGTCACTGCTGCTCCACCCCTGAGCATGAAATAACATCTCTTTCCCAGTGATGTTTTCTCACTATTGTATCTTTTTGAACCTCAAGTTCTTTGTGTAAAAGCTCACTGAGATCCCTGGCTGAGCTGGAATTTGAAACCTTCACCCCTACTCAAGGAGTGAGACTGGTTTGGGTTGTGATCCAGGAGAGAAATGGTGAGATTTACCCCAGCTGAAAAAAAAAGTGAAGTCAGTGCTTGCAGGTGGTTTCAAAGAAGCTATTTTTGAACTTCCAAGAAAACACACCAGCTGTAGAAAAGTTAATTCCCCGAGGAGTTACTCCTTCCAGCACAGTACCCAGCCAGGATCCCACTGTGTTACACAGGCTTCAGGCCTGGGTGCAGGAATTGGCACCATCCAGGCCCTTATATAAACCGGTCAAAATCAACAAAGGTGTTTTGTAAGGGGTGCTCCAGAGCCCCACTGCTGTAATGGTGATGAACCTTTCCTTTCCCCCAGGCCTCCGTTTATGGCTGATTTGTACCCATTCAACCTGTATTTCCACATAGGCTGCCACATTGCCCTGTCTCCAGGCACAAAGTATTTTGCTGTTGACTGGCTAGGAGTGGAAGTAACCAGAGCGACACTTGGGATCATTGGGATGGGCAGCATTGGATACAAAGTGGCTCAGAGAGCCAGAGCCTTCAACATGAGGATCCTGTACCATAACAGAAACCGGAGGTAAAGGTTTCTGCATTTCTGGTTTCTGCAGTTAATTGTCCATGGGGCAGTGACGGAAGCCACAGCTCTGCTCTGTCCCCAGCCTTCCTGTGCACTTGTGGCAGTTGTAAGCAGTGTGACAAGCACCATTGTGCCACCACTTCCTCACTTTGGCTCCCTCCTGCTCCCTTCAGGAAGCAGTTCCCCCTGCACTTGCCCTGTCCTGGTTAGTCACTACCAGTTTGAAACAAGGACTGTGTTAGCATTTGGGAGATGTTGTCCAATCAAACCTGGTCTTGTGCCCTAGTGGTGTTCCCTGTCCTGTCAGACTCTTCTTCAGGCTTCTGGCAGCATCCCTGATCCTCCCAGCCAGTCTCCTCACCCTAGCCAGATCTCTCATCACACTGGCACCAATGACAAAGGCCTTCATTTCTCATGGATCTCTAGTTCCCTTTCTTTCACACTTCATTTCTTTTCAATCACGAGTCCTAACTGGCATGTCAGACAAGGAAAGGCTTCACAGGAATTGGCATAGACACAGGAGAGAAGAGCAGGGTCTGACTGCATCCCCAGCCTCCTAACCTCATCTTGCCTGTGTGCTGTGCTTTCACACATACATCACTCCTCTAGTGTCCCACCACCCCTCTAGCCTCTTGCTCCCTCTAGCCCACATACTTTCTGCATCCATTCTACCAACTGAGCCTATCAATGGCTTATTGTTTGTGTTGGTCTCAAACCTCTCAGTTTCTGTGCTTTCTGGAACTCTCCTAGGGCTGACTGATTGTTAAACTCAGTTGGAAATAGTTGTTTCACTTTGGGGATTTGTGCATTTTTCCTTCAGAAGAAAGGAGGAGGAAGAGGCTGTTGGTGCCCACTACTGTGCAAAGATGGAGGACTTGCTGCAGCAATCTGATTTTGTTATGTTGGTTGTGAACCTGACTCCTGAGACTCACAAACTGATTGGGAAAAAGGAGCTGGGGCTGATGAAACCCACAGCTACTCTTATAAACATCAGCCGAGGTAGGAGGATCTGAAATCACTGTTTGTGGCTCCACACTTAAGGTCATGTTTTGTCTGATTGTGTTGATATTCCCCTCTCCAACATCAGTCTGTGATATCCCTCTATTGTTTGAGTCATGAAGTAGCTGGCAGTCTACAAATTGTGACTTACATGGATCATGTGCTGTGTCTTCAAAGGCCCTGTGGAAATTAGGGATGCTCAGCAGATGGTTGATTCTCTTTAGCCTTGTTCTAGAGACAGAGGGTTTTAGTGGAAATAACTGAAAGGTTTATCATCAGCGAGGGAGAATGGGGTACAAGGGAAAATATTAAGTAACATTTGGAACAGCAGTGTAGAAAGGAAGCCTCACGTGGGATGACAGCTCTGTTGGCACTGAATGAGCATATGAGAGAGATTATCAGTAAACAAAGCAGAGATAAAAGAGTGGAAAATCTGCAGAGATTAAATGATTTGTCTGTAATAATACAGGAAGTGTCAAAATGAGGAAAAGACTGAAATTGGTCACATCCCAGGAAAAATCTTATGCAGTGGACCATAATCATCCTATAATTAAAGGTTAATAAATAAAATCTTTGGTTTGTTTGGTTAATAATTATTAAAAAGGCATTCTATTTTCTACCAAGATGAAGATCCTCTACTTTTTCTCACTTGACCCTGGAGACCTTTCCCCCCCTTATAGGTAAAAATGTGTTCATTAACTCATCAGGATATCAATATTTAATTTCAATGCAGGTGCAGTTATTGATCAAGATGCATTGGTAGAAGCTCTCCAGAATAAGGTTATTAGGGCTGCAGCTCTGGACGTGACATACCCTGAGCCTCTGCCAAGGTAAAGAAACTTCTTTCCCAGTCTGTTAATCTGAAATGTTTTAAACTGTGTTCAAAGTGTGCTCATAATTTTGCTCTCCACCGGAGACTCATTGTGTAAGGGCAAAACCTCAGACTGTCTTGCACAATCATAAATAAACAACAAGTTATTCCCCTTTCCCATCTCTGATGGGTCTTTGCCAGCCTGACTCATGGACCAGGCAATGAGCAAGATGGATGGAGAAGAAGAAGAAATGTGTAAGCAAGCATCCCACAGCTTCATGCTCGTTCTGTGCTTTGGTCTGAATGTGCTGTTGCTGAGGTTTAGTTCTTCACAACTAGCATGTTGTAGCAGAGTAAGCTCCTTGTGTAACACATTCTGTTCGTTCCGTTTCTTCCAGAGATCATCCTTTATTACACCTGAATAACATCATCATAACCCCGCACATTGGAACCGCAACAGTCCACGCCACCCGTATGATGGCAGAAGAAGCAATAGCAAACATGCTGGCTGTTCTCAATGACCAACCCATTCCAAGCGAAGTGTTTCCCAAATGATGAGTGCCAGATGATGCCACTAAATTTCCTGTGTACTGGAAAGCACTATTTCTTACCACTTTTAAGCTGAATAAAAAAGTAACCTGTTCCTGCACTGCTCATCATGATGCTGCAAAACTGTCAGACTTGATTTGTTCTGTTACTTACAACTTGTGAAAAACGCCAATCACTTGTTTTAAAATTTTAAGTTTAATAGTAATAAAATGGTTATAAAAATAGTAATACAAATTAGAGCAATAAGAATTTGGACAATCAGAGTTAGGACAATAAAGGACAATAAAAGCAAAGAATTAGGAATGTTTGAATGCTTTCCTGTTGAAAGCATGGCTTGCTAACAAAGGATTAACCCTTAAAAGCAATAGCCTGTTGCATATTCATATATCTCATACATGATGCATACATTCCTTTCAAACTAGGAATTTCTCTGGTTACTGTTAACTTTCCCCCCCTTAATCCTTTTGGCACCTCAAAGACAAGAAGGAGGTGGTAGAAAGTGTGTATTTTCAGATAAGGAGGCAATAATTCTTCTCTTGGAGATTTAGGTGTCTTGTTGCTGTTACCTCTGTGTGAAGAATTTCTTGAGCTAGTTAGAAAAAGTATCTTATATCACATAGTTTTTATTTTAATACTATGTTATACCCTAAAACTATATTTAACACACTACTGAAAAGGATTAATATAGTATAACTTTTTAACATAGCACATAAAATATCCATTTTAATATTTGTGAAAAGCCAATCACAAAATACACATTTTTCACACAAAAAAATAAAGTGAAACTAATAAAGGAGATTTGTTTGAAGATTTTAACTGAGCAGTTATGCATTTTGGTATCTTCAGTCTCTTTCAGTGAATAGCAATATTTTGTTCCCAGTTCTGGCTGCTACATAATGATAAGCAAGTGCACCTGGCAATTTGTGTAACACTCTCCAATCTGTTGAAGATGAATGAGCATTGATTCCCTGCAGAAATTTGACTGTATCCTGAAACACTTTTCAGCCAATATTCCAATATTCTATTTCTATATGAAAACACTGAAGAAATGTTCTTTAAAGTGATCATAGGCCTAAGGTTTTCTAATTTAAGAAGAGCCCTGCTTCATCTACATGTTAAAGCAAAGCCAGTTGTTGAGAAAGTGTCTTTATTTTTCATGAAGGTATCCTTTGAAAACCAAAGTAAATTCCAAGAGATTTAGTTCCTCCATGGAGATACAAATGATGCTTTTATCTTGACTGGCCATGAGAGAAAAGTAGAATTACCATCAAAATCACATTGGTGAGGGTATAACCTAAAGCAAAATTAGTGATCAGTCCTGACTTGCAGTCCAGGGCCAAATTTCTTCTTACATTCTCTTTCCTATTAGCAATCAACAAATTCAGCAAATTCAATAAAATAGTTGTCACCTTCATAAAGTCAGGAAGAATTTCCTTTATTTTGCAACATGGTCAGGCTCCCTGAAGGGATGGTAAAATGAAGTTTTTAGCACAGGAAATGTCGGCCGGCCAAGAGTTAGACATTCCATTGGAAATAGTAAAATAATACTAGCAAGGCAACAGAACTGCTACAGGATTTGCTGCTCCAAGATCTTCAGCTCTTGAACACTCCCCACAGCTCTTCCCAAAATTGCTATGGAAAATCAAAGGTAGCTCTATATTGTCTGTCAAAAAACCCCAAAGTAACTCAATTCACAGGTCCTCTTGGGACCAAAACCAGATGGTCAGGGATTCTGAGAAAAAAAAAACAAAAACCAAAACCAAACAATTTAGAGTGTGTATGTCCTTATTGGAAAACACTTGCCTAAGCATATATGATTTTGTTATTTTGGTAATTTACAGTAGGCTCAGGAAAGGGCTCTGCAGTCACTGGGATCTCTTCAGGACAGGTGGCTGCAAAAAGCATTTAAAAATTAACTTGATAACTCAAAGTTCATGATGAAGCTGTGCAATTTATTTTCATGACGTAAATTTGGTACAACATTTTTCTAAACTACTTAGGGTACTTCGTGATTTCAGGGTAGCAAAGGAGATTTATTGCACTATATACTGCAAACTACTGAGGATCTGAAACTAAGTAATTAATGACAAGTGTTGTGTTCTGAGCATGGTAGCAGTAATATTGTTGTGGTGCATATTTTTGATTATAATTCGGTCCTAGTAGTCAGTTTTATAAACCCCTCCCCCCATTTTGTATTGTTATAGCATATTTTATTACCAATGGATTATTCCCTTTCCCCGTGTTGTTTTTTTGCCCTAGTTTGTTTTGCCCTAGCTGTTTTTTTTTTGTTGTTTTGTTCTAGTTACCCATCTCCCCACAGACCTGTGCTTTTGTTCCCTGTTCCTCCTCCCACTGAATGTCAGTCCCTCCCCAAGCCTGTCCCTTTCTCTAGAAACTTCCCTATCAATTTTGTATCCTTCAAAACCCCATTGGTTTGTTTAAGTTGTTCTCCTCCCCTGTAATCTCCTATCGGTTTAAATATTGTATTCCCCTCCTTGTGTTCCACCCCCAGTTTCTCCCACTTGGCTAAAAATTGTATCCTCCCCTGGACCTCCCCTGTTTATAAGTTGGTGTATGGCTTTGATTTAGTGTCCTTCTGTCCCTGACAGCTGTCTGGGGGCGGTCACTCTTGCTGACAGTGTTGGGAGTTAGTCGGGCAGAAGAAATCCGGCACTGCAGCATAATATAGAATCTTAGATCACAGGGACAGAACTTGTTCAGACTGATTATGTGAATAGCTCTGGGTATGTATGTAGGCACCTGTGTGTTTAAGTGGTAGCATATTTAAAAGACCTGTTTGCTTGTCTTGGTTTTCTTATCTTCCTTTGTGGTTTACAGGATCTCTTGACATAAATGTCATATAACAGGACATGGCAGTGATTATTCTTTAAAATGTCTGGAAATAATAATATGTGTTTCTTCTGACACTTTGTGTCTTTCTTCTTTGTGCAGATCATGGAAGAAGGAGAACTACCTTGGCTTTTGGTAAATGAAATTGGTGGCATATGTGAAATACTGCATAGCCATGTGCCATTCCTGAAGAGACATTTCCACCTCATCACCATGAAAGAATTTCTTGAAAACAGAAAGGATGTTGGCAAAAATGTCCAAGCAATCTATTTGTGGTGGCACAAACCAGTCATTGACAAAGAGCTCCTCCAGAGCCTACCAAACTTAAAAGTGATTGCGAATTCAGGGGTGGGGATGGATCACTTGGATCTGAAGCTTATAGCTAGCTTTGGTGTGAAGATGGCTAATGCTCCACAAGCTGTTTCCAGCACCACAGCAGATACTGGGATGGCTTTGCTGCTAGCATCTGCTAGAAGACTCATATAAGGTAACATCTCAATTCTTTTGTGGCTTCTAAAAATAATACAAGATTTGCCTGCCATTAATATGACTTTTCTTAGGGTTACCTGTAGTGCACACAGTTTTATATTAAATGTGAAAATGTAAGTATATTGGCTTGGCAAACAGAATAATCAGTATTTTAATATGTTTTATTTATAATAGGTATACTTAAATTATTACATTAGGCATACATGGCATTTATTTCAAGCAGGTATAAATAAAATATGATGGCATAACAGTGCTATGACCAAAAGTGGGGGATGCCAAAGATCGGATATCACTGAAGTCACAGCCTGGCAGAAGAACTTAGTGTGGGAGGCAGCAATGGGGTATAACAAGATTATATAGAATTGTGGGAGACCCTGAGTTGGAAGGAACCCACAGGGCTGATAGAGGCAGGGCATATTCTTGGAGACTGAAAGGTATTGTTGCAGAATTTGGGCATTTAAGGGGCATTAGGGAGTAATAATAGAGGCAGCCTACTTCAGTTTTTGTTAATAGCATCCTTTCTAGTTTCATCAACAATTTTTTCTTGCTATTTTGTCAAATAGACCTACCCTTGGCTTGGTTAGAAAGCCTCTTTCTTCAGGAAAAAATCCTTCAGATTTATCCTTTTGTATTTACCTGACTTTGACTGGCCATCTGTACTACAGGATTCATAGAAACTCAAAGGGGATTTGCGTCCCTCTAAGTTGGTTTCTACCTCACAAAGGGGAGACAGTTTAAAAGGAAGATTAATTTCTTGTTCTCATGTAGATGAGAACTATCCCTGGTGGCATTTCTTTTAGTTCTGAGTTTTCTGATAGACTGAGCTTTTTCCTGAGTAATTTTTGTATCCTTTCACAATATTCTGCTTGTGTTTTAGAAAAGCTGGCAATATCAGAAGATTTAAATATCAAAAGGCTGTCACCTTGCAAGAAGTGCTGACACTGTGTACATAACTGTATTTTATGTGTTGTAGAAATATCCAGAATTGTGCAGGTTTAACAGGTAATTACAGAAATTACCAAGTTGTGATTTTTAAAGAAGTCTCACTTTTCTTTCCAAGGAGAGTGGCAGATGTAAAGAGGAAACCCAATATCTGATGGTGTTCTCCACGTGATATCTTCAAACTCTGCATTGTTATTGGCAATAATTATTTTGATTGTTGATGAGGAACAGGGCAATATTTTCATGAGTCTAAAGCAGTAATAATATTTTTGGAGGGATTATATCAAAAGGCTTTCTGTAGTATGGTGAGAATAAATTGCATTATCATCTACAAATGTAGCAGGGAGTGATGATACGTTAGGGTGTTACCTAGGACATTACATTAAAAATCGTGTTTGTAACCATTACAAGTACGCTATAGTAGCACAACAAGTCCAGGCTCTTTTGCCTTGTTCCTCCGTGTTGGACCCCATTCATTTCCCATATTTATGTGTTTTTCTTGCAGTCCATAACATTTCAATTTCTCCAAGTATGGACTACTGTGAAGCTGATATTCTGGGAGTTAAAGTTGCTGGAGCTACTCTGGGGATCATTGGCATGGGCTGCATTGGGTATAAGATTGCTGTGAGAGCCAAAGCATTTGAAATGAGCATTTTGTACCACAACAGGACACAGAGGTAAAGATATGTCTTGACCCTAATTGCAGCAGAAACTCTTCCAGATAGTCAGTATTTTCTTTTCAAGGAGTTATGACAGAAATATAGCAAGAAATGAGGGAATAGGGCCAAGATTAAAACAAAAGGAAAAAAAAAATAATGGTTGTCTGAAATTAGTCCTGTAAAGAGTTACTCAGTGATTAAACACTTGGAAACTTAATTTAGGTTTTATATTAGAAATTTCAAAGTTTCCTGCAGAAAAATGGAAATCAACCTTATGCTTTTTTATTCTTATCACATTGTACTATAGTGACAACATAACTCTAGTTGTTGTTCATTTTTTTCCCCATATTTTGAAGTTCAGAAGGGATATTTTGGAAACAGTGCCTGGAAACTAGGAAGCATATACTTGGCAAAATATGACTGAGAGCTGTTCTTAAGAAAATCTTGGTTTTTTTCTCAAGCCAGTAGAAATTTTAGCAAGTATTTAACTCGATTTCACCCTTTATTTCTAGTCCCTCCTAGCTTGTGTATCTGGGAATCTGAACCTTGTTAGACATTCAGCTCAGGGGCTCTTCAATTTGAAGTGAGCAAGAACCCCCTGAGCCACTCAAGGCCTTTGAAATCAGGCAAGGTGCAGATCATGAGCAGAACAAATATTTACTGCTATAAACTGTGGCCTACCGTGAGAGAGCTTTACTTCTCTGTGACTGGAGGCAGAAGCTGCAGTGCTAGGATGTGGCTTTCAGGGATTTTCCTCATAGGCAGACTGCTGGAGGAGGATCACTGCTTTAGCTAGCTGTAGGCAAATCACAAGGGTGAATGAGGCCAGGAATTTTTAGCCATGCTTGGCATTCCTGTTTCTTCAGAAAAAAATCTGAGCAAACTTACATTTAAAAGAAAGTACTCCTTAAAATATTTCAGAATTTCTTCACAAACCACAAAAAAAAAATTAAAAGACACAAATCCCTTTGTTATTTTTTTAATGTGTATCATCCTCAACTCCCTCTGTTTAATATTCTTCAGTCTTTAAAGTAATATTTATGTAAGAGTGCTGTGATGAATTATCAATACACAGTGCAACAGAAATTAAAAGCCTAAAGTATATTTAAAGTATATTTACACTTCCAGCTTGTGTGCTGAATCAAGGTGTCCTCTGCATGCTGCAAAACTGGCTGCAGTTCCATTCTATTCTTTTCCCTCTTACTTTCTGGTCCTTGGCCTGAAAAAAAAACCAGCGAAGTGCATTTGTTAGGAGAGACATGGGTCAAAGTTATATTGAAGTTGTTTTCTTAGTGTGATCTCTTTATTTCTAGATTAGGGATGAGATAACAAAGCTCTTCTTTTGCAACCAGAAGCAGGTGATGACACATGATCTCCTATAATTGCTTCTTCATTTCCCAAAGTTCAGACAGCTATATTCACAAAAAATGTGAGAAATGGCAAGTATTCTTCTGCGCTGTGAAAAGTTCAAACTAAAAATCTCTTTACTCTGGTGACTTTTTCTGCTGAACACTTTACTCTGTGAATGTCCTGGGGCAGCCAGGAGCCTGGCAAAGAGCTGCCTTGCTGATTTCACTCATAAAATAATGACAAGCTTACTGGGAGTGCCAACAGGATGAGGACCCCTGCCATGTCCAGAGCATGCATGGGTGAGTTCTGGTGAATACCACTCCTCTAGTTTAAGCAGTGATTGCATCCTTTAAGATATACAGGGGACCCTGGAGAATGGACTGTGTGCTGCCATCTGCTTCAGTGCTCAGCCTTAGTTCATTTGCAGGCTTCATAAGAAGCCCTTGGAATCCTGCACTGGAGTGGCTGAGAGGCAGGCATGCAATCTATCCTGTGCTGTAGGGCTTGAAGCTCTCCAGAAGGATCTAAAGACTGAGCTGAGGGTAAATTCACCTTCGTTTGCCACCTGTTTCTATATGGATGTGATAATCAGATCCTTTTGTTGGTATTCTGGTGATATCATTGAAGAAAATGTTTCCTTGACTGAAACGTTTTTTTCCCCACTAGGAAAGTGCAAGAGGAGCAAGCTGTCAGTGCCACTTACTGCAAAAAGATAGACAGTTTACTCCAGCAGGCAGATTTTGTGATGCTGGCGGTGAGCCTGACACCTCAGACACACAAGCTGATTGGGAAAAGAGAGCTGGAGCTGATGAAACCCACAGCTACCGTCATTAACATCAGCTGAGGTACCACCCAGATCCATTGGCTGGTCTCACAGCATGGTCCTGCTGTGTCCCACAGCATCGTGCTGCATCCAGTGCAGCTGGGCCGCATGGTGAGGGTGATCAGGAAATTCCTCCTTCTCCCCTTCCCTTCTCTCTTTGCTCTCTGCTCTTTACGTGCCAGGTGCACTCAGGGACACTCTCATTCCACCCCAGGTGCAGTAGTTGACCAAGAGGCACTGGTGGCAGCTCTGCCGACCGGTGTTATCAGGGCCGCGGCTTTGGATGTCACCTCCCCAGAGCCACTGCCCAGGTTGCCATCTCTGCTTATTCCTCGGGAAGGATGGGGGAGCCCTGCTGAGGCCAGAGGCATCCCTGCAGCAGGCAGGAAGCTGGCCCCCCTGCCCCTGGCCTGAGTTGGGATACAGTGCCATGAATGGGAATGGGATGCAGCCCAGACACAGGGGCTGATAACAGACCAAAGGGAAGCCTGGGAGCCAGGAAACAGCAGGAGGCAGAGAAAGCATTTAAACCCAGTCCTTAGAATCACCCCCTGAAGCTACAGCAGTGCTTCACTTGCAAATTGCTTTATTAGAAAGTGCAGCTTGCCAGTTTTAATGGGTGGAAGCTGCTTGAGGCCTAAGACCTGCTGCATAGGCAGGAGGTGTCCTTCTCCACAGGCTTCTTTCCACGATACAAGGCTGAAGTACTGCAAACCTCTTGGGCATAGAGACTGCTTAGCTTCTCTAAAAAGACTGCTCTACTAGGATGGTGCCTTTTGGAGTAAACTATGCTGGCTGCATTTTGGGTTGTGAGGAGTTTGGTCTTGTGTCTGTGTGCAAATAACTACAGCTCAGACTATTGTGTAAGGCGAATGTGTCAGGAGGGCTTAAATCCTCTCTTCTGACATAGTTCTGTGAGAAATGCATATTATATGGCTCTACGCAGATATTTACCAAATGGATTTTGATGTAGGGATTAGTAGTGCTGTATTAACATTTTAATAGTGGATGTAGTCTTGTAATTAGAAAGTAATTTTTTTGTCACAGATAAGAACTGTTTTAGTGTAGTTTGTTTTTCTTTTCTCTCCCTCTAAGAAAGGAAGGAGACACTCTTATCGAATAAGCAACCACCAGACACCTAAATCTTTCAGAGAAAAGTATTTATTGCTTTCCTAACAAGAAGAGATGGGCTCCGTCCAGCCTCTTTGGCGCTGTGGGGATTAGGTGAAAAAGTTGACACTGACCAGACAAGATCCTGTGTTTGAATGGAATTTATGCATCATGTATGAATTGTATGAATATGCAACAGACTATTGCTCTTAAGGATTACTCCTTTTGTTAGAGGGTGTCCTTTTTCCCGGGCCGTGCTGCCTGGAAAGAGGTACCCGGACGTCCGTAACTCTTTGTCTTTATTGTCTCATATTGTCTTAAATCCTGATTGTCCAAATTATTATTACTCTGATTGTATTACTATTTTTATAATCATTTTTATTACTATTAAACTTTTAAAATTTTGAAAACAAGTGATTGGCGTTTTTCACAGTTCAAATTACTGCTTCATGGCAGAAGTGTGTTTCTGGAGAGAAGAGCTACTTATGAAGTCTTTGCTTGTCCTATTGCAGTTCAAAATTACTTCAATATAGGTGCTAAGGTTCTCTGGGGCTAAGTGGGACTTGTAGAGTTGTATCAAATTAACTTTAAATACTGTGCAAAAGCTAAAGTAAGACTCCTCTTTATTTAGAAGAACAACAATAGTTAACTCTTTTTTTCTTTTCTTCCAGAGATCATGCATTGTTAAAATTAAAGAGCGTCATTATAACACCTCACCTCGGCATTACAACAGACAAGGCCACCTACATGATAACAGAGGAAGCAGTTGAAAACATACTAGCAGCCCTGAATGGTCTCCCCCTACCCAGTGAAGTGCTCCCTAGCTGATGTGTGAATGGATATTGCATATCTTTTTATTCTTCTGTCTTTTTGTTCTTATTTTTCCCCTGCACATCAGCTCTAAAGATCTTGTTAAATACAAGAATGTCCATACACCTCACTAAAGCTTGGAAGGAAGCAGTTTGCCATCGTGTCAGTTGTGTTTATATAGTTTCTCTTGTCTAATATAAATCCAAAAGGCAAATAAACACCCAGAGTGGCAGTGCTATGCCTTTTGTTATGTAGGATGACTTTAGGATTAGTATTATTTATCCGTAAAATTTTGTAGCAAAGTTGCCATTAAGTGCAACCGGAATTTTGGCTGGGGCCTTGAGCATCTTTACAGAATCTTTGTCTTGCAGGTGTGCTGGCCAAAATACACTTTGCTCCATCACTTTTGCAGCTCCAGGAAACAAGACATTGCAGCTTTTCAGGCACAGCAAATTGGCTGTCAAGAATTTCAAGACTGCCCCGGGGCCTCCCTGCTCTCTGAGGTACAGGTGCCCAGTACACATTTCATTGTTACATGTATAACCTTGAAAAAATAAGTTAAATTTATTCAAAAATAAAAGGCTAAGCAATAAATTACAGAGCTGAAAAACAAGGTTACTGTACAATAAAAAAGAGGAAAAAAATGCCTTTTCTTAGATCAATATCCTAAAACTGCAGAAAACACACAAGGCTTTTGCACGTGCAAACTTTTCTCAAGTGAAGAAGCAAATAAAATCAGATACAATACTTCATATCTACTTAAACAATTGTACATGCTTAGCATTTGCTTGGAGTTTCACTCCTACATCTGCAGATATTTCAAGAATCTGGGCTGATTAGTTTCAGAAGTGCTCCCTGCCAGGGGGTGCTTTAGAAGGGAAGACACATCTTCCTGTCAGTCACTGGAGTGATGAGTTGATTTACACACAATACCTTCAATCTCATGGTTACTGAAAGTGGATCCAAAAATGCAGTGGCCACATGAGGGAAGAGATGATCCATTATAGCTCACTCCATTGATTCAGGATTTTTGAAATATGTTGATGTGCAAAAAGTACATGATCTGGAATAAAGTGCTGATACAGAGGTCTATTGGGAAAACTGGCCTTACCTACAGCAGCTAGACAGGCTGATACCAAATAACATTTTATGATAGTTTATAGCCACCAAAAACAAATGCATCACTTGGTTTGGCCTTTGCTGAAGATTTCCTGCCTCAGCTTTTTTTGCCTGTAATAAAATACTGCTTTATAAAACTTAATGTAGACATAGGAAATGTATGTCTTTATCCAGCTTCATGCTTAAGCTATTCTGTACAACCCACCTGAGAGATGTATGCATTGCATGGTACAAAGGTTTTATGGTAACGCAATACTTCAAAGCCTAAAGCTAAGAAATAACTATTATGCAAGCACCTTGTTAACACTGCAGGCATCAGCTCATCCTGCTTATTATTAACAGCAATATTTAATGATGGGGATGAAGTCCACAAACTATACAATACTTCCCTCTACATACCCAGAGACCTCACTCATTTCAGTACTCTGTGCAGTGCTGGTATATCAGATCCCTTTCTGTAAGAGAAAACTGGCAAACAGCAACGATGTACACACAGTGAAATTCATCTTAACACACTACATGGAGGTCTGTAAGGTAGTCTACAAACTAAATATACTTAGAACATGATAGTGCACTGGTGCAATTGACAACTTCTTTTCACATATGATGCTAAACAGATATAATTTCTGTAGAGCTGTATGAGCTCCTGACCTATAGCTTGAAAATTGGATGTTCAAGTTGCACAAAACAGCTTTGAGAACATCCAATTCTCTCCACATCTAACCACATAACACACTCATTTTCTTGACATTTGATATGTATGTCCTGGATTTTTGCTTGGAGTAATATTCCTTTGACTGTTATTTTTTTGGCTCCTCTGACTAATTCCTCCTTTATTTTGTTCATTCAAATTTGTGGATTTGATATACAAAGGTAAACACTATTGTGTTGGCCTCCCAAAGGTTTTTCTTTACCTTCAAGACTAAAATGTGGCAGGCCTCCTTTCCCAGACTTGTGTCTTTGAGAGGGACTTTACAAGGGTCCTTCGATCTCAGATGAGCAGTAAGTTAAAAGCTTACTCATTACAATCTTACCACTAAAGCAGTTTGGAAACTTTTTATGTGAAAGAAGTAATGTGTAATCATTTTATGTTTTTTTAAAGGAAGAAAATGCCAGCAAACTTAACTAAGAATACAGTTAATGTTCTATAACTCCATATTACTAGTTAATTAATTTCTGCTTCAAAGTTTAACCATTTGAACTTGAAATTAATGTAAGCAACTGATACTTAAAAATCATCACCAAGATAACAAGAACAGTTTATGGTTTTGTGTAATTGATATTGTTATTATATTTTATTTTTTATTACCAATTTTATAGAGGATTGGTGTTAAACTTGACTGTCTTCATGTTCAACACATCAAAGTGTATTTGACAGAATCCACTCTTTTGAAAAGCACTACAGTAGTCACGAGAGACACAGCAGCCCCTATGGCTGGCTATTCCGTAGTTGAAAGGAGAAAGATTCCTGGATGCCCATAGCAGTGGTATGTCCTGGCTCCTGAGCTGCTGTGACCCCAGAAACCAGGCATCCTCCCCAGTGGATTAGAACCACCTGCACAGCCAGGGGAATCACTTCTGCACAGCTTCTGTGAACTGAGAACTGAAGCTGTACTTCCCAGGGCCCATCACTGGATATGGAGATCGAGGGAGGTGGTTCTTCCCCTCTATTCTGTCTTGTGGGATCCCACCTGGAATGTTGCATCCAGCCCTGGGGTCCTCAGCACAAAACAGATGTGAACCTATTGAAGTGGGTCCAGAGAAGGCCATTAAGTTATCACAGGGTTGGAGAACCTTTACTATGAAGACAAAATGGGAGGGTTGTAGCAACCTTGCAGTAGCTAAAGGAGGACTGCAAGAGAGCTGGAGAGGGACTCTTCACAAGTAGTGACAGAACAAGGGGAATGGCCTTCAATTGAAGGAGAGTAGGTTTAGGTTAGGTAGTAGAACAGAGATTAGGAAGAAATTGTCCTCTTTGAGGATAATGAGGCAACAGAACAGGTTGAGCAGAGAAGTTGTAGACGCCCCATCCCTACTGGCGTTCAAGACCAGGTTGGATGGGGCTCTCAGCAACATGGTCTAGGTGAAAGGTGTCCCTGCCTGTGGCAGGGGGTTTGGAAATAGATGGGCTTTAAGGTCCATTCCAACCAAAACCATTCTGTGATTCTAAGATACAGACCAAGTAACCTTGTCAGAAAAATTCTCATGTATTCTCAGCTGAAGCTGGCACAGGACTGCCTGCAGCTGAGCTAACATCTCAGGTGTCCAAGCACCTGAGCCTGGCCCAGCTGCTTAGCTCTCAAAGAGAGATTTTTAGGTATTCCTAGAATGATATAGGTTGGAAAAGACCTTCATTTGTACAGTGAGAGCTGTCACTGGTGTCTGTCGGTCAGAGACAAGTCTTCATCTTATGTTAATTCATGCGCACAGCGCGTAATGATCAGCAGAAAGGCCAGACCACGTCCGGTTTTCAAAGACAATATGGAAAACACAGCGTGCAGGACGTTAACGCAAAATCCCGACTGTACTGAAATCACGAACAGCGCAGAAACACTCCTACAAAAACACACAATCACTCGTGAGCTCCCCTTGCTCTCTCTCCGAGGGATTGGGGTACCCGTCCCGTGCCCTGGCATCGCCTCTCCTCCCCCCTGGCCCCGCGGGATGCCCGGGCGGGGCGCGG
>NW_005054325.1:622592-626553 GCF_000277835.1 Geospiza fortis | reverse complement strand
GCCCGCCGCTCCAGCTCCCTCCTGTCTTTAGTCCTGCCGGGACAGCGGAAAGCGCTTTGCTCTCCCTGGGCAGGGAGAACTTCCCGGGACACCGCGCTCCGGGGCCGGTGGCCGGGGCACAGAAGGGGGAGCTGGCCCGGCGGTGCCGGTGCGGGAGCATTGCCCCTCGCAATGAGGGGCGGCGTGAGGGGGTCTCGGCTTTAACCTGAGATCACAGCCTTGGCTCTTTGCAGAGTCAGCAGAGTGAAGAGTGAAGAGTTGGCAAAGCACTGAAGGAGACTGAAGAAAGAAAGGGTAAATTTACATTCATGGGTAACTCCAAAGTTAATAATTGACAATTTATAGCTCTGTTACATTAAATGAGATTTTTACTGAGGTAATCTCATCAATGATAATTGCTTAGAAAATTTTAGAAGTGGCAGAATTTGCAGACTAAAAGATACCTTTCCACTCACATAGCTGCATTCTTAAATTATCGTGACTTTGCCTTTAAATATTGAACATTGAACAGGAGTAACTACTGGTTACTCATTTGTTTAAGTGTTAGTATACTTGGTATGCCAGAAATGTTTTCTTATTAACAAGATTATATAGAAATTGAACATCCTTCTGAATAACACAAGGAGAACCCAAAAGACTTCTGCATGTGTGAGTGGTTATCTTTAGCCAAATCCTTCATCAAGTGGGAAAACAGAACGCAATTGAGCCAATCAGTTCCTGGTTTTTAGAAAAAAAACGTATAATGGATCACTTCAGATCATGTCCTTTTGGTTCTCTTTGCTTTTGTAGGGCATGGAGAGTCAGGAACTGCCTTATGTGCTAGTTGACTGTATAGGAGGGAGGCTTGGAGTATATGAAGACCATCTTGGATTTCTGAAGAAACATTTTCATCTCATCACCATGAAAGAATATCTTGAAAACAAGACACTTCTCAGCAAAAAGATCAGAGCTATCTATGTGTGGTATCACAAACCAGCTATTAATGAAGAACTGCTCCAAAGCTTGCCTAACTTGAAGGTAGTTGCAAGTTCTGGAGTGGGAATAGATCACTTGGATCTGAAACTCATCTCCAGCTATGGCGTGAAGGTGTCCAATACTCCATTTATTGTTTCCACTGACACTGCAGACATGGGGATGGCTTTGATGCTGGCATCTTCCAGGAGACTAGTGGAAGGTGATAACTTAAATGATCTTAGTTTTTTCATAGAAAAGATGACTTCAAAACATGCAGAAAATGTGTGCTGATGCAAAAGTAAGCTTAACACTAGAAATATGGGAAATAGGGGCAAAGGAAGAAGTTAAGACAAATCTGTCTTGTTGACAATAACTGGCATCCTATTTCCAAACTGGCATATTGGCAAGGTAGAGTTGTTCCTTCTTTGGACAGCTCTAAATTCAGGCCTCTTCTCCCTCAGCCCACAGCCACTTATTCATTGTACTTGTTCATTGCAGTCTTGCTTTTCAGGTTGCAATAAAAGGGGATTAATAGAATGTATTCTCAAGGAGGTTTGAAGCCTGTCTTTGCCAAGCTGCCATGTATCTGAGTCATTATGAACAAGAAATCTGCCCACCATGCTCTGTGTTTCTTTTCCCTGTCAACCTTGGTGTATCTGCAAGGAGGCTGGGAACCAGATGGCCTTACTGCTGCTTTGGCCTTACCTTCCTTGCTTCCTTTCTTGCCAAAGAGAGGCTGGGTATGTTTCTCTCCTGAGCAAGAAATCAGTGTCAGCAGTCCTGTGTACAGTGCAGCATTACTCACTTATTGTCCAGAAACAATACATTACATGACAATACATTACTGCTCCTGTGCTTCTGCCTAGTCCTACGATAAAAAGTGTGTGTGGAGGGGAAGTAACCAAATGCTGGAACATCCTTTAGATTACATAATTCTTATTTTGCTCTTCCAAGGCCATGAGATGGCAGTCTCCCCTGACACAGAGTATTTCCCCGCGGACTGGCTGGGGGTTGAGGTTTCTGGAGCAACCCTGGGAATCCTGGGAATGGGCAAAATTGGTTACAAAGTGGCTGAAAGAGCCAAAGCCTTTGAAATGAAGATTTTGTACCACAACAGAAATCAGAGGTAAAGCTTGTTGCAGTTCTAAGGCAACTCTATTTTGTCACTCCTTTTATGTGTTATTTGTACTTTTCACTGTGCTTTCACTTTTTACAGTGCTCTTTATTTTAAGTGGAAAAGTGCATACACATATTCCAAGATAGTCATTAATTTCCCAATTTATACAGAAAGAAAGTCAGGAAGGAATGGGAGAGATATACCTCACTGTTCTCCCTGTTAGTTGGGGCTCCTGACTTCTTCCTGTCATTGTGGTGACATTGCAATGGACTGGAAAGGAGAAAACTGGGAGGACTTAACTCTGTGATTTAGGTGAGGCAGGAATTCAGGCAGAGACATCTCACCCTTCCAAAGCCACGTGACAATATAGGGCCAGACTTGCCAGTCTGTTTGCTGTCTTCTAGATGAGGTGTATGTGCCCTGTGCCTCTGTGCTCCCATCAGGCCCATTCCATTCTTTTCTTTTGTGGGAATTTGATGAGAGCCAGCCAACCTCATCCTGATACAGATCGAGTGTGCCAGCAGGTTCTGCAGCGTGTGGTTTCAGTGAAACCATCAGCACTGATGCACAGCACAATCAGGCTGTTGCTGACATAGATTTGGGAAGCTTTAATCTTGTCTCTTTCCTCAGTAATTTTCACATTACTTACTCAAATTACTTGATTTTCACAAGACATCAGTCTTGCTTTTGGGTAGGAAAAAAATCCCTAGCACAGAAATTGTGACAGAAATGCATTTGGTTTATCGTTTATTCAGTGCATTTATGTCATACCCATTTCTTACTTTCCATCCCCACCATACTGCAAATTTGTGTACAGTTCACTTGGTGTTGTGGGAAATAGCTTGATCTTTTTTTTTACTGAGTTTCAGACAAGCAGCTAACTGCTTTGAACTACACAGCAAAGATAAAAATACATTTAAAGATAAAGAAACATTTTCTCTACTGGTGATTTGATACTTCCCTTGTTTCTTGCTGCTGCAGTTTAATTTTGGGATTTTTTCCTTCAGAAAAAAGGAAGAAGAAAGTGCTGTTGGAGCTGTTTACTGTAAGAAGATGGATGATTTGCTCCAGCAGTCAGATTTTGTATTATTGGCTGTGACCCTAACTCCACAGACACACAAACTGATTGGGAAGAGGGAGCTGGAGCTGATGAAACCCACTGCTACTCTTATTAATATCAGCAGAGGTAAGGTACAGAATAAACAAAACTACATTAAAGTTTGGTGGCATGACAAGTCCTGGGAAAACCTCTAATATGGAGGCTGTCCCTCTGAAATTTTCCTTAAATTTTCTGATTTTTAGTTTATTTAGACACCCATGGTCATATCTCAGTAAAATATTTACATGTTCCCATAATAAAGAGAAAGTAGATCTCTGAAATGTTAGTGACCTTGGAGTGTTAGAAGCCCATGTGTATTTATATATCTCCTACTTAAGCCTTTTATTTATTTAATGCAATGTTGTTGCTCACACACATTAGGGTGGCACAGCCTACCCTGACACCTGGCATTCTGTTTCATTCTGCTAATTCCCCAATGCACATATCCAGGCTTCTCATTCCCACTGCACCACACTCCACTGCTGCTTCTGCACTGTGACCATGGCCTGCCCTGCTGTTTGCCTCACCACTTCACCCAAAAGAATATTGAGAGGACAGTAAAGAACATGAAAATAAACATATCCTTCTTACTGTAACCCAGGTCTGATAGTGGATCAGGATGCTTTGGTGGAAGCCCTTCAAAACAAAGTTATTAAGGCAGCTGCTCTGGATGTGACATATCCTGAACCTTTGCCAAGGTAGGACATGTATTTATGTTAAAAATAAAAGGGTGTATGTGTGATGTTCAAACTGAGTAAAATTTTGTGAGCATGTGAATGTTGCATAATTTT
>NW_005054325.1:621866-622548 GCF_000277835.1 Geospiza fortis | reverse complement strand
TTTCAGCCACTTAAAATTCACACTTACTCATTTGGAGGATTTGTTGCATAAAACCCCACCAAGCTAGGCAGCACTTTGAACTCCTCTGAATATACTTGGGTCATGCAATTAGGTTTTGTTTTATTTTTAATTATTATTTTCCCTGACGGCCTGCAATACTGATGAAATACTGATGAGTGTGCTGTGAGTGACTAGTTCAGCTTTTCTTTTCCTCTCCTAGGGATCACCCCTTGTTAAAGCTGAAGAATGTTATAATAACTCCTCACATTGGAAGTGCCACCAAGAAGACGCGCTGGGTTATGATGGAGGAAATGGTAGAGAGCATAGAGGCAGGCCTCGCGGGTCTTCCTATCCCTCATGAGGTTCTGCCCTGAAGCAGCTTGCATTTAGGATTAATGCCATCAGTGCAGAAGCAGCAATTTGATCACTTTTCATGTAATTACTTCGTGTAATTTCGTGTTATGCAGATAAAATATATAAATCACGGGTTCAATTTATTTAATATCCAGCAGCAGTTCTGTGTGGAAAACTGCAGTGTTTTGTCTTGATCTTCAATGGAAAACTCCAGAGCACCGAGTCTTGCCTCAATGTTATTTACTTTCCGCGCATCCCCTTACAGCTGTCCGCCGATGCAGCAGCGAACTGAAGGACATGTAAATGGTGTCTTAGAGGGACCGCCCGG
>NW_005054325.1:609878-621667 GCF_000277835.1 Geospiza fortis | reverse complement strand
GGGCCGGGCCGGGCCGGGGGCCAGGGCAGCAATGTGGGCCGCCCGGGTGACCGTGGTGCCGAGGTGGTGCCGGGGCCTGCGCAGCTCCGCAGCCCTGGGCGAATCCCGGAACTTGCTGCGGAAAATGCTCCGCAAGAATAAGTAGGTGCGGGACCCTGCCGGGGTGGGCTGTGGGCGCTGGGGCAAGGGGAGTCAGAAGGGTGTGGGGCTCGGGCGCTCCCGCGGCCCCGGCACCGCGGAGGAGAGAGACACACCGACCCCGAGCCGCCGATCTGAGCTGGTCGGCAGCGGCTGAACATGTGCTCAGGTGGCCAAGAAGGCCAATGGCCCTGGCCTCTACCAGCAGTAGTGTGTCCTGCAGGACCGGACCACTGATCGTCCCTCGGTGCTCTGTGCTCTCGGTGAGGCCACACATCGGGTGCTGTGTCCAATTCTGGGCCCCTGTGTACAGGAAAGACATCGAGGTGCTGGAGCATGTGCAGTGAAGGGCAGCGGTGAAGAGTCTGGAGCACAGGTCCTGTGAGGAGCAGCTGAGGGAGCTGGGGGTTTTTAGCCTGGGGAAAAAGAGACTCAGGGGGAACCTTATCACTCTCTACAACTCCCTTAAAAAGGAGAGTGTAGCCAGGTGGGAGTCAGTCTCTTCTCCCAGGAAACAAGTGACAGGACGAGAGGAAATGGCCTCAAGTGGCCTCAAGAATGGCCCCTGCACTGAGGGACATTTAGATTGCATATTGGGAGAAATTTCTTCACTGAAAGGGAAGAATGGTCAAGCAATTGAACAGGATCCCCAGGAAAGTGGTGTAATCACTGTCTCAGGAAGTGTTCAGAAAACATGTAGAAGTGGTGCTTAGAGACATGGTTTAGTGGTGGACTTCTCAGTGCTGGGTTAACCATGGGACTTGATGATCTTAGCCCTGTTTAAGAACCTTTATGATTCTCTGAATCTAAAGAAACCTGAGAGCTGTTCTTTTCCACCCCTTTCCCATCTATGTGCAGCTTCAGCTGTGGATGGAAAGCATTGCTCCCTGCACCCCAGCTGTGAGGAGAGCTACTTGTATGAAAACCTGGGTGTTGTGGTGTCCTTTCAGACAGGTGGAATATTAATTACACAGAGAATCCTTATTTCTGTGAGCTACTGAAAGATAAGGCTGATTTCCTTTCCTTTTCCCAAAAGAAAGAAGTACTGGTATGACAGCCCTACCCTGGGATCACAAATGGTAAGTGCAAGCTCTGAAGGCGATATGTTTATTTGTGCCAGGAGGAACAGACTTGTGTTCCTGCCATTGATTCTAACTTTGAAGCATTTTCTGATGGAGAAATAGCAGGATTTTGTGAACAAAGAGTAGGGCTTCAGTCTGACTGTGACATTTGGCTTCATCCTTGCCAGCATCAATGCTCTCTTGCACACTCCTGAGTACTGATTCAGATTAAAACTTCTATTCATAGAAGTTATTTTAATGAAAATTTTTTTAATGTATGTTTTTCAAACAAGCAAAACTTTTCAGTCAATGCATGCTGTATTTGAGAAAACAGATCTATGGAACTTCATAACTTGCTACAAAATACACAAAGAACTTTAGAAACTTTGACTGTAGTACATGAATGTCAAAGATTTTGTGAACAGAAGTATTCTGTATTGAAACACTTGATACGTAGGACCTAAAGCCATCACAGCTGCAGTAATGAAATAAGAGCATACTTAGTAAAGTGCATGAAACTGTATATAGTTGCCTAATACAAGTGTGTAACTACTGTTTAATGTGTTGTTTGTTTCTTTTTATAGTTGTATAAACCAACCAAGTTGGACTTTTTAAAGAAAAATGACCTTACAAAAACAAGGAAAGAAGACAACGTGCGCTGCAGAGTCTTGAATGGGCTTATTCATAAAGCTGTGTTAGAGATGGCCACTACCTGTGAAGTCAGTCAAGAATTTTATGATCTCAAGCTGGAAATCTGCAAGGCAAGTGCCAAGACTACAGCTTGTGCTGAGCCACTCTGATTACGTTGTGAGGTTGGCATGGACATGCCAAAGGAGCTCCCCTGGGTGTTGTGATGTGTGCCCAGAGGAGTTTTACTGTATTGATTCTGATGTGGCAGAGTACAGCTAGATCTGGCACTGGAGTACGCACGAGCAGAGCTTTGCCGCTGTAGTACCTGACTTAGGAGACCTTTGCCACTCTAATGCAAATGCAACTCAGGCCAATTCAATGATGATTCTCCTGGTATGACTTATTTTTCTATTACTCAGACATAAACTCTTTGTCTTGCCCTTTCAGAAGGAGGAGCATGGTTTTACCAACATAAGTGTATCTTTCCAAGAGTCCATTCTTCTTGTAGCTGTGTGAGAGTTGTCACCTGCTTGTGTCACTCCCCAGCAATCTTACTGGCAGAAGACCTAAGTGATGCATGAGACTAGTTCAAACAAAAGGGCAAGCCTAAGAAAATGTTATTGTCAAGCCAGACCTGAGAAATAATTGAGATTTGTATGTAATTGTATCTAGTGGTGTCATAATTTTTGGATTTGAAAGTGATGTTAGAGTTCTGATACTGGAACTAAGTCAGTCTCTGCATTCTTTTTTGTTGTCTGCAGTTTTTATCATCTACATTTGCTGTTCTATAAAGATTAAAATATACCAGTGTTTGGCTTAAAAGCTTGGTGGACTTAACTTTGGTATTAGAAGCATAGAAAATAGAAGCATAGCTGCATCTATGACAACAGGGTTGTCATTCATTACTAAAATAGATGTTTTTTCCAGCTGAATTCATTCTATTGTCAGACAAGCGTTCAAAACTACATGGGCAAGATGGGTCTTTTGGCTGTATATGTGCAGCATCCTTCACAGAGTATTTCTGTCTCTCTAGAGCTTGTCTCAGATCACATGTCTGCATGTAAAAATGCTGGCTGGTGTGGGCAAGACACTTCTTTCAGGAGGCATTGCTGTAAATTAAACGACTTATAATGTGAGAGATGGAAAGAAACAGCCTTCTTCCCAATACAATACAGATTTTATAGCTGCACAGTGTTTGTGCTGCACTGGGACATGGCTGGGCGTAGATCAGTCCTGATTTACTCATGAGCTGATTCTGGTCTGATATCATCACTTCTGTTATCAAAAGACATTTTCTGTTAGGTCCTCTGCAATCCATCACAGACTTCATTGTATATGAGGTTTGTGTATATATATATCATCTTAAAGAGAGATTTGCCTTTTCTCTAGGTGTCCCTGTCATCCAACTTTTCAGCGTGCCGTTTGTACTGGAACCCTGCTTCCACTGTGGAGAAGGACAGTTACGTTGAAAGTGTGCTGCGAAGGAGTGCTCCACGTATACGGTACTGCTGTGGAATAGACAGGCCACTTCCTGATCCAGAGCCATTTCTTCAATACTTCTGACAGTCTAGACCTGAACTATTGGGCTGCCTTAGGTTTTTAGATACTTGGAGTAGAGCATCTCCTGTGATGAGCCTCACAGGGAAGGGTGGCTGCGTCAGACCAGCTGTGTGATCTTGTGCTGGAGCACAGCTGGCTTTTTTGGCTTCTGTGCTTTCCCAGGGCAGGAGTGGGCCAAGCAGAAGGCAAGAGGAGTGTGGCACAGGTCTCACTCCAGTGTCCTGGTGGTGGTGGCTTATTACAGCGGATCCACAATGTAACGCATGACAGAACTCCCTTCTGGTCATCAGACAACAGCCTTGTTTATTGTGTCTGGCCCCTTTTATCCCGTTCCAAACTCCCGGGTCGAGACAGCTCATTGGTCTATCTCTGTGCCCCCAGACTCTGAACCAATAAGATGCCTGCATCCTAGGAAAGCTCCCATTGGTTGTGAGCTTCTGTCAGTCAGCCCAGAGGCTGCTCCCTGGAGCTGAGCTGCGCTGCTTATTGTGACTTGATTAACACTACTGCAACAGTGGCTGGCCAGGCTATGCGGGACAGGAGCCCAGGATGGGATGCTGTACAGGGGACTGACAGCTGCAAGGATCTCCTTGCAGATTCACTGGGCAGTTCTGATTGCTGGGGATGATTTAGGCCTCCAGAAAGGGATGACTGTTATTACAGTAGTTCTTCACAATACTGATACAAAAAAAAACCCCAAATTGAGAATGCTACCATGTATTGTGATGCTTTTCCCCATTTTTCCAACACAGAGTCCGGTGATGTTTCATGGTATCATTGAAATTTTTGTCTCTTCCTCCCTTTCCTTGGCTTTCCCTCTGCTATCCAGGCAGTCTGTGGGAAGTTCAGGACTTCACCCATGTGGCAGGTGGCATAGAAGCATACTTGTAAAACCATTTACTTTCTCCCTGTTTACGTAAGCTGTGTCGTTCCTGCTCCAGCACAATGCTCTCTTCTCCTCCACAGCATCCACTCTTTAAGAAGGAAAGTTGCTCCTGGGAAGAAGAGAAGGGAACCCCTGTCAATCCTTCCTGCAGCTAGCATGTAGGATAAGTTGTCTTGCCCTGCTCTGAGGGCTGTATCCCCCACTGCTCTTATCCCTACAGAGGGGATAAGGATACCAAATGACGTGGGGAAAGACCTGTGCCAGACTATGTACACAGACATGGACAAACCTAATATCATCAGTACTCAGCTGGACCTGCAACCAGTAGTTTTTGTAAGCCATGCATTCAGAGTTGGGGTTCTGCAGTGATGTATTGCTTAGCATCAACCTGGATAGCTCCTCATCAGACTGAAAGTTTTGCAAGCCATATCTTTAAATGTGCAGTACCGCTGGATTTAATTTAACACCTTTTACTTGTCCTGCAGATGATATACTGATACTCATGCTGGTGAATGCTGTATTTTTGCCAGGTATCTTCTGAAGAGTCAGCAGATTGTAGGAAATGTACCCCCAGTAGTATTTATAAAAGACAAAGAAGCTGCAGCTGTAAAAGAGGTAAATCTAATCTTTGACTCAATGTACAAATACAGACTTAGCAGAGAGCTGATGACTTAGTTGCTTTACCAATTTTCATTAAAAATCAGTCTTTCTCTACAGTTGCAAAAACTATTTTAACAAGTAATCTTGAGTAAGATTGATGCCTACATAATATGTAGAAGAATTGTAGGCAGTATCATTAGGCCAGTGAAGAATTTTTAAAGAATTAAATTACCATTTTAAGGAATAATATAGGGCTGCCTGGTGTATATGATTATGGAAATGAGGTTGGAAGAACTGTTTTTCACATTTTAAATGTTATGTGCTTTTAAGATTCAATTGAAAAACCAGTGATTTTTGTATTTTTATTTTTTCCCCATATCTTTTTCCATCTGTGAATTGTTAAAATGTTTGTAGGGAAGTGCAAATCTTTGCATAGGGGATGTAGGCTTATTCATACTATATTTTTTTTCCTTAATTTTTAAAATTGTCTTTACTATTTCATGTTTTCTGTCAAGGTGTTGATAGCTTTAACTAGCTGACATATTACTAGAATACTGATGTTTCCTGGAAATTTGCTGTCATTGGACTGTGAAGCGAGATCTCTAACATAGTGAGATTTCCAGAAGAGAAAGATGACACCAATGAGTAGAATTTGATGAGAAATGTCTCCTCAAGTTGTTGATGTGAACAGAAGTTGAAAAGAACAGGTTCATGTTTCTGTGCTCTGAAGTGCCTTATTATTTATAATAGTGTTACTGTTACGGCCAATTACTGTTAGACCCTTATGGGCTCCTGCAGTGTGCATGAGCAGAGCTGGAAGGGATAAAAAGAATTTCAGATTCTCTAGAAATGCAATGAACTGCTTGAACTTCCTGTGATCAGAAAAGTTCTGAGTTTCACAGAAGATAAGTAAAAACCCTCTTTATATCACTTCTGTCAGGGAATGACACTGGGGAGCAGATAGATGAATCATTTTCTCCAACTTCACAGTTCATCAGATTTATGTCAATCACAGATTCAAATAACATGCTGAACTTGGTTTTTAAGTATTTAAGTAAAGGGAAAAAATATCCAATTAAACTCCTAGAATAATTCAATTAGAAGGGAATTAATGTAAAGAGAAACTGAAATGAAATTTCAAACAAGAGAAAATTTTCACAATTACATATAGTCTGTGAGCACAGCATATAATAATGCATTAATAATACATTAATAGTTTGTAGCATTTACTGGTTAGATGCCATGTTAAAAGGGATTTGGGACCTCCATAGTTGCCTGTAAGAGAAATGCAAACTTGCAGAAAGGGAGAAGAGGTGAAAAAAATCTCAGTGTAAGGATGTTATGGAAAAGGATTTGCAAGACTGAGGTAAGAAGAAATAAACCAAAAAAGGTATATGTCAAACAATCCCTAGCCAAGGGTTCATAATGCACGTAAGGCAAAAAACTTTGTAGGAATCTCTGGATCCACTATTTGACAAAAACAGCCCAGGAAAGAAGTATAAGCAATTCCATGTAAAAGAAGGAAAAGACCGTTTTAAAGTGGTTTTGCTAAATATTCCAAACATAGAATTGTTTGTTGGATACTTGTTGGTTTCTTATCTAGATAGGAACAAAGTAAATTTAAACAGTGTAGATTTAAACAAAGTAGATTTAAATATGTGTGGCCTTCATGTGTTTACAGGTGGAGGACTTACTGGCAATTGCTGATTTTGGACCTCCAGAAGAAGAAGAATCATCTCAAAATGATTCAAGGTGGGTCTTTTTGGTTCAGAATTGTATGAATGTCTGTTTTCATCTCTGCTGGCCAACTTAAATTGGGTATTATTTGACATAAGAGAAAGTATATTTTAATTAGGTGTGTACATTGTTACTCGCAGACCTGATACTTGTTCTCATATTAATATCTTAGTTTTTATGAGCAAAATATATGTAGAACTTCTAAGATTTCAAGACTTGATGTGTTGATGATAATTAAAATTTTAAAAATGCTCTGCAGCAGTAATGTTTGTTTTTGCTGGCAATTGTCTCATCAGGATGGAAATGGCATTTACCAGTACAGATCTACGTGTCTACTTTGTTCTGATACAAGTTTGGTTTATTATATATGGATTGCAAGTTTACTGACAAATCTCCCTAAATTGATTTAACATTCTTCTGTGAGGGATTTTTAACCATTGAGAGATAGGGCTGAACAACCCATTGGAATAGTGGTTCTGTGCACTGGATGCTCTCAAAGCCAACAACCTTTGCACCTGTGTGCTGTAGTCTATTGGTAGAAATGCCTTCTGTGCCTCAGCATCTCACAGGATGGTCCATCAGGTGTGAATCAGAAATAGCTTCCTGTGGGAAGTCATTCCTGTGACAGATTTCCCAAAGGGTACCTAACACCTTCCTCCGTGTCTTGGGGAAATAGTCAAGTCCAGCATACGGTGTCACATTGCTCTGATGTGTTTTAGACAGAGGCTGCTGCTTCTCACTTCTTGGAAGAGCTGGGAGAAGTCTTGAGTTCCTTGGGTCTCCCAGATACAGTGCTCACCTAGGTACATTTTTTCCCAGAGACTGGCAGTTTCATCTGGCATCTTGTTGCTTTATTGACTTTCTCCCATTAAATCTCTTGACACAAACTGTCCTTGCATACATGATATGGTGGTATCTCTTCCTTCGTAACATAGGGAACACAGGGTGTTAATAAAGTTAAACTGAAAAGTCCAGTTTATTTCTGTGTTACTCAAGTTGTCAAAAATAGAAATATATGTGGGGGAAAACCCAAGCCAATACTTGTTTTCTTTCCCACAGTAAACTCTTCCCGTCAACAACTCAATCTTCAGATTCACCCATGCGGCCTAATCTGTTTGGTGTTGATCATGACTTGCTGAATAAACAGATAATGGACTATAAAAAAATGAAAGTGTCAAGACATACACAAAGCTTTGTCTGGACAGAGAAGCAGCAGCAGCAGCTTTCTAAGATTCAAAAGAAAATGAAAAAGAAAAAAGCAAGGAATCCTCCTGACGATGACGACGTTATGCCCCAGAAACACTTACTGGACAGATACGAAGGTGATTACTGGGATGATAACACTGAATCAGCCTCAGACTATGAGCTGCAGGATGAATTACAGGAAGAGGTGAATGAATTGGATGTGGATGGTGACAAAACTTTAACTCAGCCTACTGGTAAAAGGAAATGAAGTGAAAAAGCCACTCCCTTCGAAATGAAGGCTGTCAATCACAAAAAAAAAAAGACTGCCATAGCTACTGAAAGATTAATTTTGTACATGTTTACCACTTCCGCATTCAAACGAATACATTTGCCACATGTGAGCAGGTTTGCTAGCACAAAGTATGTAAGAAAAACTGCCATTACTGACATCCTGTTAGGCAGCTTTCAAGCTGCTGCAGTTGAGGGACTTTCAACCAGAAAGCAGTTTTGTAATGATAAAATATACCTATTGGAGCACTGAGTTAAAACTTCTTGCAGTTGTGTTGATTATTTCCAATAAAATTATGGTTTCTATATTGCAATATTTCTTTTATTATTTTTTAGTGACATTTATAAAAGTTACCACTAAGTGAAAGTTACCACTAAGTAAAAAGTTACCACTGGTACTTGTTATTCTGATATAAGGAAGGAAGAGGGAAGAAAAATAATGACAGTAGTGTTCAGCTTCATCACATAGAGACGAGGACAGGGTCTTCTCTATAGGACCAGTCTAATGGGGGAACACTTTCTACAAAAAACATCCCAATGATGTCCAATAAAGTTACAACCCTGAAAGAAAATAAATTTATAGTTGTGCAAGGGGAACTGCATCAGAAAAAAAAATGAGAACTGCTCATCCATTGGGTAAAATCAGGCAAAACATTGTGATTTAGAAAATGTATTAACAACTTGAAAAGCAGAGAAAGAGCAGCAGGGAAGAATGTTCCAGAAATTGAGATCTGAAAATGAATAGGGAATCATATAAAAAGAGAATAAAACTTTCTGACTCAAAGCACATAAAAAATAATAGCAAGCATGTATAAAGTCAGAAGGCTGCAAGCTTCAAAGAAATTACAATGAACAAGGTAGTAAAAGAGAATTCTACCAGAAATACAGAAAATTTAATTCCAGTAGTTAATGGGGAGGTAAAGAAAATCAACACAGGGGAGGTTGCCCTACAATACAGTGGAATCACAGAATGGTTTGAGTTGGAAGAGACCTTAAAGATCATCTAGACCCAAGCCCCTTGCCTGGGCAGGGACATCTTTCACTGGACCAGGTTGCTCGGAGCCCCATCCAACCTGACCTTGAACACTTCCAGGGATGGGGCATCTCGGACAAGCTTCTCTGGACAACCTGTGCCAGTGCCTCACCACCCTGACAGAACAATTTCTTACAATTTCTTCCTCATATCGAATCTAAATCTACTCTCTTTTCATTTAAAACTTAGGACTTGTCCTATCACTACACTTAAAGAACACTGCAATCGTCAGTCATAGTCAATGCAGGTACATTAAAAAAAAATCCAGTTTAAATAATTTAGTGTCCTGTATTAAGGTCACCTGCCCAGCAGATGAAGGGAATGCATTGGATGTTGTTTTTCTGGGTTTTTGTAAGGCTCTTGGTACTATACCTCACAGCATCCTTTGGGACAAATTTTCCAGCTGTGGGATGAGTGGGTTCATGGTGCACTGGGTGAAGATCTGGCCAAAGGACATCTGGCTGGTGACTGGTCACCAGTGGGTTCCTCAGGGCTCCATTCTAGGGCTGGTTCTGTTCAATATATTTCTTGGGGATCTGGATGCAGAAATTGAATGCACCATGAGCAAGTTTGCTGATGATTCCAAACTGGGAGGTACTGCTGGCATTCCCAAGAGACAAAAGACCTTGCAGAGGGATCTGGGTGGCCTGGAGTATTTGGGCAAACATCAGTGGCATGAAATGGAACAAGGATAAATGCCAGATTCTACACATAGGAAGGAGTAATGGCAGGCAAAAGTCTAAATGGGATGAGGAGTGGCTGGAGAGCAGCCCTGCAGGAGGGGTCTGGGGGTGCTGGCTGGCAGGAGGCTCAGCAGGAGTCAGCAGTGTGTGCTGGGCAGCCCAGGGAGCAAACCCTGGCATGGATCAAGTACAGCTTCACCAGCCACTTCAGAGAAGGGATTATCCTGCTGCGCTTGGTGTTGGGGTGGCCTCACCCTGAGTGTTGTGTGTGCTTCTGGGCCCCACAATTTCAAAAGGATGTGAAGGTCCCTGAATGAATCCAGAGAAAGGCAGCAAAGCTGTGGAAAGGGCTGGCAGGGTGTCCTGTGAGGAGCAGCTCAGGGCACTGGGGTTTTCTTGTTTGGAGAGAAGGAGCCTGAGGGGCAACCTCACTGGTCTGTACAGCTTTCTGAGGCAAGGAAGGAGAAAAGCTCCCTCTTTTCCCTGGGACCCAGTGCCAGGTCATGTGGGAATGGCTCAAATCTGTGCCCCTCAGAAGAGGTTCAGACTTTACATGAGGAAGCATTTCTTAATCCAATGGGTAAGCAAACCCTGGAATAGGCTCCTGAGAGAGGTGGTCAATCTCCCAAGCCTGTGAGTGTTTGAAAGACATTTGGACAAGGCCTTTAATACCATGCTTTTTATTTTGGTCAGCCCTGAAGTAGTCAGGCAGCTGGACTCAGTGATTATCCCTTACAACTCAGCTATTTGATTCAATTCAATTTGGTCCAATTTGATTTGATTTGATTTAGCTCTTGTTGCTTCCTCCTCCTTTCCTTACCACTAGATGCTCAGGATATCTTTGATGACATTTCTTCCCAGCCCTACACTAGAAGAGGGGATGGAATAGGCAGTTGTGTCCCAGCCTGGGCATTGGGTCTGTCACTTTGTAGGAAGGAGGCATGTACCTTTTCATGGGGGTGAAAGCTGTGGATCACCTCAAGAGCACTTGATCACCGGAACACATTTGCAAAAAGCACATGGAAACTGTATTTTTTGAAAGTCTTTTGTGTTTGTCCAGTTTAGCTGGGCTTCCACAGGATGGCAAACCCCCACATCTCTGACACTTGGATCAAAGATCGAGGCTTTGAGATCAATCCCTCAGTCAGGAGCAGGAGATGCTTCAGACTAAATGGTTACATATTGTTTGATGTTAGCAATACATGTTTATTTCCCTGTGGATTTTCTTTTTCTTCTTGTACTCAGCTGTAGAAATACCTGAGTCATTTCTCTTGGAAAAACCTGTTAAAACACAAGACCCAGAGAACAACAGTGTTCCATCAGAGCTGAGGTCCACCTGGCCCAAAACTCTGTCTCCAAAGTGGCCAACCATCAATGTCTACAGGAGAGCACATGGTCACTGCAGATCTTCTGCCAGGGCTCTGGCTGTGCTTATAGGCTGCCCTCCCCTCTCCAACCCCCACCCCTGCCCAGGGCTCCAGGGGGATGTTCCAGCTCAGCCTGAGTGATGCTGTAGATGTCTGACACTGCAGAGAGCTGCTCTCCTGGATAGAACACTCAGATGTGGGTCATAGCTTGTCATGCAGAACTCTGGGCATAATAGAACAGAACTATTCTGTCCTGCTCTATTCTATTCTATTCTATTCTATTCTATTCTATTCTATTCTATTCTATTCTATTCCCTATGCTCACCATGAGTCAAACAATGATGAAACTGTTGTTTTCCTGAAATACCAAGGCTTTTTCATCTTCAAAAACACGTTCAAGGACACAAATCCAAAAGATTACAAAGGGAATGGTATTTTATTTTTATATCTGAATTTATGTTATGTAATTTTATTTTATTTTTTGGAATCTGTTTCACAGCTGATGCTTGCAAGCATTAACACAATGCACACGTACCCAGGCTGGTGCATTGTTCACTTTAAATTGAAAAAACAGCCCTGCAGTCTAGCAAAGAAAAGCTACAGAGGCACAAAGAGCAACAG
>NW_005054325.1:607137-609784 GCF_000277835.1 Geospiza fortis | reverse complement strand
CAGGAATACAGGTCAAGCAGTCCCTGTTTCCTGAAGACTGAGGAATGAGAAGAATGAGGATTGGTACTGACAACATACAGAAGAATAAAGCAAAGAGGTGTGTGGTACCATGGGATATTAACCAAAGTTGGACATGCATCGAAGACAAGCACACTTTTTTGCCTTCCAAAGTATGCTCCACTGTGCTTCTTGGCCAAGGATGAATGAAATGTGCTCTTGTGCCTGCCCCACACTTGTATTGTCCTCTGGAAGAGCTGAAAATGGCAGTAAGCCATTTGGCATCCAAGCCTCTGGATTGGGCAGCAAGAAACCCTTCCAAG
This sequence comes from Geospiza fortis, assembly GCF_000277835.1. NCBI lineage: Eukaryota > Metazoa > Chordata > Aves > Passeriformes > Thraupidae > Geospiza > Geospiza fortis. Next base: position 609,464 of record NW_005054325.1, on the reverse strand, counting down.
CAAGGAAGGAAGGCTTCCAAGGCTGTTTTCATCAGAAGCAAGAACCCCTTGGAAAATGGAGTGATGTGAAGAGCAGAGCTCACTCTTGCTTCAAGCCTGCAGTGGGCAGAATAGTCAGAGAGAGCCAGGGCACCAGTAGTGTCTGGGAAGTGCAAGGGCAGCAGGCAGGAGGGCCTGGAGGAGCCTGGGCAAGGGACTGTGCTCAGTGCTGCAGACAAAGTTAAAAAAAACCTGCTAGAGACATTTGCTAGCCCACCATGGGGGGAAAAAAGCCTTCCCCCCTTCAGCTGCAGGGCACAAGAGGCCATCTTTGAGCTGCATGAGCAGCCTGGAAGAAAGGGACTGGAGAGCCCTGAACAGTGGTCATGCTTGATGCTGCAGGGGAAGGCAAAAAATCCCATAGACTAATGCCAGTTTGCTCTGGATCCTTCCTGATCTCTGTGCTAGCAACTGGCAATTCCCTGAGTGTGCAAGCGAGACCTGCCTCTTCAATGTACACACTGGTCACATCTCCCAGCAGATTCCCAAGCTTTGTTCTCCCTCAGCTTGGAGCCATCACTACACATTTGGCTCAAAAGCCAAAACGTAGCCAAATGTATTCCATTGGCTGGAATGAACAGCGCCAAGAGACAATTATGGAAATAACATAGGCTTTGAAAAACAAGGGGGAGGAGGTGTGGTGGAAAGGCTGGTTATTTTCAGACCTAGAACATTTGGATCCATGCCCAAAGCACAGTCAGGCAAATTTCCAAACTGTAAAATAGCCCATTGTTCCCATTGCTGCTATCACACTCACATCCCCTTTTCCCACTGAAACTCAGCTGCCCAGTTGGCTGTGTTTATATGGGATCCATCCATAGGGTAAAACTTTCAAAGCTCCTTGGTGACTTAAATCTTTCTGAAAGTTATTTGTGCACTTCCATTCATGGGGAAATATTCAGAACTTAATACAAATGCCTGGTAAGCCTCCTCTTCCTTTAGGATTTAGTATTTTGAGCCTTGAAAGAGGAAGGAATGTACTAGGCTTGTAATTTTCTCTGTTGGTGTCAAAATGGATGTGTACATTCAGACTATGTAAATAAGGGCATATCTCACTGTGATGAGATATGCCCTTATTTACATAGAGGCCCTTTTCACAAGAGGTGAAAGATAGGGTTTTGGTTTTCTCTGTGTGAACTTTGCAGAGGCATAGAAACCATGCATGGTTTCCTCACCATTCTTTCCAATACACGAAGGGACATTTGCTATTGGTTTGTGTTGTTAAACATAATTTTCCTTGCACTTCAGTAGCTTTTTTCCTTCTTTGTACTTCATCCTTGCTAACTTTCTTGAAAGTGATGACAGCCCTCTCAGCTGTTGTGTTGCCTTGCTAGATTTCTTCTTATTCCATAGGCACTCCATGCCCCTACTTGACTGCTTCAGTTTTTGTTTGCCTTTACTTCAGATGGAATTTCTCCTACTTGAACCTGAGGAATGAGAAATATCCACTGTGGTACAGATGAGTTTTCACCAGGGTTTTGGTGTCTGCCTTTCCTACAAAAATATCTTGCCTGACACACAAGAAGGCATTATTTTTGTGTGTTTAGGTGGAGCTTGACTGGCAGCTTTGGTACCTGCTTGAAAACAGGACTTTGATAGTTGTATTAATCTTAGGAAAAGATACAGAGTCTTCTTATAGATGTGAAGCATAGCTTCTTCAAAGGACAAGTCCCTAGGCAGCTATGTAGGATGAGCATTCCAGAGATCTGTGAGGAGGCTGAACAAATGATATGTCTGGAGAACTTTCATGTTAGTAGCTTCAAACACATTCCTGGTTGTAAAAACAGGAACAGAGCTGGGCTCTTCACAATCACCCCTAGGTGCTGTGTTTTGAAGTAATGCTTCCTAATCATTACCATGCTGTTCCTCCCTTGCTGGCACTGAACCCAATTGAATCTTTTCAGCTGTGTTAAGGCAAATTTCACAAAACCCACACATTTTCCTCACTTTTCTTGAACACTTTCTTGTCAGCTGTGAATCTGCTGCTGTCTGCGACCTTTACAATTTTCCTGAGATTCCAGCAGCCTTCATCCGGACGTCGCTAGTCAAACCAGTGTGTGGCAAACTATCATGGTAAGATAAAATGAAGATCCTAATCTCGATAAGGCAGTCTTGGAATATCATCTAAATCAGCCTCTTCATCGATCTTCTTTTCAAGCAAAACTGTAAATTTTAAGAAAAAAAGTTTTGTGTGCTTAAATTATTCAGAATTTGCTTTGAGATATTGATGAAATCAATCAATTCCTTTTCCAACCCACATATTTTTAGCCAAACCCAGACATCAAGAA
>NW_005054325.1:599756-600968 GCF_000277835.1 Geospiza fortis | reverse complement strand
TTTGTTTTCTTCCCTATTAAAGAACTGTTATTTCCTGCTCCCATATCTTTGCTTGAGTGCCCCTTAATCTAAAATTATAGCAATTTGGAGGGGTAGGGAGGGTTTACATTCTCCATTTCAGGGGAGGCTCCTGCCTTCCTTAGCAGACTCCTGTCTTTCCAAACCAAGACAGGTGTTGAGTGCACTGGCCAACGCATTGACCTGTGTGTAAATTGTGTGTAGAGCAACAGTGAAATTGAACGGCTGCCCAGGCCCATGGCAAAACCCCCCTTGGCTTCCATGGATGTGTGTCTCTCACATGGGGAGCACTTAGGCAATCTCTAGTTGAAGTCAATAGTTTGTGAAGCCTTTGGGAATGGCCTGAGCAAAGTCAGGTCAACCTTGTGGTTGTGACTGAGAGCTGTGCCAGGAAGATGGTAGGAATGCAGGGAGAAAGTCCCCATGTGCCAAGGACGGGATCCAGCATGGTCATATAGGGTCTCTTGCCATGACTGGCCTCCTGCCAACTCTGGTGTCAGGGCCACATCAGGGGTCTTGGCGGTGGAGAGCCACTTATCCTACTGCTGTGGCCGCTTGTCTTGGTCCTTGTGGCACAGCTGTTGCCTGCCCGCACAGGGGATTGGCTCTGTTTGCATCTTATGTCCATCAGAAACCATCTGTCATCAAGGAAGAGCAAGAAGTGCGTTAGCAGACATGGAGATGGCCGGTAGACAGAGCTTGCAGCGAGGTGTCTTCCATCACACCTCAGAGCCTTCCAGCGCCATGGGTGTGGCAATGCCACGCTCCTGGATGGGTCACCAGAGGGGCCCTGTGCTCAGGCCCTGCCCTTTGTCCCTTCTGGCCCAGGCCCAGGCATGGCATCCCGGCCCAGCCCCGCCATGGCGCCAAGGTGTGTGAGCCCCGCCCCCAGGAGCGCAGCCAATGGGGAGCCTTCCCGCCAGGCTTGGCCTCGCCCCAGTGGCCAGTGGGGTGGGTGGGGCTTCCAGGATGCAGGAGATGCAAATGAGGCTCCACCCAGCACTCACGTGGCCCAGTGCTGGGTGGTCACGTGGCAACGTCGTGAGATGGGCATGGTGTAATCAGGCTCCTCCCCGGAGTGACGTCATGGTTCTCGCGAGAGCGCTCAGTGCTGCCCCCTAGAGGTGTGAAGGGGCGCAGGTGAGCTCCAAGCTGGGCCCCGCCCCATCTGAGGCCCCGCCTCTAGCCCCGCCC
>NW_005054325.1:598754-599260 GCF_000277835.1 Geospiza fortis | reverse complement strand
CCGAGCGGGCAGGGAGGGACGGGACGGGTGCGGCGCGGCCCCATCGGGCGAGGCGTTGTACGCGGGGATGCTCCATCGCTGCCGCGGGCTGTGAGCGGCTCGGTATCACCGCGCGTCCTGCGTGTTGGTTAATTCCAGGTCGCACTTCAGCGATGGAGTGTCTAAGGTCCCAGCTTAATAGCTTGCTTTGAAGTGTGGATGAATAATTTTAATTGCTTTTAATGAATTGTTTTGGTTTGAAACAGTTTGTGGCAAACTGTAGGAGGGACAGGAGTGACACGCGTACACAACCAGCACTTCATCACTGGCTAATGGAACCAGTTAATGGCACGCAAAATTACGTCGAATATCCTTGTGCTGCCTCACGCCACAGCAATGCATACATTTAGAAAGAAAGTTTATGAATAATGTAAACAAACACAACCCACACAGTGCATGCCGTGAAAATCATTTGAATGCGCTTGCTTTGTGGTCGAGAGCAGGTAATGCGGAGTTCCACTTGTCCT
>NW_005054325.1:587750-598697 GCF_000277835.1 Geospiza fortis | reverse complement strand
TTTCAGCAGATAAAGTTTTGATGGGTTAATTACTTGGGAGGAATTGCTTGTTGTCCTTAACAATTTTCTTTCAACCAAAAATTTGTGTTTGTTAAAAGCAGTTTTAAAGAGCTACAATGAAACACTTAAAAAGACTCCTGGGATATTGAATCTATAGTGTAGAAATCCTAGTGCTCCTTTTAATAAACTTTCTCTTTAATTTTGATTTTAAAAAATGGAGTTTCTTTAGCACAATATTTAGGAACTGGGTAAGAAATAAAGAATATGATAACGTGTAATAAGGTTTATTATAAGGTGTAATGTATATGATAAGCTGTAATAATTTCTGTGGTTTGTTTCATGGATGTTTTGTGAAAAACAACATCCCCCACAAATTACAGCAAATCTTCAGAAACAAGAGCACATATAGTTTTGTTACGCCTTGTTTTTCCATTGGGAATTCCTGGATTTGGGCTAAGTCTTACTGAGTGCTGGTGGAGCTGGTTTGTGTTTAAACACTTCAGTCCTTCTTCTGAAACCTGTTGCACAGCCCTGGGGGGTGATTTCAGTTTTGTCCCCTTTCTGATTTGTTAAGGTTTTGGATTGTCTGTGCTGTGGACTGTTGTGTGCATTTGTAAAGTGCAAAGTCTTCAGGTCACACCAAGCTGACAAGTGCGGCACAAATGCAGTGGTACTTCCTCCTGGAATAGCTGCACTCAGGGTGTGACTCTTCTGGTCACATACACGTGGGGCTGACAAATCCTGCAGGATTTGAGTGGGCTCCATTCTGATGCTTCTGTCACCTAGGATGAGCTTGGATCCTGCTGGGTTCAGGTTCTGGCCGATGCCCAGAAGGGACTTCCAAGGGAGTCAAAGTATTGTGTGAATTAGTGCTTTAGGAAGGCTCCATGAGTCTAAATGGTAGTGTCCCTTAGCCTCTTCTCACCAGTCTTGGATAGCAGGGATTTGGTTGTGTGTTAATGAACCATCACAGTAGATATTTAAACCACAGTGGCTGTAGTTAGTGATCTAAATTTGCTTGGATATGTTAGGTAAGATGCAGGTTGTTGTGCTGCATCTCAATCTATGCCATCACATATCTTACTCCTCTTCATTGTGTGTTAACAGCTGTTGAATGATGGTCATCTTCGTGTTGGGCAAGGTGACCTTTTCAACTGGTATGTGATTTATAGCCATGAAAAGAGCAGAATTATTGTGACTCTTAAGAGATCTATGATTTGAAATGCCCAGAGGTTTCTGATACAGCTGGACAAAGAAGAGTTAATTTTTTTCTTTTTTTTCCCTCTGATTTCTATTAAGTTGCCCTTGAATAGAAATCTGAATGTAAGAAGATAAGGAGAAACTACTTGGTGACCAGAACTGCTCTTTGTGCATTTTATTAGAATATATTTTAAATTACAACTGATTAAACAATGAACAAGAATAGCATCCATTCTGTTTAGTCAACTTTTTCTTTAGGAAGCTTTCTTCCCTCTCCCTCCATAGGTTGGATAAGCTTTGATGGTGCTGATGTACTTGTAAATCCTGTTAGGTCTCTTTCAGAAGGCAGAGATAAGAGTTCAGGAAATGGAACTGACCATGTGTGGTTGAGCAGATACCCAGGTGTGACTTCTCAGAGGATATGTAACCTTACCAGAAACAAAATAAAATTGATGAGGGTAAAATCTGGTACAGCCAAGCCAAACTCATTTTTCTAGGCAGTTTCTTAGTGCGCCTGTCCTCCTAGCTGCTCTCTGCCATCCGGTGTTCTTGTTCCCTGGGTTCTTGAAAATAGATCACATGCTTTCATTCTACTTTCAGGAATGAAGCAGTTTTTATTGTTTTCTGAACTAATATGAATTGTCAACTTCTAATGAGTTTACTGTAATAGAAATAATTTGTGGGGACCTGGGAGGCATTCCCTGGGTTGGGGAGACACAAGAGGCTTCCCTCAGGGGGTGTTGGGACCCATTGGCTCCTTCTGTGTCCCTCAGCCACTCCCTCCCTATTCTGGGGTTGGCCATCATCTTTGTACTGCCCGAGAGCATGCTTCAACCCCAGCTCTGGGGAGAGGGAGAAACTGGCACTCTCCTCATGAGTGTGCCTTGCACCCTGAACATCGCACCATGCAGCTGAATAAAACAGCTGTGGATACCATGCAAAGGCCCTTTTTGCTTAACTAGCAATATTCTGGCTGCAACATAATTTTTTATTGGTGCTTTTTAGTTCTGACAACTGCTGAAATACAAATTGGTAAGCAAACCTTCCAAAATACTCCAACCCAAATGTTCCAAACCTGTATATTTTTATAAAGGTCCAATAAAAGATACAAACCTTTTAAAAAGACCAAAGAGATTTCAAAAATCTTTCTCAGTTACTAATGACAATTACTAGATAAAAGTTACAAAACCTTAACATTTCCAAGGCAGATACTATGAGAGGACAAAGTTCCATTAGTCTTCCATGATTTCCTGCTCAAAGCAGTTCTTTGAGCAACAGGCAAGTGAAAGCCAATCATTTAGGAACACATCTGGAGATCTTGCTTCTGAACAGATTATCTGGTGTCTAAAAGGGTTACATTACGGCTGTTTTCTCTGTGGATCTTCTGACGTTCCTCTTTTCCTGAAAACTCTAGAAATGCCTGATTATCTAGTTGACTGGATTTTGCTGGAAGCATTTGCATGCCCATTGAAGGCACATATGTGCATCTTCCTTTTGCCAGCTCCACACCAGCTCCATTTTCATTGGCTTGCAAATACCTCCTTCCTGTAGGAACACAAAAGTGGTGCAGATTTCATGTGAGGAGTAAAGCTCTTAATGTGAGCACAGTCTGTCACTGGAAGAGGTTGCCCAGAGAGGCTGCCAAACCTGACTGGCCAAAACAGAGTGCCCTGGCTGCAATTAATGGTTGAGCCTGCTTATAGGAAGCTGGACTGGGTGTCCTCTTGGGGTTCCTTCCAAGGGGAATGAGAATGTTCTAAGAAGTAAAATGAGTAGGAACTTGGCATTTTGTGATGACTTCTCATTTTGAAGGGGTGCAGTGTTAGTGTTTTTCCCTTTTTTTTGTAATGCAGAGAAATGATAGTAAAAGGTACTTTGAAAACTGGTGTCTTTGTCTGCCAACATACTGTGCAGACTCTTTGTCTTTTAGGCTAGACTTAAAATACTGCAGTACTGCTGGAAGGGAGGAGTTGCATTTGTGATCTTTGAAAAATCAAATGTAGTTAGTTGGGTGTTGCAATCTATGGTAACAAATGCAGAAATGAAACAAACCCATAGTGTTGAATAAAGCTACACTGTATATCATTACGGAGATATTACCTGAAAAAACAACAAATAGGAATAGCTTAATGGCTAAAATGCCTGAGCAAGAGTTGGATAGCCTTCTTAGATCAGAATTTGAGACATCAGCTGCTACAATTATTCCTTTATTTTGCTAAAATCTTGCCTTGGTTCTGTTTAAGAAGTGACACCAGTCTGAAAACTCAGTGGATTATCAGGTTTTTTGGAAACAATTAAAAGCTGTGGAGAATAAATTTTTGTCTTTTAGACAGGCAGTGCAGTAAAATGATAAAGACTCTTGGTAACCCTCGTTCAGTTTAACTGTAGTCCTTTTGTGTTGAATTTGCTGATTAAGAATGGAATGTGGACCAACAAATTAATGGAACCGAAGTGCAAACTAAAGCCTGAGGAATGTCCAAAATATAAGAAAAATAAATTATTAGTATAAAAATGTGGATAATAAACTGCATAATTCTAAAGGAATTAAACTGAGGACTTGAGGAAATAAGCTTAGAAGGTTGATCTTTTTTGACCTTTATGGTGGGGCAGTGCTGGTCTAATGGATAGACTCCAAGAGGAAGGTAGATTTAGGTTTAATATTAGGAAGAAATTCTTAACTGTGAAGGTGGTGAGGCACTGGCAGAAATTTTCCAGAGCAGCTGTGGATGCCCCATCCCTGGAAATGTTCTAGACCAGGTCGGATGAGACTTTGAGCAGCTTGGTCTAGGGGGACGTGTCCCTGCCCACGGGAGTAGGTCTGGAACTAGATGATCTTTAAGATCCATTCCAATCCATACCGTTCTGTGATTCTGGTGTGAGATCCTTTAAGATCCTTACTTCCAAGAAAGTTGTTCAAATACCGGCTGAATAACATTGCGTGTGATTGCACATGGTGGCCTTTGGATTGAAGACCAACTGTTTGAAAACTGGAACATAATTTATATTCAAGTTTTTTCTGTTATGGTGGAGGTTTTGGTATGTTTTTCTTTCTCATGGATTAATAATTTAAGGATAACTAATAATTTTATTTCATTTTCTTCTGCATTAATAATTTCAGAATGATTGCTGGTTAAGAGAACTGTTGAGGTACATGGATGTTGCGTATTACACCCCTATTGACTGTTTCTTCTTTGTGAGCTAGACATGCCTCAACAAATGCCTGTATCACCTTCTTCAGTAGCATCAGTGTATGAGTTGGAAGACTGAGATGGGGAAACTGTTTCCATTGGAGCCTGATGTATTGAACCATATGTCCTTCTGGCTGATCACCACTGGGCATGGTGGTGTCCAGTAGCTCTGTTGTTATTCACACTGGACCATGGGCTTGATGTGCATAACCTGCTGTCATAGAGGGACTGATCTTCGAGCTTTAACTAGGGACTCTGCAAATTCCTGGTGACTTCACTTTAAAAAGAGTATTTTTTGTCAAATTTTTGCTCATTGCATTTTGAGAGAATGCCAGACCAGTTACTCTGATTTATTCCATTCTATATAGGTTCCTGTGGTACACCCACCTCGATGGTATCAGAATGTCTTCTGGACTTGGTGATAAAAAACATTAGAAAACAAGACTAGCATCCGTCAAATGGGGTTCCCTCTCCATTTCTCTCTACACACCTTTCCTTTCAGGGGAGAAGAAGTGAAGAATAGTATGTGAGTTTGTTGAATTTTAATCTTAAACCCTTCAATTATATGTTTTGTACATAAATTAAGGTTTGGGTTGGTTACATACAGACTGGAACATTTTTTATATGGTTTGTGGGTTTTGGGGATTTTTTGAGGCTTAGCTTGTAGCTGGTGTCTTATGTGCAGGGGGATTTTGCAACTATTTGCATTAAAGTTGTCTTCAAAGTAGAGCTTTCATGTTGGCAGGGAGCTTGCTTTTTTGGTAAAAGTACAGCTTTTCAAGACATTTTAGACTGTATGTGCTGAAGGACTGTTCGGAGATTTCCTCTATTTCTATTTCTTTTTCTTTTTCCTATTCAGTTGTGTCCTGGATGGATGAATTGTTTAGCAGTAAGAACTAGGATGTTGTAAATGCTCCTGGGTCCTCTGTCAGCTATTTAATTACCAACTCCCGGAGAAGCTTCCAGTGACCTTTTTCAGTGCAAGCTTAGGGTTAGATTTTGCATTCTGTGTCCATTGTAGTTTCTTAAAGTTCAGTCTAAATTGCATCTTGCTGTAATCTAAGAAGAAGTTGACAAAGGCTGAGCTTTTTTTTACTTCTGCAGCTGAGCCTGTGGAGATACCTTACAAGTTTACAAAAGTAGAAGCTTTTGCAGGAAATCTAGATTTTACTAGCAGTCATATTTTAAGCATGTACATGGTTGACAGCCAGCAAAAATATTAAAAAGATTTCTCATCTTGATGCTAACATATGAAAGGTGTGGAATTTCTCCTTAAGTGATATGATCGTAATTTTCTGAATAGAACTTAATAAAATTCTGGTGTTCGTATTCTTTTACGAAAACCCAACAAAACTATGTTCCTGCCATGTAGATAGATACAAGGAGATCTGAAAGAAGAATTTGGCATTTTCTGTACATAGAAGAAATATAAAGATTCCCTCCCCCCCCCCCTTACATTCTGTTTCCTTTAAAATCAGTATTTCATTGGGAAATGCTAGTGAGCCCACTTCTTTGGCTTAAGGATTTTGGGTTTTCATATTTAAGAAATGGCATCCCGGCCCATATCAGCTGGAGTGTGTCCAGCAGGACTGGGGCAGTGATCGTCGGCACCGGTGAGGCCTCACCTCAAGTGTTATGTCTAGTTTTGTGCTCCTCAGTACAGGAAAGACATTGAGGAGCTGCAGTGAATGTGGGGAAGAGTCTGGAGCACAAGTCCAATGAAGAGTGGCTAAGGCAGCTGGGGGTGTTTAGCCTGGAGCAAAGGAGGCTCAGGGGTGACCTTATCACTCTCCAGCACTCCCCAGCTGTAGCCAGGTGGGAGTCAGTCTCTTCCCCCAAGTAACAAGTGACAGGAAAAGAGCCAAGTTGCACCAGGGAAGGTTTAAATTGGATATTAGGAAAAACTTCTTCAGAAAAAGGATTGCCAAGCACTAGAATGGGCTGGCAAGGGAAGTAGTTCAGTTCCCATTCCTGGAGATATTTGAAAGACGCATAGGCGTAGTGACGAGAGGCATGGGTAATGACTGTGATAGGTTAATGTTTGAACTCGATGATCTTAGATGTCTTTTCTAACCTAAATATTTCTATTCTCTGACTTTTCAGATTTTAGTTCGCATTTTAACACACTTAAATGCAAGTACCTGTGTTGAAGTATTTAGTCCATTTTTTCTTTCCGTATTATTTTTCCTCTCCTTTTTTTTTTTTTTTTTTTTTTTTTTTTATTTTTTGGTTTTTGTGGGGTTTTTTTCCCCAGGAAAAGTGCAAAATGTTTCAAATTCCTGTTCAAAACCTTGATAATGTAAGGAGGGCTCGAAAAAAGGTGAAGGACATTCTTGTGGATCTTGGGCTTGACAACTGCAGAGAATTGTTGAAGGTAAAGTATTTAAAAGAATGTAAACAAATCTGAAATGTAAACTCCTGACAAGTATTTCACCTTCTGGTGTATATATGATAGATTTTTTGGGGGAGTCCTTACATTAGGGGTTACTTATTACTGACTGTTCATACCCAGGGCAGGAATTCGGTGTGTTAGTATTTAACACTGCAGGAATGTGTATTTCTTAGCAAGATGTGTCATAGATGGTGCCTCATATTCTGTTAGTAATGTTTCAACAAAAAGAAACAGTACAGCTTTAGGAAAAAATACCACAGACTAATGAATTGTTATTTGTGTGCAATGCAGCAACTTTTTCCAATTCTTTTAAGATTTCAAGCAGATGAGGACTTGAGTCTCCTCAAAGACATCCCATCACATATCAAGGGCAAGCTTCTGAAGAGACATACAAATCATCTGCATTTCTGAAAATGGATAAGCCTTTAAACTTTGTGTCGGGTGAAAAATACCAAAATTATCTCATTGAGTTGTAGTTTGGTTCTGTATCTTAAAAAGTATATGTAGGTGTATTGGGATGATTAAGATAAACCTTGTACCACTGTTGCAACTTTGAGAAGAACATTTTGTGCATCAGTCAGGCAGAATGCACACCATCAGATTGGCAACCCAGTGCCAGAAAAGGTGCAAACACAGCAATGTAACTCAATTTCTTAACAATGGTGTATTTCAGTGAACTGGTGCACAGGCTTTTTTGACTGTTGAGTGGATTCATGCCTTAGTGTTGACAAGAGGTTGATGGCTTCTGTATGGCAGTACTAAAGTAGGTATAACACACTGCAAGGGTGCTGTTGTGTCTTTTGTGGTGGGTTCTTTCTGAAACTCTGTTAGTTAATGGAAAAAAAATGTTCAAGACCACATGCATAACTGATTTTAGAACATTCTTTGTTATTGCAATTGAACAGTTTTGCATATATCTAAATGTGGTAATAGCTCATGGAAAATCATAATGTCTATTAATTTTCATTTACTTGCTGTTTTTATTTTGTTAATATTCTGCAATCACACTTTTCTGAGTCTGTCTTGACCATTGGAAGCAGGAACGTTTTGATGGTGACAGGTTTTTACTATGAAATTGCTTGCAGTCTCTTTGATTGTTGCATGGACTTCAATGGTAAATAAGTAATAAGTTGTTTTGTATTTGGTTGGGTTTTTGGGGGTACGTATAATGTGCTTTTAGTTGGTTTTGCTTCATTTTTTAGTAAAAAATGGTGGTGGCAAACCCAGCAAATATTTCCACTGTAGAAAAACCTCTTTGAGATTTGGGCCAAAAAATACCGTATTAGTTTTTTTTTTTTTTTTTTTTTTTTTTTTTTTTTTGCAAATAATTCTTCCTCAACCAAGTTCATAACTTTAGTTTGTTTTTCCTGGGTAATTTGGGGCTGGTTTTGGTACAGCTTTAGCAGTATAGCTTGATCTGTACTTGGTTCACATGATGATGGTATTTCTTTTTGGTAGCATGGGATGTGTGAGGTTTTAATAAAACTTAGAATTGTAGACAGGCCTGAGTTTGAAGGCACCTTGAAAAGCATCTAGTGAGAAATACCTAAAGTTTGTTCTCTCAAATATTGAGATTGGTTTCTGGACTCTTTATGGCTGGACAATGTAAGAAATTGATTGAAATATGATATGCTACTAATATGACCTGAATCTGGTCTTGCACTGTTGTAATAAGTCACAATAATGGACAAGAGTTGGTGAGGAAGATGAAGGAATGTAATGTATGGCTAGTACCTCTCTGTAGCTTAGAGACCAAAAGGATTAGTTTTCAGGCTAATTGATCTCTGCTAGGAAGAAAACATGAGCATTTTGGCTGGAGTACTAGTTTGGTTCTCCAAGCAATGTGTTTAAGTATACTGTAAGGTCAGAGGTTTTCCTTTATTAAACTGTTTCTGCTTCTCTAACATACTGTGATCTTTAGGGCCATGAGGGTGATTGGAGGGCTGGAGCACTTCTGCTCTGAAGCTGAAGACATGCTGAGAGAGCTGGGATTTTCAGCCTGGAGAAGAGAAGGCTGACTTCCTTGCAGCTGCTCAGTACCTGAAGGGGGCTCCTAGGAAGGAGGGAGAGAGAGGGACTTTTTATACAGACAGATAGGGACAGTACAAGGGGCAGCAATATTTTAAACTGAAAGAGCATAGGTTTAGATTAAAGGTTAGGAAGAAATTCTTGATTCAGAGGGTGCTGAGGCACTGGTGCCGTTGCCCAGAGGAGCTGTGGATGCCCCATCCCTGGCAGTGTTTAGTCCAGGTTGGATGTGGCCCTGGGCAACCTGGTTTAGTGAGTGGCATCCCTGCCCATGGTGGGGAGGCTGGAACTAGATGATCTGTAGGGTCCTTTCCTGTGGGATTCACATTCTCTGAACCTGAGGGAAGCAGTGAGAGAAGCGGAGAAAAGAATGATCAAAACAATTCTTATCTATTCACTGCACCTGTGTTGTGCCAAAGTAGAATGCAGTGTGGAGATTGTTTACCCAAAGTGATGATGTTTTGTTTCCTTGGCCCATCAGGGCCAAGTGCATGTGCAGACTGTTGGTCAGCAGACAGTCACAAGATTCTGTGCAGTTGAGTGCTTGTTTCAGTTTTTTAGATGCCGTGTAATATAGTATAGTATAGAATAGTATAGTATGATAATTAAATAGCCTTCTTTGCTCTTTCTACAATAATGCCTCTCGGCTGTTCTTGTGTCATTCTCAGCACAAGAGTGGCACTTTCCAACCCAAACCGCTCCATGATTCTGTTCTGTGATTCTGTGTCTTTATTTAAACTGTCAGCTTTTTATGGTTTTGTTAAGGAAAACCATGGTAGTTTTAATACAGAGGGGAGAACAGTTGTTATTTTAAAAATGTTTTTCTGTTCAACTTAAAAACACCTATTATGCATAAGGCTTCTCAGAGGGCTTTGTTCCTTTCTTGTTACCTTTCCCTTCTTTTTTCATCCCCTCTTGGAAGTGAGAAATGTGGAAAGGTCATAACTAATTAGTGGATCTTGGTTTAAAGCAAGTGTTCACAGCAGCCATTTGCCCCACTGACGAGTTCTATTGATAAGAATGGTTATTTTTATTAGCAGATATTCCTCTGTAGGAAGTAGCCATTGCAGCAAAATTATCTAGTCGTATTTCCTGTGTTTGGCTTGTGGGAATCTGGTGTTTAAGTGTAGGAGCCTTTCACTCAAACCAAAAACAGAACATGTTTCAGATAAGCCATAAATTTTAAGAAAACTTTTTTTAGCAGTGTGTGATTCATTGCAGCGTGTTCAGCTGAAAAAGTTTTAGTAAGTCTCAAGTCTCTTCATTTTCTCTATCAAAAATAGTTCACTAAAATTCTGGGATTTCTCTTGTTGCATGCAAGGGTTCTTTCTAAGGTTCCCGGGTTTTTTGTGATTTGTATTTTTTTGTTTGTTCAGTTGGTTTTTTGGAGGTGGTTTTTTTTGTTGTTGTTGTTGTGTTTTTGGCTGATTGTTTTTTTGGTTTTGTTTTTTTTTTTGGTTGGTTGATTGAAGGGCAAATACAAGACTCAGTGTCTAGGGTTGATTAGATTGCAGGGGATTTGTTTATTGTTGCTCCGAGCTTTTCTGGTTTCTCTTTGAGCATACTTGACAGTTGAAAAGGTAGACAGTATATTGCAAACTTTGCTGCTACATTTTTCTAAATTCTTATGATGAATAATGAAGTTAAAATCAAATTATCATTGGCATGATGTTCTGGCTTACTCTAATCTGCTGAACACGTAGGAATGCTCATATTTGCATGCTGCAAATGGACAAGAGCTTAGTGCAGACAGAGCCTGTGTTAAGTAGGATTCTGTGGGTTTTTTTGATGTTGAAGCTTTGTTGCTCCTTGTTACTGACTATATTCTATGTTGCTGCTAAATTTCACGTAACACAAACTATTAGGTTTATGAATTCCACTCCTTTTGTAAGGTCATCTGATCTTAAATGTTATTTATCTGCCTCTGCTGTTGAGTGGGGGTTGGTGAAGAAGTGGAAATCATGCCTTCTCTAAGTATCCGCAGAGTTTTGAGTGAAGAGGGATTTGTGAAAAGGAAGAATGTGAGGGGAGAAGAGATGCAAGTTTTCTATAGGTAAAGCCTGGATTTGTAGCCTGTGTTCCATCCAGGGCATTCTGGGTGTGCTGTTGAATCTAGGTTAGGGTCTTCAGGAATGCTTA
>NW_005054325.1:561067-587740 GCF_000277835.1 Geospiza fortis | reverse complement strand
CTTGGGGTTTTTTAAGTTTGTGCTTAAATATGTGTGGGTCTCAGAAATCTGGAGATGAATTTATTATTTTTAGGATAGTAGCTGGCATTGGTTTGAGGGATGTGAACTGCTCTGATGGGATTAATTAAAGAAGGCTGTAAGGACAGTTGGTTTCCCTGACACAGTTGTTGTAGACCCAGTAATATTGTGCTTTTGTAGCTTCGGGAAAAGCAGCTCTTGGAAATCAGCTTTTGTGAATGTCTCTTGTTTTTCCAAGTTAGAAGTGTAACAATGTTATGCAGATTTAATACTAAAACCTGTTGCAAAGTAAACTGCGGTGGTAAGTTAATAAAGCAATGAAGTAAGCAATGAAATATTACCAATGAAGGAGGAGGAAGGTAGGGAGGAAAAATACTTTGAGTGTTCTCTGTGAACTTGGCTTGAAGCAGTGGAATTGAAGTGTAAATATTTTCACTCCCAATATTATTTTCAGTAACTATGAAATGTTCAGAATTCCTACTCTGTTATTAGGCAGTCACATGAACAAATATTTGAGGTAAAAGAAGTCAAAGCTGGTCAAAGAAGTAATTTCTTTGAATGGCGTTTAGAGGCTTCCAAGTCATCCTCTGTTTGTGTGGGTTTTTCTTTTTTATTTTTCCTTATTTCCTATTGAGAATTTCTGTATATTCAGAACCGCCAATGCCTCATTTTCATTTCTTGTTTTTATTTTACTTTTAGAATCTTAAAAGTTTTGATGCAGGTGAAAACTACTTTTGTAACACTTCATGGAGTGATGTCTCTCCTTGGGAGCCTGTGGGCAGAAGGAAGGTATGTATGCTCATGACACAAATTCTGGATAAACGTGTTGTGTGGAGTTGCTGAATTTGACAATTTTCAGAAATCGGAATGCAGCTTTTTAATGGAAAAAATAGCTGTAATATTTGTTTTCTAAGTGCTGTTAGTCAGGGAATAATCTTACATTTCCTCTTTGTTTTTTCCTGTAATGCAGGTGGTTATTAGGACTTGAGTTACCATTTTCAGTCTTTAGGGATACAACTCTGAACATCAGAGTTTAAGATGTCACAGTAAGATTTTGCCTTTTTAGCCTAACCTAATATGTAGTCTTAGCATGGTCTTCTGTACAACATGACTCCTGTTTCATTGGAAGGGTGAAAATGTGATTGCATAGATGCAAGTGGATTAAGATGAAATTATTATTAGTGGCTTCGTCTGGGGTGGCAGTGGAAAACACTTTCCAGTTAGATTTGTGTATGTGAAACATCTTTTAGTTCTGTATAGCTAGACTCCACAAGAAAGGCAAAGGCAGGGTTGAGGTGAACAGTTCTGTAATTGTATATAGTAGCAAGTTTCTGAGATGCTGTGTCTAGAGCAGTGGAGTATGTCCAGAAAAAAACATAGACTTGTCAGTCTTGCTGAAGTCTTAGGGCCCCTCATGGCCTTCTTCTGGAAGACCTATCAATGAAATTCAGTGTGGAATTGATAACACATTGCTGCAGAACAGTTTGTGTTCCAAACTGTGTCTTTTGGATACTAACCTTGTTCTTATCCATTTTCTTGAAACAATTTTGGTTTATTAATATATATCATTCACATATCATGCAGCCTAGATTTGGGAGAAAAAAAGCTGGTTCTTCAGGATGTGCTTTTCCAAAGTTGTTGCCATAAGGGGAAAATAAATTGTTGCCTCCTGTAAACTCAGTAGGCTGGAGAAGATGTCTGTGTAAGTGCAGTTGGTGGTTTCCACCGTTTGTACTATTTTTAGGGAGACGTTAACAGTTCTGGCAGAACTTTGGTTTTTGGAGGATGTTCTGTCTTTCTGCATCATTCTAGGTTGTGGGGAATGTGAGACTACACAACAGAAAGTAGTACTATGTTCTTGGGTATGTTCTTTAAAGGAAGGTTAATTGAGTTTACTGTAATGTCTCTAATAAGGCTTCTTTTGGATTCCATTTATACAGTTGAAGGTTGGTCAATCTCCAAGATGCTTTGTTTTTCTTAAGTGGCTTGTAATTCTTATTTTGTCAAACTTTCTATAAAACTGGCATGCCATTGGTAGGTT
This sequence comes from Geospiza fortis, assembly GCF_000277835.1. Lineage (NCBI taxonomy): Eukaryota > Metazoa > Chordata > Aves > Passeriformes > Thraupidae > Geospiza > Geospiza fortis. Next base: position 585,681 of record NW_005054325.1, on the reverse strand, counting down.
GTGGTGAACCTGAAAAAGCAGATGGGTGAACAGAAAAGCATGCAAGGAGAACCTGCTGGCAGAATGGTTTGTAAAGTGTGTGGAAGAGCTCTTTTTCATACAGAGAGTATCAAAGTAGCATACTTCCATCTGCTTCTGTTCAGCTGAAAGCGAATTGTTTGGAATTTTTCCTTTGTCGTTTTACTCCTTCAGAAGTAGTGAGGTGTATCTTCTAGTAATGTTCTGTGTGATTCATTAGTTCATTAGTGTCAGTGGCCTTTCTCTAGGCAGGATACTTCAAGATTGATGCATCTGCTAATTTGCTTTGTTGCTGTTTACTAGCAGCTAAGATTAGGCACCTAAAGAGTATATATAGAAGATAATTCAGTGATAACTTAGCAGTGTGCTTCTTCAGCAGCCTTAGCCAGCCAGTGGCATTGTCTGACCCAGTCTTTTGAATTGGTTATCATCAGGAGATTCTCCTAGTGTGGTATTCATATTCTCTCTCCCAGGATTTTTCCTGGGGAAGGCAGCGAGAAAGCTCAGAGAAAGAAGGAGGAAAACAATTCTTATCTCTACTTTCTGCTCCTGTTGTTTGGCCCATGTGGATTGTGTTATGAGATTGTTTACCGAAATGGATTTGTTAATTGGACTCTGGTGATGATTGTTTGGTCTGATTGACCACTTGGGTCAAAGCTGTGTCGTGACTGTCTGGAAAGGGTCACGGGTTTTGCTTTAGTATAGTATAGTTTAGTATAGTATTAGTGTAGTAATAGAATGTAATATAATATAGCTTAATAAAGCATTTGTTCAGCCTTCTGAATCATGGAGTCAGAGCACATTATTCCCTGGCTGCGGGACACCCAGCATGGATACTCCTGGTACTGCTAGGAGATGGCTGTCTGTCTGTTGTCTGTAGATGGCTGACTGTAACCTGCATGGTTTATGACATGGCAAAAAAAAAAACCAAACCTCTGCACATGTTGTGTTGCTGTTCTTCATGGTATGTCAGTGAGAAGTATGTGGCAGATCTAACTGGGCTGGATGCTGTAGTGGCAGAACAGCTTGTTCTCTTTGGGTTCTGTTTCATGAGGTCAGAAATCAGTGAGGTGAAAAACATGTCTGAGGGAATAGACAGATTCCACTAGATTTTTGAGTGTGCAGATTTGTCACATGGATGTTGCTGTGACTGATTCTGTAGTTTTTGGCAGGAGCCAGGGTTAGGAAGTTGATCAGAAAAAATGGTTGATGGGGCTACCAGTTTTTCAGAAAGAAGAATATGGATATGAAAAGCGGTGCTGTCATGTGACATATAACTGAGGGAGCAAATCACTGGTTAGTGCAAGATAGATGTGTTCTTCAGCAGTTAAAATACTTTTCTGAGAGGAGTGTGTCTGCTCTATACTGAGCGTTTTCAAGGAAATTTCACAAAAAAATTCTATGATGGGATGCCCAGTATGTATGAGTTAATATAAATTGTATGTATGAGTTAATTCATCGCTGCTTTATCATAACAGGGGTTTTTACTACTTTCTGTTATTATTTTGGCTGCAAAAAAACGTTCTTTAAAAACTCTTTATGGCCTTGTTGGGAAGGTCTGGAGAGTTTTCAGCAAAGAACAGGCTGTTGAAAGACAGAAAAAAAAATCCTTGCCTGTTCTGCTTTTTGTCTTTTTGTCCAGTAGATAGGAGCTGGCCCTGAACTAAACAAAGCTTTAAAGGTGTCAAATTAAAAGGGGTGCTATTCCTAATTCCTAAGGCTTAACTTCTGTATATAGTATAAATTTCTGTCTTGTTCTGTGATTCCTGTATTTAAAAACAGACAGGCTTCAAAATTACTTCTTGTGAGCTATGGTAGAAGTACTCTTGTAAGGCTTCTTAGTAAATTATAATGAAACAAAAAAGGCACACAAATGTTTCTCCCCTTAAGTATGTAATCTTTAAATCTGCTTTTCAAAACCAGAAGAAACTGAGAAGATACATGCTGTACATCCAGTGAAGGCATTTCTGACAGCTGATAGTGCAGATTTAAACAGGTAACGGTGGCATAGGAACTGACAGTTTCTAAGTGGATGTCTTTCTTTGGTTTGCAGAGATACAGAACAAAACCGTACTGCTGTGGCTTATGCAAGTTCTCATCCAAATTGCTTACTTCCTTCAAGAATCACTTGCATCGTTACCATGAGGATGAAATGGACCAAGAGATGGTGGTTTCTTGCCCAAAATGCGCATTTTCTTCTCGGCCCAGAGTAGTGGGAGAACACATCTGGATGTTTCATTCGTTTAATAAACGAATACAGAACTATACAGTCAGCATTTTGGATGGCATGAAACAGTTTAGGAGTGACATCATAAACTTCACATGTCTAAAATGTCAATTCACAGACACCTTGTATTACAATATGAAGAAACATGTGCTGATGAACCATTTTGAAAACTTACTAAGTGCATATTTTGGCGAGAAATGTGATGAAAGTACACCGAATTCAGCTGAGTTCTACTGTAAAAAATGTAATGCTCCTGCGAACAGCCCAGATTCTTTAATGTACCATGTCTTGACAGCTGAAACACACAGAGACCTGGAGAACAAACTTCGATCTCTGATTTCGGAACGCATTAAGAAACCTGGACTTGTGAAACAAATGCATATTGCTCCAAAGACTGTCCCAGGTGTAGCAGCAGCTGCCCCATCTGCAGGGCCTATTGTTGTCCCAGCAGGTTCTGTGACAGCTCCAGCTTGCATCCAGGTTGCATTTCCACAGAATAATCAAAACCAGAGCATAGTGCACACACAAGCAGTTCAGAACACAGTTGGACCGGTGACTGTCCCAAGTGCCTCTGGCAGCCTCCCAAATACTGCCTGTGCTCCTGCTGCTCCATCCTCGCAGGTCGCTCTTGTGCCCAGCAATCCTCCCGTGGCTCAGAACAGCCTTGGTATTCAGCCTTCACCTTCGCAGGCTGTCCTTGTTTCTCATGGGCTTCATCTTAATCATTCTGTTGGGAACATAAATAGAGCTGTGGCCCCTGCGGTTCTTCCTGTTAATCAGCCCGTCAGGCCTGGGCTCTTTCCTGTTAATCAAACAATCGGGACTGTAAACAGTCTGGTTCCAGCTGGAACGCTCCCTGCTACTCAGCCTGTCGGCCCTATGAATCAACCAGTTGCTCCAGGAATTCTGTCTGTTAGCCAGTCACTTGGGAGCATGAACAGACCCATGGATCCCAGGGTCCTTCCTGTGACGCAGACAGTTGGGTCGGGTCTTCTCCAGCTTAACCAGCCTCTTGCCTCTGGGGTGGTTCCTGTCAGACAGCCTGTTGGACCTGGGTTCCTTCAGCTTAATCAACCTGTTGCCCCAGCACTTATCCCAGTAAATCAGCCAGTTCAGACTCCGGTTTCTCAAAGCACAGCTTTTTTGACTGCGGGCTCTATACTGAGGCAGTTGATCCCCACTGGCAAGCAGGTTAATGGGATACCTACTTTCACGCTGGCCCCCGTCTCTGTTACTTTGCCTGTACCTCCCGCTGGTGGAGTAGCGACTGTGACACCTCCGCAGGTGCCCATCCAGCTCGTGCAGACGGGGTCAGTGGCTCAGCTGTCCCAGTCGCCAGCCAATGCTCCCTCTCCGCCTGTGGTTCTGACCTCTGACAATGTATCCTTGCAGGCCTCCCTGCCTGCTCCTGAAACAAGCCAGGCTGTCAGACAGGCCAAACAGTGGAAGACCTGCCCTGTTTGCAATGAGCTTTTCCCCTCAAATGTCTACGAGGTGCACATGGAGGTGGCCCACAAACCACTTGAAGTAAAAGTGGAAGCCCCAGAACCTCACAAACTTGCAGCTTGCGCATCCTTTCTGAGGATGACAGAAAAGGCTATCCGGTGTTATGCTTGTAAATGTTTTCTCTGTGAGGAAGAGCTCATGAAGCATATCTTCATGCATGGCTTATCTTGCTTGTTTTGCACAGGTACTTTCTATGACTTAAAAAGCCTTGTGGAGCACAACAAAACTGCACACAATGGGAGAAAGGAGTTGCACGCGAGTTACAGCAACAGAGGAATTCAGCTAGGTAACGATGCTCAGGGTGGCCTTGTGTTCCCACACTTCGATTTTAACACAGTGCTACCGGATGAAGACATGGGTGAAAGAGAAGTACATTTGGCAGTGCTTGTTGGAATATATTCAACAGTTCTTGTCCCTGTTTACATCAAAGTGAAACCTCAGACTGCACAAGTGAACAGGAGATGCACCAGAAAAATGTTCACCTGTCCCTTTTGCTTAGGTACGTTTGCTGGTAGAGAAACCTATGAAAAGCATTTGAAAGAGAGGCATCATATAATGCCGACTGTGCATACGATTTTAAAGTCTCCTGCTTTCAAGTGCATCCACTGTTGTGGTGTGTACACTGGAAATATGACTCTGACAGCTATTGCTGTACATTTGCTCCGTTGTAGAAGTGCTCCCAAAGACACCAACTCGAGCCTGAAGATGCAGCTTGAGCGCACTGAGAGGAAGGAACTGCTGTTTGTGAATGGTGAGAAGCATCTTTCTGTGGTACTGAAGAGAAAGCAATCAGATTCCTGCTTTGTTGCAGAAGACCAAAGGAATAAGGAACAGCAGCCTCTGAGCTTAAGTACTGGCATAGCTCTGTCTGCAGAGAATGAAGTAAATTCAGGGGTAGTGCCTTTTAAACGACAAAAGATTAAGACTGAGTTGAGAAAACTTCCTTCTAGTGAGGATCTCCGCTTTCTAGCAGTAGATCCTAATCAGTATGATCACAGTTCATATGAGGCACAGAAACAGTTTTTGTCAGACTACTTTCACAAGAGGCCATATCCTTCTAAAAAAGAGGTGGAATTACTTTCCTTGCTGCTATATGCGTGGAAAATTGATGTTGCATCATTCTTTGGAAAAATGAGAAATACTTGCTTAAAGGCAATAAAACATCATGAACCCTCTGTGCTGCTGGGTTTCAGTATGTCTGAACTAAAAAACATTAAGCACAGTTTGAATTTAAAAGATGGACCATTGGATATGTAACCCAGCTTTTTGTAATAGCTAAAAGCAATCCGTAATTGCATACTTACAATTTAGCAGTTTATTATATTGTTTGTTTTAACTTGCAGACTGGCCTGTTGAAGGGTGCAGTAATACAAAAAGTATCATTCACTTGTGACTGCTATTTCTTTTTCTTCCCCTTCAGGCTCCTATTACATTTTTTATACCGTCATGTAAAACCCTCGTCCTTGTTAAAACCAAATTTTATTTTATTTTCTTTTATTTTTATGCAGTGTTGTCTTTTCTAAGTAATGAAATGTGTAATGTGGGTTAAAATAACAAGGTAAACTATGTGAAAAAGATGAATTTGATTATTTGTATTTTTAAGTCCTGATATTTTTGACCTGTTTCTGGTTTACCTACTGAAGCAGTGATTGCGGCCATTACATCCATTGCCCCTTCAAATTCCCAGCGTGCTGGTGGCTGTGAAATACATGGCATTGTGATTTTTTCCTCAGTCAGAATACCTGTGCCAGTTAAATCTGCTGATCTGTGGTTCCTGCTGAGTATTATTACCATAAGGAGCTTTTGGGTGCCCATTGGAGTGTTACAGTGAACTGAGTTGAAATGGTTGTGTTATCTGTTAAATAGATCTTGCTAACCAGAGGTGTTTATCCTTTTCATTTGGTGTTGAAGCCTGGTTGTTTACCTGTCATTCAAATCAGCATTTATTTTATTTTCTTTTTCAAAAGACAGAGCTGCTTTGGAGAGTGTCACATTACTTTGATACACAGGGTATATGGCCTCTGTGCATGTCACTTAAGTGTAGAAGCCCTATCCAAATATCACCCAAATATGGTGAAAAATCTGACTTTTTAAACTGCTGTTTTATGCAGTAGTAACTGAGCAGAGCCTACTCCCCAGCAAATTAGATCCCTGGCTTGAAGTCCCTTGGGTCAGAAATGGTGCAAACTGAACCTGGATGAATTGGTAGCATCAAGACTTTAAACTGTTGAGTACTCGAGCCCGTGATATTCATGTAGTGATTGGTTCTTGGCCTGTGGAGAGCATCACAGTAGTATAAACCCAAAGAGACTTACCTTCAGTATGGACTGACATCTCTGTTGCAGGTTACAGAAGAGCTGTTGGGAAGGTTCACTTGAGTTGAAGCACAAACTGGTGGCCACACTGAGGCCTTGTTGAGTGCTGTCCTTTCTGGATATGCTTGTTTTCATCTGGCTTGTCTAAGAGTGCCTCCAGTACCAACAGCCAGTTACATAATAAATAACCTGTAAGATGCATTGGTTTTATTTCCTTCTCTTCACCCCCCTCTCCCCACCCTCTTTTCTAAGAAGAAAAAAACGAAGTTCACTTGTGCCAGTGTTAGAAGGAAAGGGTGATATGCCCAAGCTGATTGCTGTTTTTAAGGTAGTCAGTAGACTTTTGCCCTGTGCTGTAGGAACTTTTTAAAGCAATACAAAATGTATTATTGCTATTTCTGAAAGGGCGTGACATGTTTAGCAGAATTTGGGGACTTCTTGCCTGAGGCTTTATAAGCTGTTTGGAGTTATATTTTGGATAAAATCATAATATTTTCATATTTATTGCATCAAAGAGTTTTAATGTGTATGTAACATACGGTTACTGCTATTTGGAAAAACCTGGTAATTTAATAGCAGTGTTAAACAAACATAAACAATATTTATGGGATCAGTTGCACGCCACCCCAAAAAGTGATTAAGAAACTGTGTTCTTATAGCCTCATAATAGCTCATTAAAAGTTAAAAAATAAAATATACTTGGCCAGAGCACACAGTTCATGAAACCTGTTCAGAGGGCTGTGAGTGAGGAAGAGGAATGCTCTCTGGAAGTCCTGAAATGTAGACATTTACTCTCGCTCTTACAGCCTCTGCCCTGTGAGCCCTGTCATCTTTGGGGCGGTTCTGCTGGTTCTGGTGAGACTCCAGGATGGGGGTTTGGCAGTGGGCATCTGGGGAAGGCTTACCATGAATGGGGAAAGATTGTAGAGAGAGCAACGTGGCTGTGGAGAGCTGGGAAGTCGTTTTGTGGTTCGTCCATGCTTGGGGCACCAAGGGAACAATCCAGTCTTACCAGAGTTTTCCTACATAGTGTCCAGTGTTGATATGAAACAGTTTATTTATTGGATTTTGATTTCACAGTTTCAAATAAACCATATTTTTAACTTTCTCTTAGGTGTGTGTGCAAATGATTGCCTATCCATCCTCTCCCCTCTTTTAATACATTCAGAGAACCTTATGTGAACATTTTTTGGTGCAAAATGGCTGTTGAAAGAGACAAGAGGAAAGTAAGGTGTAGAACTTTGATGTAGATGCTTCAGGTATATCTTAGTGCATTATAGTAATTGTGTATTATCTCAAATATTGGTAGCTGCATTTTTTCCTAGAGACTGATGCTCCTAAATATTGGATCCTAATTTGCTATCACTAAATCCTTGTGCTCTTTTAAGAGGGTACTGTAGAAATAAAAACCAGATGAATTTTGAAATGTGAAAGTGGTGACTGAGAACACAGTATGGTTGTGGTTTTCAGGAAAACCAAGGAGCTTGAAAACAGCCAAGTTAAAAATCAGTGGCTTTAACTAAATCAGGCTTTTTGCTGTTGGCTTCTCACAGGTGAAGTCGTTGGGATAGAGAGTCAGGAAACACGCTGCTGCCCCAGCCTTGGCCTCCACGTGGGTGGTGTGGTGGTTGCCTCTCTGGCACTTCTCTAAGGACAGAGCCTCATACTGCTGGGATATGGGAATGGGAAAACAGTGGAGCTGCCCCCTGCAGCAGGCTTTATGAATACAAGTCCTTGAAAAATGTGAAGGGAGCTCTGATCCACTGTGAAGAAGCCCAGCTGGGAAGAATGCTGGTTGGCTTGCAGGATGATTGTTGCAAGTACTTGTTTCCTATGGGACTGAAAAAGCCCCAAATATTCATGTATCCTGCTTCTGAAATACATTGGTCTGGAGAGGTGTCTGTGTTTGAGCAATAATACTTCGTTGTGGTGCCTTGAGTTTTGCGCTTGTGAAATAGTGTGGTAACTTATTACTTGAATATGTGCAGTAGGAAGGATTATTATTGTTATTATTATATTGGTCATGTTTCTTCTGCATATGCTCATGTGCTGGGAGTTAAGTGAATACTGTTTGTTGGTAAGCTGACATTTTGGAAGGGACCGATAACCAAAACACATTTGTGGTGGGTTTTCAATACTGTATTCCTCTGTGGAATGCTACCTACTGTCACAATCACATCAAACTTTTTTTCCCTTCAGTGTTTAAAATTCAGAAAACCTCAGATGCTTATTCAGGTAGCTGATGAATATAATTTTTGGGTTTGTGATTCTCAACAAAATTATCTATAAAGCTATAATGCTGCTGCAACTGGCTGTGCCATTTTCAAACATATTTCTCAAACTTGAAAACTTGATTGCAGACACCTTTTTGTGGGAAAGGTACTTGATATTAAGGAGGAAAGTACAGATACATGAAATAAGAAAGTTGCAATCTAATAGCAAGGAGGATGCTCCCCCCACAAAAGACCAAAAAAAACCACCCCAAAACCAAATAAAAACCAAACAATGAATCCTCCCAACCTAAAAGAAACAACCCCAAAACCTTAAGAAAATGAAGATGTTCATTGCTTTTTTTAGAAGTCAGGAGACCTTTAACTCCTCTGCGATGTGAAAAGGACAAATTGAGTATTCATGAATGAAGGAAGACTTTGTGGTGCTGCATTTAAAGTCTTAACACCTCACTTTAGTGCCTGCTGTCTCATTCTGTGTCTCATTCTGGCTGTTCAGATCTGACAAGCAACCATTTCTCTTACCTGGGTACCAGATCCCAAAACACGTGTGACATTGTTCTTTTTGCTCTGCACTTGCCTGTTTTAAGGCACTGAGTGCAAGGGGGTGTCTGTGGTGTGCTTACGGTGCTGCTGGTGTGCTTGAGGAGCGTGTTGTTCTGCACATAACCAGGAGCACGTGGGCTGTGTGCCCACCCTTTAAGTCCACATCAACTGCTGTTCATCAAGGTTTTACCTGGTAGCATGTTTCAGAGCAGCTTGTAATAGAATGAGGGGGAGTAGAAGTCTCAAGAATCTTTGCAGATATCATTTTATTTTGTCTGCTTGTCCATGAAGAGGGAGTGAGAGCAGTTCCTGTCATCCTTGAAGGCTGAGACTAGCAGGTGGGGTGTGGATTGAGCTGCACCAAGTAAGCCAAGGATGGGACAGCTGATAGTGTGTGTGTCATTGAAAACCATCAGGCTTGGGCATTTCTGGAGAAAGATCTGATTAATTGTATTTTCAGAGTTGGTGTCAATTTGACTTCTAATCTGATCAATTCTCTCACCCTTGCCTTGTAGAAGAGGTGCTGCATCCCTCTGATCGTTTTGTTGATCCTCTGCATTTTGGAGTATGAGCTCATTTTAAGGTAGCTGTCTGAACTGATCTTATTATTTTATTAATGCTGTGAAAAGTGCAAGTCTATTAGCTTGTTAATGGAGGAAAAGCTGCTAGACAGCATCAGTGCAGAGAAGAACCAATATTGTACATGAAGAACTTGGGTGCTGGCACTTCTTGCAACAGCGTCGTGATTTATAAACACACATGGATGAAGGTCAGCCAGCATAGATCCACCCAGCCCACTGCTGCTCAAGGCCAGAGGTAGCCTTGGCACAAAGGGAGGGTGACGAGTGACCACGTTCAGTGTGGAATCCTGCAGAGCCAGTTGGGTTCAGGGTTGTGACATTGAGAAGGATCAAGTGTGATGGGGCAGGAAGACATTTTTGGGTTGAACTTCAGCTGAGGGGAGGTGTGTGAGGTGGCTGCTTCAGGTACAAAGGGCACAGTCCAGGGCTGGGCAGTCTCTGTAGGAATCTGCCAAGTTCTGCAAAAATGTGTGTCCTGGGAGCGCACTGAAAGCCCAGCTAACAAGGGTGGGACTCCTGCTGGGTCAGGGCGTGGAATGGCAGTTGGAAGCTGAGAGGCAGCAGCTCCCTGTTAAACACTGCACCAAGGAAGGCCTGCTGTAGGTGAATTCCCAAAACACCTCTCAGTGAGCACAGTGGCTGTCCCTCCCAATCTGCAGTTTCTTTGTAAAGCCATTTTGCTGAACATGGCTTTGACCAGGTCCCTGCACGAGTGAGGAGTTCGAAGAGCACCTGGGGTCCCTGGATGATAGGGTGCTGTGGGAGTGGGGATGGGGGAGCCTCTCCAGAGCCTCTCTGAGCATGAGACCAAGCTGGTGCTGCTGCTCCAAAGGTGCTGGGGCTGGCAGGCCCTTGGAGTCTTGGACAGAGCAAAGTCCATCTCACAAGTGACACTTCTGCCACTGGATTCTTCAGATGCCATTTTTGTTCTTTAACAGATGAATTAGAAAGCTTGGACTGGAGGCTTTCTAATAAAAGTTGTTCAACTAAGAAGTAAAATGTCAAATATTTAAAAAATATTTTATTTTATAAATAATACAGATATTAAAAAAATGCACATAGTATTCTGAATGCTTTCATTTTGGGAAGGAGGAGGGAACCAGAACAACAACAGCAGCATTAAAGACCTCTTAATTATGCAAGGCGCTTGGGGAAACAGAGCTTAGCAAAATGATTTATTAATAGGGAAAAAAAAGACATTTTCTCTGAGCAGCTGCTTCCTACTATTTCTGTTGGCCTAAGGCACATGTTCCTCTGGGGCAGTGAGGTCAACTGTCATAGAAATACCCAAAAATCTTGGCAAAAACCTTGAAATGCCCCAAAATCCGCCATTTTTGTATCTTCTCCGTCTAGTTTTGGATTAGGTGGAGGAGAAATTAACTGGCAGTTTTCTGTTACTTGCATAAAACTTTTGCCTTATACTACTCTGTTGTTGAGCATTGTTAGATCTGCTTGTGTTTTTGCTGGAGTATTTGTATCATGCTGAGAAACATGGATTACTCTTTGGCAAATCTGAAGCTTTAAAACCTTTAAATACAGTGACATTACTATTAGAAGATGTTTAGCTGGTGGGGCCAGTTCCCTGTTCCCTCTCTGTGGGTAGATTTTTAAGGATATAGGAGGGCAAAAATCTGAACAGGTAGCTTTAGACAAAGGAATTCACAAACCCTATGAGCAGACCTAGCCAAAGGCAGAGGGATAAGTTGTGCTTGGAAATACTGTGTTGGTGAGAAGTCCTGAGAAGGATGATAAACCCTGCAAGAGGGGATTACTTGGTTGTTTTTTTTTTGTTTGTTTGTTTTTTTGGGGGGGGGGTTTGTTTGTTTTTGGTTTTTTTGTTGGTTTTTTGTTTGTTTACTTGGGTTTTCCTCCTTTCATCCATACTGCTAAATAAAAGTACGCTGTTTTCTTATTCTGCTTTGTATAATAAGTCAGCTGCAGGGGAGAAGCAGAGCATCGGTGTCAGGCATCCAGTCAAGGCTCAGCCCAGAGGCACCCCTGCCTCAATTTACCTCCTTTTTCTTTTGGACAGGAGCTAATATACATTGTGCCCAGGTGGTCACACATGAACAAACCAATGTGGCTCTCATTGGAGAGCGGGGCACTGTGCCCTGATGGTCATTGCTGGGGACAGGATGGACCATATGGTGAACTGGGGCAGGATACAGTTCTTGTCCTGGACTCCTCACTGGTTTTCCTAGTCCTCCCCTTGTGATGGCCCCCAATGCCAGATTGAAAATGGTGCTGACATCTACTGGTTGTTGTTCAGATATTAATGCAATAATTTGCTTTTCCCTCATCTTCTGAACTAAGACAATAATGCTGAATTTACTGTTACTTATTATAATTTCAGGTCTGCATGAGAGTTCTTTGAATGATCAGAGTTTTTTTTTTAATCTTTAAAATACTCGCTTCTTTGTCAACAAGCACTGAAACCTTGAGAGTGTGTCTGTGTTTGTGCCTGTGTCTGATTAATCCCTGAAGTACCCAGTTAAATGAACTCTTTGGATTGCTGGCAACAAAAATTATGGTTGTGGATTTGACTCATTTCCATGCCAACAATTTAATACATCCATACATGTCCTTGATGCCAGGTGTGCTTCTCAACTGAGAATTACATTCTTGGGGCAGCCCTGAGTAGGTTATGGTAGGCATCTGCAGGAGGAAATAAATTTACATAAAGCAAGAGGGACTTAAGCCTGTGCAGATTGGATATTCTTGAGATTGAAGTGGCACAGAAAATAGAAGTGAAGTTGCAGGAAAGTGTTAGCTTTAAACAAAAACAATTGAAAAATAAAATTCCCAAGGTGGCTGCATTCCTTCTAAATCAAAAGCAGTTGAAATGTAATTCCCCATGTGCTGTGATACCACCTACGGGATTTCTGTGGGGAACACAACCCTGACCACAGCATTTAGATTTTTCATCTTAGGGTTGAAGGTTTATTTTAAAACCACAAGAGCATGATGTCCTCCTGAGTCTGTCAAAACAAATGTTTCCCACTCTGTAGTTAGCTTTTTCTGTATTGAATTTCAGGAAAGTTGAATTCCTTCTCAGAAACTTTGGTGCGTTGCTGTCAGCAATTACAGACCTGAGCCCAATACCTCATATACCTCCTGCCCACAGAGGCATTTCTAACATGCTTAGTGCATATAGTATGCACCATAGATCTGCCTTGTAAAAAAATCATCAGAGTAATACAATCTGTGAAAAATCTTGTGTTTCTGCAGCCATCACAGTAGTGATTTTGAACCTGTGAAATCCATATGCATTTTGGAGAGCAGAGGATTTCTGTGTTAAAAGATTTGCATTTGGGAGCCATAATTAAATGCAAACTTCAAAAAATAGATCTGAAACTGTAATACTAGTCCTAAACTGCAGACAAGTGACCTGAGTGTTAAACATTCAAAGAAGCATCTGGGTTGTGGCTGTGAGTCTTTTATTAACCTGTACATTTTGGGCAAGACCTTTCATTCCACAACCTAGAAAAGGCCGTAATATATGACAGAAGATATGTACTCTTCAAGAATAAGTAGTAATGTATGGAATGCATTTTCAACTCACTTGATTCTTTCCAGACACAGAACTGTTGTCACTTAATTGTGGGTTGAATTGGCCAAGTAAAGCACAGAGCTGTCATTCAAGCCAGGAGGCTGCTGGATGTTTAGTAACCACTTTTATCCTGATTGGATAGGACTGGACAAATTCAACCCTCTTGCTCAGTGAGTGCTGGTTTTTTTCAAGGGTATCAAGTACCTGCCTGGTGGGCAGCCCGGTGCTGTGAGATGGCTGCAGGTGGGTTGGATGCAAAGGAAAACATTTCAAAGTTATTTCATATTTATTATGAGTAGATGCAAGAAGATTTTTTTTTTCAATGAGAACAAACAGGCATTGGAATAATTTCTCCAGGGAAGAAAGTTGTGGATTCCCCAACACTGGACACTTTTAAGGTTGAGCTGGACTGGGTTCTGGGCCATCATTACAGTGTGCTTTTGCCGAGTAAGGTTGGACCAGATGATGCCTGACGTTTATTCCAGACTGGTAGTCTGTGATTCTGTGATTATGTGTTGCTGCAATGGAACTGTTGATCTAGAATTAACTTACAGAGAGAAAACATGTTATGGAATGCAAATCCAAGCACTGGAAATGACCACATTTTAAAAATGCAAGGCAAGTGAGGAGACCAGCCAGACAGTTAGCATGTATGGTGGTGCTTTTCAGCTGCTCAGAGCTTTATTACAGATTTACAGTATTGTTGATGTGGGAAGAAGCAGAGCCACCTAGAGCCCAGGGCTGTGTCCCATCATGTGTTGACTATCTTCAAGGGTGGAAAATAATTTTGTTCTCTCTGGACAACCTGTGCCCTGCGCTGTTTTAACCAATCTCATAGTAAAAGTGATGTTCAGGTGAAGTTTGAGGTTTCTCATTTGTGTCCACTGCCTCTTACCCTGACATCAGGGTCTGCCTTTCCTAACACTTCTAGATAATGAATGAGGCCTTGGAAAAGGCATCTGCCACTAACAAAGTAGTTAAAAGTCTGCTGCAGCGGGCAGTAAAAATGTATTGAAGACCAGCAGCAGCTGCACACCCATTTACTGTGAATAAATGTTCCTGCTGTGTTCTGGTAGGAAGCCTCTCTGCTGTTAAAAATCAGAGCATCAAAGGATGGCACAGTTGCTACATTCGCAATGCCAATGCCTTTATCTTCACCTGGAACAGTTCATGGCTGATGGACAGCCCTGCTGTACACAGGAAACTTGGGTAAACTATTCCGTTTGGGAAACTTGGGACTGAGAACAAGGACTGAATTTTCTTTTATTGCAGAGTGTGATGCAGTGATATTAACAGTGATGTGCTTATAATTGTGTGCATTTGCTATTTATTTACTTGTTGAGTGTCATTGTGCTGCTTCTGAGTACGTAACAGAAAATGAACACAAGGTGTGATGGATCATGGGTCACGCATCAGAGCAAGAAGGGCCACAATAATGGTTAACAGTCTGTGTTTCTGTACTGCACATGCCCTTGATGCAGCAACAATGATGTGAAAAGTTCAAAGAGCATGTCCGAGGCTCTGGCCCTTGCTCACACCCATGTTTGCCTCTGAAGTTTTTTAATCAGTTGCCAAGAGAAACTTCTCCACATGAACATAACAGATGCTGTTACCGGATTGTAATCAAGCCTTTGCATATTTTTGAGTGTGCTTAAACTTGACTAAAATTCCTTCTCAGAATAATGAAATGCATCTCAGTTCCACGTATCACTGTTGTTACAATCTGGACTGTGTTAGCTGCTTTGCCATCGCAACTGACTGACCTGGGACATGGGTAACACAGCTCCCCTCCACAGGCCACAACTCCGCTTGCTGTGTTCCTAAGCTGTGGTCACTGACCAGCACTGCCCGGCTGGGCCATCTCCCAGAGCAGGGTGGGAAGTCTGTGTTGAGGTTGTTTGTGATGGTACATTCTTACTGCATCACGTATGGATGGAAATAATAGTTTCCCTCTCTCTTTTCTGCTATGATAAGTCTCTATGATAAGCATTCTGTTACATGGTTTCATTCCCTTGACTCTTTCTGTCTGTAGAGTTTCTCCTGTTGAAGCCTAAAGCCAGAAGGGAAAATAAGATAGATTTAATTGTTTCTACTTTAGAATTGTGTATTTGCATTTCTCACTTCTCCTTTGACTCATCTGGGCCTTGAGTGAGGCCTTAAAGCTGTGGTGCAGGGAGGCAGTAAATCCTGCATTATGGATATGAGCAGCACTTCAGAAAGTACTGCAGCCACAAGATGCTGCTCCAGAGTTTCCATTGCCACTTCAAGCCTGTTAAAAGAAGCAAAATGCACAACCTGCCATATTCAACACAGGCGCAGGGAATGTGTGTGTGTGACAGCATTTGTTTTCCAGCATGGAAGCCAGATGGGCTACTTGTTGTATCTTGTTTTCTGGCTAAGGCATGTCCCTGCTTCTGAACTGGATGAAGCTGGTGGTGCCCACAGCCAGTGCTAATGACAACACAGCCACAGCCTTGCTGACAGCAGCTCAGTTGCTGCATGGAACTAATGGCTGCAAATATTTAAACTTTGTTATGCCAGAGGCCCCGAACATGATGCAGCGGTCGGGGGCCGATGGCTGCTCCTGACTGATGCCAGCAATTCCACTGGTACTTGGAAGCTGCTCTTACTGCCCTGAGCAGCAGGGACCAGAGTGAAAACACCAGAGGGAACTCAGAGGAAAATGAACTGCTGCAGCTGAATGCACCTGAGAATGAAACCATCCAAAGTTATCTTTTTAGCCTTTTTGTGTGCTTATAGCCAGACAGCAGCGTGTATAAATTAGGCAATAAGTCAGTGTGATCCTGCATCTTTGATTGCCATTTGTACTTGAAATTCAAACTTAAAAGTATTAACCCCTCATGTTTTGGTTCTTTACCAAAATAAATTGCTAAATTCTGTACAATGGCCAAATGTGGTCTTCCTGAAGAGGCTGATAATGGACCCTGATACAGAGCACTGTGATATAAATATATTTATATGCATGTATATGTGTATATTGGTGTGTATACAAGCATATATGTGCATCTGAATATATCTTTATTTATATTTACTGAATGTTGCTCCTGCTGCTGCAGCTTAAAATGTGGCTAAAAAGTAAATTTATACAGCAAACAGCAGTAGCAACCCATCCACTTCTTCTACTGTCAGCAAACAGGGCAGAATTGCAGAACACCAAGCTGAAGAGCAGGCTTTAATTTGAAACCTGCCACATTAGCACTGGTGAGAACTTCTGCTGTATATCATAACCCACTGATTGAATCATTTAACCCCCTAGGACTCTTCAGCAGTGCTGGCCAGAAGAATGCTGGCTTAGAGGAGGAGTCAGAACTGAATAAACCAGATTGAAGGCCTTTGTATATATTGCAGCTCATGCTGAGAACTGAGCACAAAGAGGCAAAGTGAGAAACCTTGCCAAGCACAAGAGAAGGCATTTGCAAAAACACGGGGATGGCTCTTTAGAGCAAGAAGCTATGGAATTATGAAGGAGTGTCAGAATTGCAGAGCCATCAGCACCCTTTGGCTCAGGTTACTCTCCTTACTGGACCTGGCCAAATGAAGAAGAATCCAGCTTTGAGGAAGGCAAATCAGAAAATACTCTGGGGGGAAGAATAGATTTATTCTGTTTTAATAAAGGACTGTGATCTAATTAACTCTGTTAATAATCTGTTAATACAAGTTTGCAAGTCACTTATAGGTTCACAGATGTGTTATATATACACACACATAACCAGAATTATTCTCATATATATGATAATAGTATGAAAAATTTAAGGTTAATAACCTTTCTTTATGTAAATAATGGTAGGATTACTGCACTATTTCAAGAACTGTTGCATCTTCAGGGAAGGCTGTCCTTTATTTTTTATTTTCCTTTATGTCCTAGGAACCGAAAGGCAAAAAAAATCCTTTTACAAGAGCTTTTACTTAGATATTTCACTGTTGCCTTAGAAGATCATCTGGTCAAACCTTTTGGTTCATTTAGCACCATATCCAGTTGTATCTTGAAAACTTCCAGTTGAAGGGACTCCACCATGTCCCTGGGGAGTTTATTCCAGGGATTTGTTATTATCACTGTAAAAAAATGTCTTATATTGAGATTAAATGCTCCCAATTTTTTTCCATTAAGCAGTGCATGTACAAAGTCCACTAAATTAACAAATTAAATTAAATTAATTGGTGTTTCCCCAGTTTTCAGAGTAAGCACCTTTGCTTTCAATATTGGTTATACACAATTTGCCTTCCATAATGCAAATGTTGGTAGCATTGAATTTGTATACAACTGTAGCTTCAAATATAACTGAAACATCCAGTTTCATGATGTTAACTAACAAAAGATGATGTACATCAGCATATCCTTTTGACTTTTGTTGTGATAACTTGAGACAAACCAACCTGCTAGGGCTTGGAAACATATTTCTCACAGAGATTTTGTTTGTTTATGCACTAAGATGCTCTTTGGCTTATGCAATGGGCTCAGCAAAAGATTGCAGCCCAGAGAAGACTGGGAGAGAGCACAAAACAAGCAGTGACTGAACACCTGTATGGGAGGCAGGATGCCTTAGCAGTGGTAGGTGCAACCACTCTTAGAAGGTGGCAGAGTTACCTGCAGTTGTCACCTTCATTACTGCTCCACTGGGAGCAGCTGGAGCCACTGTCTCACTGTATAAAAGCACCAGTTCAAAGAACTTGCAGGAGATTGCAATCAGGTCTTGCACAACCCTGGCAGAGACATCTTTTTTCCCCCTAACTGTTACTTTTTGGGATTCACTTGACTTGCTCACAGTCCAGACTTCAAATATGAAACACTTCGGCTGCAGTCTCACAGAGCATTCATGTATTTGTATTTGCTCATGTAAATGCTCCCAGAGCTTCCTACGACTAGAGATGGTGGGGAAAAGTTTTGAAATATCCTTTGTTATGTGTAAAAGGAAGAGCTGGAGAAGTGTCATGAACTCAGCAGAGATGTATAAATAACATTTAGCCTTTGAACTGAGAGACACACATGCAAATCTCCAAGTGATGACAGTGGGTAAAGCACCATAAAAGCAGAGCAAGGGAGAGGAGCAGAGCTGTGAAGTGACAAAGTGACACTGCAGTTCCAGGTGTGATTTTGTGCCTGCTCAGAACTGACTGTTCCTCACCTCCAAAATTCAGATGCCAGCTCCTGCTGGACTCAGCCAGAAATCTCTTGCTTTTCCTTGCTCTGGTGTTTGTCCCCATGGCTGATCCTCTCCTGGGGCTGTACAAAGTGGCACCTCTGGCATCTCTGCTTCTCTACCACCCTGCTGGGAAGAGCCAAACTAAGCAAACTGAGAGAGGACAGTGACATCTCTCTGGAGCCAGTTATTGCCATTGCTGGTTTTCAGCAGAGAAGCAAATAATGTTTTGTAAATGTTCCATCTGGGTCCTGTTATAAAAGCAACAAACAGGCTTGTGCTGCTTTGAAGTGCCCTTGTGCTGTCTCCATTCCTTTTAAGTGAACCCAGATTTCCACAGAGATGGTGACAGAAGATTGTTAGCACCTTTATGGAAAACTCCTCTGAAACCTGCACCAGATTTGTCCTCCTCAGGTTCAAATTTCCTAGGTTGCAATTAAGACTGGGCTTGGTTTCTTCTATTTTTTTATCCCAGTTCAACTGAATTCAAAACCCACGAGTAAACAAGTTCTTCATTCTTTTGAGGTAGTCCAAGATCTTGAGAAAACCTGGGAAATAGTTAAGTGCTTTTGTTCATCCAGAAAAAAGAGCATAAACCTTGTAGTCTGAATGCTGGACTTCTGCCTTCAGAATTTAGGATTCTGTGAAAGCTCATTGGTTCTGTACAGGTTTAACCTCTCAAAAGCTTCACTCTTTTCTAGCAAGCAATGGACACTGACATAAATTAAAGAATCACAATCTCTGGGCTTAAATTCTGCTTCTCCCAGATTCATCACACAATTTAAGGCAACTTTTTTGTCATAATTTCTCATCAAAGAAAATCTTCACAGATGTATAAAAGTAAGTTCACTGTTCCACCAAAAGTGTGCGTTTAAAGCTCTTTACTAAGTTTTCCAGTGTGGTGCATGTATATATATATAAAAACATGTATGTGTGCGTATATATAATTTTTTTTTTCTTAAGACATTTATGATTACTTTTTTAGTAGGCATCAGATTTGCTTCAGCTAAATGCTAGTTAAACTAAGAAACTACATATTGAAGAGATATTTGCTAATGATTTGGAAAAAACAAACAATCTGAATTGTTTGAAGCTTCTGGGGCTATCATCTGAGCCATTTCAGTTCAAAAAGCTTTTCAAAAATGCATCCATTCTATTTCTCTGTCCAAGTCTAAAGAATACACATAACAAATTTCAGAAACAGATGGATTATCAACATACTCAAGTTTTTTGTTTCAAGACTTGGACGATTATTTGCATGAGTTTTCCTCAAGGTATTTGGCAAGAACACTTTCATCCTTGAGACCCTCTTGACATCTATTTGGGAACATTTTCTGTGAGTCATGTGTGTATGTAACTGCAGTTAGTTTTAAGTGCTTATTTTGAGAGAGAAAAGGAAATCTATGCAGTCTTGCTGAATCCATAGAATTACATGCATTCTACACAAGGATACAAGACACAAGTGTTTATTAAAATAAAAAGCTTTAATGCTTTTGCATTTAAAAGATTTAGCAGAAAATAATTGCTACAAACATGCTACAACATACATGTTCAAAAAAGTTTTCAGTGCTTTCTTTCAAAGTTCAGCATTTTGGCAAAAATAAGTTTTTCTGTATATACTTCAAAACTTGGCTATCATAATACTGATATAAAATACTTCATGTAGAGTAAAGTCAGGTGCATAAAATACAATAAGTAATAAAACATACTGTTTGTATAAACATTTAAAGTATAAATTTCATTAGATAACATGCAAATACTGCAATATTTTAAATGGCACTTAAATATAGATACTGAGATTCTTTACATTTTGCATCCAATATGAGATTCTGAAATGTACAAAACTATAAAAAGAACACATCTCTTCACTGAAGTCAGGTACTAGCATAGAGCTTGATTGTCATTTTACAAGCAGTGAGCCCAAAGTCCTGCAAGTCTTCACTAGTCCAAGGAAAGATGTCTATTGAAATAGACCCAGGGCTAGTTAGTTTTCTTCATAATAAAATATGGAAGCATATTTACATGAGAATAAACTCTTAATTTTTTGGTAAGGTAATTAGGTAGCAGCAATCTGTTTCTTCCAAAAATGATGTTTAAAATAGGTGCATGCTTTCTTTGTCACTGATATGCATCTGAATAATATAAAATTAGCATTCTTCAGTAAACTCAAAACACTGTTTAGTTCATGGCTGAAAAAACCCTATAAGATCCCTTCTCCTCAAAATCATAAATCCATAATGTTAGAACCTTCCAGAGCATATTTATGTTTCCAAGATCAATGGAAAACAATCTAATTGTGCTGAAACAGTCATCTCACTAGTTATGAATAAGAGAATAATCTTTTCACATTATTCAAATACTTTTAGTCCTTCATTGAAAAATGTAAGTTCATCAAATCTTGCACATTTTTTGTTTTCTGGTTCAGTGATCAACAACTCCAAAAGTCCTTCACAATACGAATGCCACAGTGCTGGTGCATATTTCCCAAGCAGTTACAAGCAGTATCTCAATGCTGATGCCAAGGTGAATGGAAGGCTTATGAACAGGGAGTGCAGAGCAGG
Source organism: Geospiza fortis (assembly GCF_000277835.1). NCBI lineage: Eukaryota > Metazoa > Chordata > Aves > Passeriformes > Thraupidae > Geospiza > Geospiza fortis. The sequence goes on along the minus strand of NW_005054325.1, from coordinate 564,990 downwards.
CACCACTTGAGCAGAAGCAGAAGAAATGCTAAATGAAACTTGTACTTGAGATGCAATTAGAGCTGACAGTGGCACATGTGACGCTAATGTTGGGCTGTCCGAATTGATCAGAGACTCAATCTTTTCTGCCTCTTTATTGCAGGCTTCAATCTAGAGGGGGGAAAAAAAGTTATTATTTCTCTTCTTACCATGTAAAATGCCAATGCAAAAATATTCCCATCAGCACATAAGATTTATATAATTCTGGGGAGTACTTGGAAAACAGGTCAGAGGTCTCATCATAGACTTTGGTACTATGAAAACTCCTGTGGAAGCCCTGAGCAGTAGAAAAGGAAAAGGAAGGAAGCTATATACAAGTTAGTGTGGGTTGATATGTTTTGAATGTTGATGCAAAAAAGCCCACAGTGAATTATCACTAAAGAAAGTGTCTCTAAAACTGAGGACTTCCTTCCTGATTGACCAACTTACTTCCTTGAAGTCTGCAATGGTGGAAAAATCCAGATTTTCTACTTCCTGGGATTTTTCTTCCAAATGACAGATAACTGATTTCGTGTATGGGAAAGGGAGAAAAGAATGGAAGTAACAGAACCTGGGAAACTGCAGGTTTCCATTTCCCCACTGACATGATGATATTAATGAATTTCTGTTAAGAAATTTTTTCCGCTTCATTTTCTACTGCACCCTAGAAAGGAATTTCGTAATAAGTCTCTTTAAAAGCATTGGAAGCTGCCTCTGGTGAAGTTTAAACTTGACAAACTTAATATCTGGAGGTCCAAAGCTTTGAAAGTTGAGGAGTGTCTAGCTCAGCAATGGGTGCCACCAATGAGGTAAGCAGTGGCGGCCTCTGATTTTGGAGTCCTCCTCCCCCCAGGAATCTGACAGCACCTGCTGCAGATGGAGTGAGAGCTGACCAGGCTGGCAAGACTTTCTTTCCTAAGTCACGGTAACAATTTGGGCTATTTCTGCTAGAGAAGGAGACAGAAGTTGGAGCTAAGTTGGACATAACAGGGCATGAGCAATCAAATTACACACAACATATCTGCCTGAGAAACAAGCACCATCCTACACATGTAAAAGTGAAGCAAAATAATGCTGGGTAAATAAAATAACAACATCATCTACCTGCAATGGTTTGGGGTTCTGATCCACAGGAATGATGAGAATCACAATTTCAGATTCTATGCTTAAGTATCCAAACACATCACACTGTGGCACTGACACATGCAGGCGGATTTTTTCAAGTATGTCAAGTACCGTTATCGGCTTTTTATTTGTTACCTGGAGGAAAACAAAGAACTCTGTGGATGAAGTGATATTATGGAAAATTCTCCTCCTCAGTTTGATAACATTATGTCATGCCAGAAAATGTGTTTCAGCCATTAAACTACTCAGTTCCAAACTCTACTCTAAATACTAGCAAAAGACCTAAAGGATTCAATGCTTCTAAAATATCATTCTAAGAAATGATTCACTGATTCTAGAAAAACCTGAAAACCAACCCCTCCAAAAATGTAAAAAAATTAAAAAAAAAAAAAAGAAAAAAGTGAAGGAAAGAAAGAAAGAAAGAAAGAGGAAAAAGATTTACTTCTTATATTGTGTGGTTTTGATATGTGGTGTTGTCCATGTTCATGGTTAGTGTGTCTGTGTATCACATACCTCAAAATAATGTAACTGGTTATCTGTTACAGTGGTTTGTGCTCCCACACTGGAAAACAAGAGGCAGAGCAGCCCTAGATTTATAGAACTCTGTAGTATTTGAAGTAGGTTTTTCTCACATGAACCAGCTGTCTGAACTAAAAGAGGCAGACATTACAATCCAGGTATTAGGGTGCATAGTAGGTGAGAGAAGTTATCACCAACTACTTGAATAAGACCAATACGTTTCTTTAACTAGAAAGGTTTCTTCTAACAGAAACTAAAAATTCTTCACGGTCACATGCTGTAATGTATGAACTGAGAAGCTGCAGTAGCCACTGTGTCCCTCGTACCATTAGAGATGACAACTGGACAACACTCCAGGATGCTGTCATGACCCAGCAGACACTGTTATTCAGCAAAATTGGTCAACACACATACACAGCACCTACAAACACAAAATCTCTGACAGGAAAGCAGTAGAATCATAGATGCTGTTCCCATATAATTTGTCTGCATTATTACAAGTCAAAAACTGCAAACTGCAGTATTAAAAACCGCAAACCTGTGTCTGCTTGTTTGTGTCTACTCTAATTCTGTTTTGCTTTGTATTGTAATTCAATTTATGACTCAGATAAAGAAATAAAGGAAAGTATAAGCAGTACAAGGAAAAAAAAACCCCAACAATCACAAAAAACAAATAAAAAATAATGGTTTTTATAACATGTTGACCTTTCAGGAGGAAGTGCACTGTAACTTGACTTTTCATATACCATTTAACATTAGGCATGATTGAACTTATTTACCCTTGCAAAATTATCCAGCTTGTCTTTGTCATATAAGATTCTCAGCATTCCAGCACATAGTGGACAGCAGGCTCCTATGTGAATTAAAGAAATCTCAGTAATAAAAACAAGTAGTCTTTTCACCTTTAAGTAAGCAAGAGTCAAAATCTGAATATTAACTAAGCATGAAAATAGCAAAATTACCAAAGCAAAGTAAATGTTTCAATTTGACAGCAGAATTGCACATTTCTAATATTATTTTAATATTGAAAACATTTATAATGCAAAATCTGTCACCTTTCCACACACTTTTACTACTATCAGCATCAAGCAACATGATGAACTTTCACTCTTTTTAAGATCCTTCATTATTGTAAGCTAAAAACTGGAGGCACTGTGTGTACCACAAGATTTTGTATGGATGCATGCATATCACCTACAGAAATGATGGATTTCAAGAACTGATATAGCTAGGACATGACAGAAGCTTTATGCACATTGCAAGGATTAATTTCTGCAGTTACACCATGTTGGAGAGTAAAAGCTTTAGATAACAAGGGAGAAAAAGTGCTTTTCTGACAGATGTTATATTTCTCCTACTGGTTTTCCTCATCATGTCAGAAACCAAAGGAATAATATTTCAACTTTCTATCCATGGCTGTGTATTAAATCCACTCACCAACTTATATGTAATTCACATTCACAGAGTGACATTTACGGTACTAAATGTGATTACAAAGCACAAAGACCTTTTTCAAAGGGGGCAAGAAAGGAGAAAAAGAAATAAAACTTTCATTTTAAGAACAGAGCTTTTCTTGCTCTGTGTATTACCTGTGATTAGTTGTTGTTTCATAAAGGAAGCACTTATGGAAACAATAAAAAACTGGTTCAAACCAGCACACTGCAAAACTACTCCTGCTGTCTTCCACAGTACTGTGAATACATATGGCATTTTACTTTGTCTCCTAACTAACTAAATACCATCTTTGCCCTTCTGGGAACCCAATGCTGATGACAGCTCAGCATTCCAATGTGGAATCTGTGCTGCCACTTCTGAAAAATTACTCATCAGATTCCTAGAAGCATCCTACCCTGGACACCACAGAGCTCATTCGTTTCTCCCAAACTCATCCCAGCTGCCAGTCTCTAAGAGACTGAAGGAGCATCCCCCTAAAGCCAAGGTCTTTCCAATTCAGGTTTACTTATCTGAGTCCTGATACTGGCTGGTTCTAGCCCTAAGCAGAGCCATGGCTTTATGCTTTCTGTTCATACAATATGTTAAAGCCTGTTTTATTCCAAGCATCGCCCTGGAGAACTGTCCCCTGTCTGCAGTGACCGGCCCACCTGGCGCCAGGATGGGTTTGCAGGCGGTGGCAGAGAGCTGGGGGCAGCTGACGAAGGCGCACTCGGAGTGGGAGCTGTGGTCGGAGAGCACGCCCACGGCCTGGCAGTGTCCCTGGTAGTCCACGGCCACGCGGTCGGCAAAGGCGGCGCAGACGCTGC
>NW_005054325.1:559667-561040 GCF_000277835.1 Geospiza fortis | reverse complement strand
CGTTTCAACACCAGGAAAGGCAAAGTTAATGGGAACTCACTGCTAATATTGTCAAACCTTTGGAAAGGTAGGAAATCCAGAGGAAATAACCTGCCACTTTATGAATGGGCCATAAATGAAAAGGTAAGTACTCCAAGAAGGTGACAGAGTCTGAGAAATGCACAATAAAACATATTTCAGAAACTAAAATCTTTTGTTCTGTGCAATGCTTAAATAAAATGACCATATTTAAATTAACCTGTGAAATAAATTCAAATAATTATAATTTCACTATAACTTAAATTATTCTACTAATAATTAACTCATTAGTAATTTATTAATTCATCTGAGTGTGGCTTTGTGTGCTTAAAATTTAGTGTGCATGCACACATGTTTCTAACACATTCTTGTATATTTTTATATATCACTTATTTACCTATATGACTTACATTTGTGTATATGTTATTGTAAGGTGACAGAACCACCTTGTCTAACACCACCGTAGAGAGTGGTGCGATGCAAAAACTAAACCTAATTTTAATCCTTCTCAAGGATTAATATGAAGACTAATCTAATGCAAACTAGAAAATTATTACAAACTGCCTAGTATGTAAATAGATCCTGAGCAATGAAGTTGGTAAACATGAGGCACAATCACACAAAAAGCTAAAGACTTTGTATGATTGGGCATTATTTTATATTATTTTATATTTCAACGAGTTAAAATTGGTAAGAATTAGCATTTAAGTGACCAAGGAACTGCACTAATTACTGCAAACACACCTTAGCATGCAAGCTTTAATAGTATATATAGGAAGATATAAATATCAAGAGTATTACCCCCAAGAAAGCAGAAGTAGAGCTTTTGATTGGCTTTGAGAGAACTGTTGAGCAGAGAAACACGTGACAAAATTCTGAAGACTGTGAGATTATTTTTATACTAGTTAAAAATAAGTTTTTAGATTACTATTTTTTATTAGCTATTAACCACAAAAAGAATACTTAAAAAAGACCCAAACAAGCAAACAATATTTAAAAAAATAAAAATAAAAATTGTTAAGTTGAACACTAAGGAACAAAGAAGATTTGATACGTATTGCCAGAACCACTTCCTACCTGGCATGGTCCTCGATATGCCAAAGTTTTTCCTTTTTGGTACAAAGTACACAAGTTAGTGTATTCCACATTGTCTGTGTCACAAACAGGATCCCGTGTCTGGTCACAATTTAACTGCCTTGGCACACATTCATGCTGGCTGCATTCAAACTTCTCAAAACTGGTCAAGCACACTTGTTTCTTTGGTATGCACCTGCAGAAAGTCATAATAATTTCATGTCATGTCATGGGATTATTTTGTTTTTAATTCTCAAAAATTGAGGGAAAATATTTTCAGT
>NW_005054325.1:517644-559638 GCF_000277835.1 Geospiza fortis | reverse complement strand
AGCAGAGCCAAGGGAAATACAAGTGATAGAACACTCTGAATAGCCCTTTCCAGGTCTCATCACAAAACTGGAAGAGTTTCAGACCACGTTTACTCAATGTATGTCAACACATCTGTAGTTTCCACTAACATTTATCTTTTACCAAGTATTTTTCAATGGATTATTGACAAAGGCTTGGATAAACTTCTTACCTACTCCCATACTTCATTTTGTAAATGAATATTTAAGAACAGCTAGGCTAGAGAAAACATGGAAACAGCAAGAAGAAAAAATTGTATTGCAGAGGTCTAGACTCATCCTTCTCTGAGAAAAGGGTGAAAACAAGACCTACAAGATTATATGGTTTCAATTACAACTATCTAATTGGATTCTAGCTTTGGAGGTTTGGGATATTGTACAGCATCCCACCTAGAGGATGACTGCAAACAGAAAAATCTCGTATTTACACCTTCTTGGCATCCATTCCTCTGCAGCCTTCACAGACAAGTACAGACAGAAAACCAGCACAATTTCTTTCCCCTTTGGATTAACCATGTACCTTCCATGATCTTAGCTGCAAAGCATTTGGCATAGGCCCTGCAAGGCATCCCTGTGCTAGAGGAATGCCACCCAATGCAGCCTGCTGAGCAGGCTGATGAAAGCTCTCATGGCTCTCTGGACAACTCCCTCCTTCCATAAATCACAGCAGTGCTGCCACCACTGGATAATGCACAGTATGTCCTTATTCTCTCTGAGTGCCGCACTCCCATGCATTACAGACACGCCTTTGATATTAGGGAAGGCTTGGAAATTCTGAGATTTAAACACTTCACAAGTGCAATGTAAGATCCTAAACACATTTCAAGTGCATCAGGGGCATCTTCAGACGAGCATGTTCAGTTTGAGCTACATTATCAAACTGACCCAGAAAAATGTACTGTGTACAGTCCTTTACTGAAACTACAAGTTGAGGTTCTAAGCATAATGGCATTTTGAAAAAATGGAAAGCCTCTATGTACTCTACAAATTTCAAACATAAAAAGTAAAAAATGTTTATCCACAATGCAGGTTTGAAATTCCAATTTTGAATGCCATTATGGCTGTAACAGCTACAAAACTACAGTGTTTTCTCAGTATTTTTCTGCATCGTGGCATTTTAAGTGCAGAAAAAGGAAAAAACCCTAAAATTGCTACAATCAGCTTTCATGAAAGCACAATATTACACAGCTTATTTTGATGGCTTTTTTCAAAACAGAAAAATGCACTAATTCAAAGGAGACTGCAATATTGCACAACACTGGGAAAATTGAAGACAGAGACCAATATTGTGAGCTGCAGACTTTGATGTCTGTAAGAAAGGTCAGATTTTTTTTTTGCCTGACACTAGTACAAAGCATATTTTTGTTTTAATATATTTGTCTATGCAGATTTTGCTTTTCTTGATATTGAAAAACCAGAGATTGTACAGACAGTTTTCATAAGATTTCAGTTTAAGAAAAAAAGAGTGATTGATATTTTCCTATTTTAGAGACAAAAAGCACAGATTACTGACTGAATAAGCAAGACTGACTCCAAGTCTTGAATTCACATGTGGGTCTTCTTTGTAAACTAGTAAAAGAAGGTGTGAAACAAAGTAGTAAAATGGCAGTTATTGCCATTTTGACAAAACCTGATTCTCCCACTTTTGAAAATGTATGTGAAGTCTCCTTTATTGCTAAACCGAGATCTGCATAATGAATTTAATTGGCATAGCACTACAAAACTGGAACCAAGAACTGGCAGTTATTACAGTCCAATATTACTAACTATGATAAATAAAAAGCAGCTACTTCAAACAGTTATTTTTATTGGACTAGGCCCAAAGTAGAATGTTACAATATACAACATGTTCAAAGAACATGTAAATCTGCTTTATGGATGGATGAAGCCAAAGAAAAACTGAAAAACGTATTCTGCTTTTACCTTTGATTTTTATTACAAGGGTTTGGGTTGCAAGGATCCTTGGAAATACACGATCCAAACTCAAACTGGTTGTCCTGGAGCCCAACGCAGCGAGCTATGCACGCGCTGGGATACGTGCGCCCGTTCTGGCCACAGACTGGGACAAACTGGTCCACACAGTTACAGGGCAGACCTGCAGGAGCAACACAGAACAGGGACTGGGTGCACACTCATTTTCCATGACACAAGATACAAAAGGAATCACTGAGGCATCTCTGCCTTCAGCCCCTTTCTCCCACCTGTCATTTAGCAATGCTGGAGCACAAGCAGCAGGAAGGGAAGTTTGTGTCCTGCCCCTTTGCTCATTCTACTCAGCTTTCTCCACTTTTCCCCTAAACTCCTTTTCTCTCATCCCTAGTGCACTCTGTCTCTACTTATTTTTAGGTATTACTTGAGGTTTTATTTCTCAGTATTGATTTTTTTTCCTGCAGTGCATGTTGGATGTGAGAAAAAAAAAATAGTTAAAAAACCATAGTAATAACAAATTATCGGGTGCTTTCCATTAATACTGCAGAAAGAATTTAGTTGATAATTCCTGCTCTAAAAATACTCAACTTGGAATTTTCATGGTTTGGAAAGTTACCTGTAAACTTCCGACGTTCATCCTCCGAGCTGTGCTCAGTTAGACACTGACGTGTGGAACAAATCAAGTTTCCAGCAAAACAGGAACAGACATTGCAATCTATATTAAAGGACGTTCCATGGCCTTAATTAAATAAATACATACAATTAATGCAAATACACCCGAAGACTACATATTCATATGCACTACAAAGATATTACATTCTCATTAATTGTTTCTGTAATTTCCCTTTTCAGTATATTTTCCCACTGAAATTTCCATTTTTTTTTTAATAGATTTCAAGTTTTGCTTTATTCACTTACAGGAAAAGTCTGTTCACATGTGGTTTTGATTAATTAGTTAACCACAGAAGCAAGCACTTAGTCCTTTCAAAGCCTGAATAAATTAGGTTTTAAGTTTGTTTTTTTTTTTTAAGAATAATAAATTCTGGCTAGCAAGCTTCATGTTTTCTTAAAGGTAAAGCTTTTGTAAAAACACATTCTTCTAAATTAAATTTACATATACCTCCTAAACTTTTAGTCTCACACATAAAGCACAACTTGTATGTGTTTGTCAAGAGGTAAAAGTGCCAATGCTTCATTCCAGCCTTAATTGAATTGGAATGTATTTTATAAGTCAGTAACAACTTAACACCTGAATCTAAGAATCAAACTGCAAACTTAGGGGATTTTTCTTAAATTTAGCAACTCCTATTTGGTTTTCTGAACTGCCCATACGACTGCCCTTCACTGTGATGTGTGTTTTATATCAAATCAATTCATGTTGATGACAGACTCTGATCTATCCATAACCAAGCTGGTTATCAAAGACTACCAACAAGTACACAGCTCTTGAGGAAAACATAATAGTAATTACCTTACAGAATAAGGTAATTCCCTCTCATCTCTTTTCAAAGGGTTGAGATTGAGAATTAGAATTTTTAAGAAAATATTACACAGGCACAAGGAAACTCCTCAGCACTGGAGCAATTCAGAAGAGGTGCTCAGAGACAAATGAGGGCAGAACAAGAGGGGGTGGGAGAGAAAGCCTCTGCAGCACAAAAAGCTCTCTTTACACCACAGTACTACTCAAAGGAGCAAAGAATTTGCCAGCAGGGAAGAAAAGCTTAGAAGGTAATGCCAAACACAGGATCTCAGGTGATTCATCAGAGTACCAGACATAGGATCCACCTGAAAACTGTGCAGGGGTATTGTCTTTCACTGTCAAAGAGTGCACACAGCCAACCTGTCCTCATCAGTAATCATTTCATTGGCTGGAGTCAACTCACAACACAGAAAATCCCAGCATCATTCAAAACATTCAGAGTTGTTTTCTTTATAGAGAATGGTTTTAAAAAACACAGTTCAGATGTTATGTCTAAACCCTGGCTTTTTACGACTGACATATAAACCAATGAAATGTAGTTACTGCAAAATATTTACATGATGACCATAAACTTTTAATTCTTTGCTTTCAATGCATCATCTAACAAATTTGGAACCTGGTAATTTTTATTTTTTATTACATAATACCTAGAGTCTTAATCACCACAAACACTTCATAAGTCACTATGGTAAAAGAGGAAGCTGTCTGGTTTTGGGGTTGTGGTAGTTTGTTTGTTTTTAAATGAACAGCACTTACTGAATATCTACAGCTACACATATTATGGTCCCTAGAACAGGTGAGAGCTGTACACTGTACAACCATAAAATACAAATACAGCATCCAACATATTTGTGATTATTTTCACAAATAATCTGAAAAACTGCAAGTTCCCTTGGATAGAATGGTCCATAAAAAGTTACAGTCATCATTTAAAAACTGCATTTGTTGAGAACTGTATCTTAGAAGTATCTAGTTTCACAAGATATTTTCTACAACTGCCCATCAAATATATTGTTAATGTTAAGATGTTTTCATTGTTCTGCTTCCATGAACGAATAGTACTGACTCTGGAAAAAAAAATCCAAAACCCAAAATAAAAATTTTAAGTGTGTTTGGCTGCCTTTTATCTTCTTTGGACAAACAACAACAAAAAACAGATTCCAAAATCCCCCATTCCATTCCCTGGAATACTGCAGGCAGACTTTCCTGAGTGATGAAAGTAATATCCCAATTTCCTCCTCTTTCATGATTTAGGGTTTGGTTCCCAATCTGAAAATTATGTTTGTGACAAATGAAACTACAGCAAGTGCCTTGCTTCTTAAGTTTCACTTAGTGTGACAATAACTCATATAACAGTAAAAAAGAAACCTCAGTTATTTTGGACTCATGAGATATTTTTACCCTGCTTTAGCTCTGCTTGGACAGCAGTCTGACAGTATTTTAAAAGGGCTGATTTACAGACACTAAACAATGTGCAGTGCTGAGATATGTAACTATTCCCTAGCAGAATATCTCTTGCTTGCTGATTCAAAGACACCAAATTCAGACAGGTCACAGCTCAGCACTGACTCCACTTTATATTCAAGACCTTTCATAAGTTTTCCCCTACCTTAGTAGAAGCTCCTTTTTTTGTTTTCTTTCCCCAAGATTATAATGCCAGTTTGCATGACAAAAATACCCATTTAAAGGTCTCAAGCAAAAATTAAATCTGAAAATAAATCAATATAATCTTCTAAGAAGCATCACCCGTCACATCTCCTTGAACTCCTTTGACAGTCAGATTAGTAGAACCCAAAAAATCCTTGTATCCATGCCAATTTAAACTGTAAACAGGGAGCTGCCACGGTGAGGAAGACTTTAAAAAATCACAGTGTTCAATACACCTGCATCATCATCATGTATTTGCTTACATGTTTATTTTTAGGCATATACTAGCCCCATGGATAGATATCTTACACTATAATTCTTATTTAACATTGAGATTGTGCAAAACTTATTAGGGGCTGTTTAGTGGAAGAGCCAAAGCAAAAGGAAATTAATAAAGATGATGAAGGAGATAAATTAAGATGAATCAAGCAGGAAGATGCGTGGGAAAGCAAAGGGAAGAGGGGAAAAGGGAATGAATGGTTCAATGTAGGCAGGTATCTGGACAGTATGCCCCTCTCACTGAACCCTACACTTGATCACCACAACCTATCCTATATTTTTATCCAATCCTATTTTTACACTTTTAAGATGTGTGCTTCCTACTCTGAATATGTGCATGAGTACTAACAAACCTTAAGGTGAATGAATCAGCAAGTAGGGGAAGAGGTCATTGTGCCAACCACTGGAGTGGAAACACACACCTTGGGAATTCATGGGTCCAGGTACCACAAGCCACTGGAAGGAAGAAAAAGGCCCCAACAAATCCAAAACAACCCCTCACCAATCATTTGGAGCTAGTAAAGAAACCATCCCATGCTAAAAAGAAATGGTGCACTGAGAACACCCTTCACACAGGACTGTGATTGAGACAGGCACAGCTCAGTACTGATTTCAACAGTGGAACCCTCCAGCATATGTAAGACTTAACCAGTATGAAATACAGGGATGCAATCATCAGCTTCTGTATTTTCTAATAAACTCTGAATTCAGATCCTCTGTGTCTTCTCATGTAGCTCAAAATCCCTTAGGTAAGGAGCAGGTGCTGGATGCATCACTGCTCTGTTACTTACTTTTCCTTTGTCCTCCAACAATGCATGATTTCTGGAGGTCAACACAACGCATTTCCATACAGTTCTCCAGCAAGCCACTGTGTCCACAGGTACAAATCTTGTAGCAGCCAACATCACCAGCTGAGGATGGAACTTGGATAAGCGTACCTTGTCGGACAATAAAATCCGAGGCTTCTCCCAGTTTGCAGCCTGCATGCAAGCAAAAATTTTAGCTCACAGATGGTAAACACGTGGGCAAATGCCACTACTACTGAAATAAATTACTACACTGACTTGCAAAAACCATAAAGTGTTCTTGAGCAGCCTTACTCTTGCCCTTACGTTCACCCATTTCCTCAAGGCAACAAGCAGCAAAAATAGAAGATAGTTGCTTGAGACAAAGTTGTGAAGAACCATGTTACTTCTGAGAAACAGACTTGAAATTACAGTAATTCTCATGTATTTTAATTTTCCAGCTCTGTAGTAGTATGAAACATGTTATGTGAAAAATACTACACATGCTTCACCCTCTCCAATACAGAATTTGAATTAAAGGGTCTCACAAGCAAAGCCCAGTCTTTTGCCTTCTCTCACATATTTTATTGTGCCTTTCTTCTCTACTTGTAGCTCTTAAGTGAACACTGAAAGATTTTTACAAGACATGTGAAGAGGGGAGAAAGGGAGAAAAAGCAGGAAAAATAGATTAAAAAAAGACTGGAAAAGAAAAAAATATTTTAAAAATTGCAAGGAAAAGTAATAAAATAAATAGATTGAAATAACCCTATAAGGGGTGAACTGCAACAAACCTCCTGAAACTTTCAGCCAATAAAAAGACTGAATTAAAACACAAAAGTCACTTTCCAACCTTCAAAGGAAGCAAACTATCTCTCTGAAAGCTGTGTATTCAGAGCTTGTTTTCAGATGACTTTGAATGACTTTTGCAGCAAGTGAAGACAATACAACCTCTACAAGTAATAAGGCTCAGCTTTCCAGGAAAACAAAAGTATTTGTAAGGGTCATAGAAGCATAACCAAAACAATGGCCCTAGGCTCACACAAACAATGAGCTGAAGCCTATCCTCACTTTTAAAAGAGCTCAAGTAGAGCAGATATATGAGTGAAGCAAAATCCAGCTTTCCTTTTTAATTAGGAACCACTGGGGAAACTGCTGATCAGCCACAGAACTGCTGGAAGAAAAGAGGCTCAGGGAACTGATGTGAGACAGCTGGCAATGTTCTCCATCACGTCATCTAGAAAGGAGGCTGCTCCACACAATTCAGTGTAAAAATCAGTGTTGCTCTCACTTGCTCAGTCACACACACGTTCAAGTGGTCACCAAAGGCACATTTTCTGCTCTGCTTCAAGAACCAGAGCTGATCCCTCATGTCACTGAATGACACCTGCTGCTTTAAAGGAAAGGGGAAAAGTGTGGCAAGCACTACCAGTGCCTGCGGCAGGACAATGAAGGGGTTGTAGAAGTTGGACATTGCAGAGTCTCACACTTCCTTTTTGTAGGTTTGATCTTTGTTACTGACACCACCCAACCCTGCCATTCAAAGTCAGGGTTATGAAAACTTGGAACTTATTCTGCATGAGGCTCTCTCCCCAGTCAGCTCACATTTACACATGGTGCTGAGGTTAGACAACACCAGTGCTCTAAACCATCAGTTTCCAAATAACCATAAGTGTCTTTCTGGTGAGGTGCAACCACATTAAAAGTGTCACTGAAGGGAGCAGAAGCAGAAACGCCATCGGCTGCATGTCCAGACATCTTTGGTGGGAACAGCTGGGTGCTGGGTCAGTGGGAGGGGAGCTGTGTCACTGTGCACCTCTTGGTTCCTGTGGGTTGTATTCCTCTCTTTTCGTTATCTCCCTTTTCATCATCAGCACCATCACAATTACTATTATTAACTTTATTTCAGTGACTAAATTGTTCCTGCCCAGGCTGGAGGGGGAGTGAGCGAGCGGTGTGTGGTACTCAGGTGCCAGTTGGGTTGAACCATGGCACAGCAGTGCACTTCAAAACCTTCAACAACACTTCAATGACACCTTTACCTGCAAAATTCAGTAAAGAGAAGCCTCAAAAACCTTACCTGGCACACACAAATATGGAAGACATAGCTCTCCAGATTGACATCCTTTTCTATTTACTTCACACAGCTGATTAGCTGCACATGGATTTGGATTACATGGATGTGTGACATCTTCCACAATGTTACCTAAAGAACTTGGGCCTGAAAATAGAATACACATCATCTACATTGATTTAAATGAGATTTATGTTTCTTCAGCAAAGCACGGCATTTCGTACATCCAGTAAAATAATATTTTTGACAATTCTGTGAATTTGTTTTACTTTAATTGTAGATGTAGAAGCATGATATGACCAGATAGTTAACTTATTTCAATAGTTTAATCCTCATTCCTGGAAATAATGACCCAGATGAACCTCCACATGCAAAATATATTTCCTTTATCTTGTCTGCCCAATAATTTTCTTGTCACATATGCCCAATACAAGAAGGAATAGAAGCAATGAACTATGGCAATTTGGAAATTCAAATTTTCTCTAATACACTAAATAAAATCCCTCAAATTCAACACAATTTTCTTTAAAATAAATAATGAAGATTATTAAAAGTAATGACAAGCATTCAAAGTATCCTGATTTCTAATTTTGCTGCATAGGTATGTTAGTACTTACTCAGGTAAGTATCCAAGGGTATACAGTTCTCCAAGTCATCGGTTGGAGATAAGAGCTCACAAATACTCTCAGCTGAGTGGCCTTCAGGGAATTTATTATGATCTCCACACTTCTTCAATATTTCCACACAATCTGATCTACAGATAAATAAACAGAACTTCATGAAGACTACTTGAAGAAAAAAAGGCTTATATGAAAAAGATTTTTTTCTATCTTATTCCCTTCCCTGAATCCACAACTTCCCCAATATGCCTCACAGCAGAGTGTTCATATATATATGTATATGCTGCATTTTACATAGGAGGAAGGAACAAATTTGTGACACAAAGACAGAAACTACTGCTTGTACTACTCCTTTTTGACTTTGGGCTTGGCGATCTTCATTTTCTATGGCATCATATGCATGTATCTTCCAAGACCAATCAGTTCCTTTATTTACTAATTTCTAATATGGGTTGAACTCTACCTCACTACCTGCAGTATTAACTGTTCTTTTTTCTACTCAGTCACCTACTTTCAAATTGATTAAAACAAAAAAAACAACTTTTTTTTTCAGATCTTTCTGTCAGCTGAAAGTCATCAGTAGATCCCAAAACCAAAAAAGAGGAATGGTTTAAGACCCCATAGAAAGCCAAAAAAAACTTCAATACATCTGTTCTTTCTTTCACTTTACAATGCAAGCATATACATCCATCTCATTAACAGGCAAGTATATTAATATACAGTGATGGAGATTCAAGCAATGGCAACCATGCAATTTCAAATTCTGTCCATGTTTATCTTGCCATGTTCTCCTAACATAGCAAACACAGTCCTATAGCTTTTTAGTTTTCATTAAAATCCATAGTAAAACGTCTAAAATGGTTTTTGTTTTCCCCACGGTACTTACTTGCAGATAATACTTCCTCTAGATTTGCTGTGACAAGGTTTAATCTGCAGGGAGCAGGCAATTGCCTTCCACATTTCTGGTTGGCATTTTTTAATATCAAGCACAGGAATATTTATGAAAGGCATCTTAATACTCCCTTTTTCCCATAGCTTCATGTCATTCATGGCTCCCTGGTCTGACTGAGTATTGCAGCTTCTAAATAGTTCTGTTGGTCTTAAAAGGAGAAGGTAAGATATAGCATGTATAAAAGAAAAAAAGTATCACACATTTTCCCTTTCCACCATAAGACTCTACATCCTTCATGTGGCTTGCTTTTTGTGGTATACAAGCAATTAATCCCTCCCAAGTTAGGCAAGATCAGAATAAATTTGAAATCTGTATTTAAGGAACACAAGGTCTTTAAGACTCAAGACTGAAACTCCCTTCTCACCTCTATCTCTTAGATCAAATATCACTTTAATATTTCTCACCTAAAGTTGACCTAAGAGCAAATATCTTAACCCAAATATCTCTGTAAATGTTTCTTGGTCAATCACTAATGCAAGTTGATTTATGATTTATATTTAGCCACGCTTAGGATTCTCCTATTAACACTCACACCATTACATACTATTAAAAAAAAAAAAGCCAGAGATCTCTAACAGCTAAGAAAATTTAGGGGTTTTTTTAAACTCTAACTGTAACCTGGCAATTACTTTCAGACACCACTTTTAAACAATTTTGTCCTACACAGTACAAACCCACAGAAAAATCTCTGCAAAAAAGGAATTTTGAAAATGAGTAACATGTAAATTTAACAAACACTTTAAGCTTATTTATAATACACAACATTCCAGTAACCATGACTTACTGGTCTATGCAGCAAGGCAGAGGAATACACAGAGGTAATACACTGACATTTTACAAGTTCACAGGTTAACTTTTATTCTTGTAAGTTTTGTTACATGTGTTGCTAAATACATTTCCAAAAGTTCATTCTAAAGAAAAACTATTTATTTTCAAATAAACTAAAACCGTATTTGCAGAAAGAAAGCTACATACAATCTCAAAATAAGTCTTAAAAACATTTCATTTTATTTTTGAAATCAAAGCATAGGAATTCCTTTATAAAACATTCAGTGTCTCTCTCCTACCTGTTATTAAAATTAGTGCAGTAAGTAAGATTTCTACAGCCCAGCTGACAAGGTTCTCGTACATCTGCTAAACAGGTCAACATGGAAACTTCAACTGCATTATACTCACAAAAGCGATCAAATTCTTGCCAGCTCTGTGAATTGCCCCAGCTCGTGCTATAAAGTTTAGTGCAGAGCTCTCTGAAAACAAAAAACAAATAGAGATGAAGAAAATAAAATTAAAAGAACATCATCCATTCAGATATAGCCCGCCACTTCTTTGCTCCATCACTGCCTCCGCTCACCGCAGAGGATTGTGCTAGAGCCCACAAAGTCTCCAAGGGCACCCAAATGTAGTGCTCAAAGCAAATAACCCATTTTGCTCAAGCATGCCAGCATATCTTTAAGCTAGTAAGGCTGAAAGACTTCAGGATATAGAACTGCAATATCCAATAAAAATGTAACAACTGGAAACCTGAACTTCCAACTTCGAGATGAAAACTAACCCTGCTGATTTTACTTTGGTAATAAATCCAAGTTGACAT
The DNA here is from genome assembly GCF_000277835.1 of Geospiza fortis. Classification (NCBI taxonomy): domain Eukaryota; kingdom Metazoa; phylum Chordata; class Aves; order Passeriformes; family Thraupidae; genus Geospiza; species Geospiza fortis. The sequence continues at coordinate 548,266 of NW_005054325.1, read as the reverse complement.
CACAATGAACAACTTCTAATTCCATCCTTCAGCTTCAAATCACACTTTCTCCTCCTACAGAAATGACTGTCAAGCAAAATACATTCCTTCTTTTGCCCTGATATTTGAAACAAGGATACTGTTTGCTGCTTTCATTTGAGATGTTTCCTGGTCTCAGCAATACCCAGCTCATTGTTCATGGCAATGTCCTACAAACTACAAAAGTTTCCATCCCAAGATACAGAACTTCACTGCATTAATTAGATCTCCTGCCTAATGAAAACTTGATAGAAGAATCCATTTTAGAACTCATTATCAAAGCAAGGAACTAAAAGATACTTTATTAACTATCCTATACTACAATGTTCTAAGAAATAATGTAACTCCAGGCGTCTACTACTAAACCCCTTAAAGATCCTGCTGCATTCATGAGATGTTGTTACTGGAAACTTTGATATAAAAGGAAGTAACAGCTCAAAAATGTTTGCCACTTATTCAGACACACTGATGCATTTAAAATGCAATCACCATCTATTTTTAAAGTGGACAGAAAACCACTCTAGACTAAAAATGCCTCAATAATCTGCAAGCATGCAACAATTTGCTGAAAACCTTTGTTTTTCTAAATGTCAGAATAGTTAGTTCCCTTATTTAATTACTAAATTACCTAAGTTATTTTTCACTGACAAAAACCAGAAGAGCATCTAAAAGGAATACTGCTGAAGTTTTAACATGAAGCAAGAAGGCACGTGAGAGTTTGTGGACCTGATTGTCCTTTTGTCTCTCTTTAGCATCTTGTTAAGACCTCTTAACCAGAGGCTGCAATGTTGACTATTACGACCACAAGTATGGTACAAGTTTCATTAACTTACTGTGTCTGCCATAATAAGCTAATGCCAAATGTAAGAAAAGGTTGATTCCTCTTAAAAAACAGTATGTTTTGAGATACAAAGTATTGGACAGAATACATTACTCAACAGATTACTATCTGGTATCCTGAACCTGCATTTTTTCTAAGAATTCCAGAACTTCCTGTTTGATGTACACAGCAAGATTCAGGCAAAGGCCAGAAACAAGACAAACTCCTAAGCACTTTCACAATTGGAAACGAGGTTAGAGAGATACTGACCTACATGTGGAAGAATTTGCTTTAGAACAGCAATGGAGCTTAGCTCCATCGAGGCCAGTGGAAGGTGGGGGGTGCACAGTGACTCCGGGGTGAACAGATCTTGAACTCTCAAGAAAACATTGCCAAAGTGGGTCCTGAGGGAGAGGCATGGTTTTACAGCCTTCTATAAGTCCATCAACAATTTCAAGCTCTGTTTTCATTGACATTAGAATTCTTTTACAAGCAGTCTGACACGCATAGTCTTCTGCTCTATCACAGCAATACAAACCTGTTAACAAAATAGTGAACAGTCAAGCACAAAACAACATTAAAGATGCACAACGTAACAGCCCTTGCTGCGAAATAAAAGTGCTGTAAGGTGCCTCCTCCTCCTCCAAAGAATCTCAAATAACATTGCTTCTCCTAAATAGAATCAACTCTGGAAAAAAACTACACAGCCAATATGTAAAAATGAAAAGTAAATAAAAATTATTAATGCACCTAACCAAAAATTATCATAATATAAATTCATATAATGATTGCGCCTAAACCCAAAAGTTATCATCATATAAATTCATACAATGATAGTAATACAATTCATACAATAGACTTCTACAATAACACATTTTATATAAAATGTACAAGAAGTACATTTTCAGTATCTTCTATAACTTTCTTTCAGTAAAGAAGGACTTCCTTGTACTTACTGTCTGTAGGGTTTCTCATTGGATACGACTGTGTGTAGTTATTCACGCAGTGTATAAGCTGAGGGCTGATAGATGCACAGTAACTTTCAACTGCTTTAATTTGGGACGGACCAGGAGAGGAGTCTGTCCGAAAAATTGCTTGGCAATATTCCCGGCAGTTCGTGTGGTGACCTGCGTAACTGCAACAGACTGACCCCACTGGGGAGGCAAACAGACAAACAACAGAAAATCTATGGGTTCCTATGCAAGGAAATGAAGAGATGAGCAAATCTGACACACAAGGATGCTCAAGGACATGAAAGGAAAAAAAAAAGAACAAATTCTATGCTCTATTGAAAAATCTCTGTCTACAGAGTGACTGGAAATATCTGTAACTAGCCAAACTACATTTGTTTGTCTGGCAGGAGAAAAAAGTCAGTATTAAAGCTGCTTTGAACTCAAGCTCAAGACATGAGCAAGCCAGCTGAATCTCATTTTCAGCTGTTTTGCTCTTATTTTAGCTAACCAGACATATCCAATAATTGAATTATCAGAGAAATGCTACTAATAAACAAACAAATATGAGAGTAGTATAATTCAAAAAACCCAGACAGATGGTACTGGTGATTCACCCATTTTTGCTATTTTGTTAAATACATATAGTAGTCCTTGACAACAGCTTCTACTGGAATTAATTCTGAGACACCGATTTCGTTTTATGAAAACAGATATCAGGCAACAAAACGCGTGGTTCTTCAACATTTCAACTATGCATTTAATTTTGCTACTTAGCACACATCAAATGAACAAGCAGAAGAAAAAGATGACAGAAAAGATAAATACAGATACACAAATTAAAAACTGATATAAATTTCACAAATAGTCAAATCCCTTTATTACTTGAGTAAGACAATTTACTCGTGGCTTTTGCTTATATGGGTCTGAAATCCACGTTTGTGTAAATGTTCACCTACATAATCTCTTAAACTTGAGAGAAAAAATGAATAATACAAAAGAAAAACAAAATAAACTATTCGTTAAATACTTACTTTCATTTCTGTTAATACAACTAAAGAGAGCATTCTGAAATCAAAACAAAAGCAGTGTTACAAGCCAGAAAACGTCAAATAAATATTTAAGTATCCAATCATTTGTTATAATGAGCTAATAAACCTTTGGTATTATTTGCTTCAATTAGATTACATCAAAACAAAACCACTATACAAACAGTGAAACCAGGAAATTAAGAGATCAAGGGTCACCAAAGTTCTGTGTGTACTCATAGTAAAACAGAGAAATATTCAAGCAAACAAGTAAATTGGAACAGTTTCCTGGACTAACTTAGAAACAGGGTAAACTGCTATAATAGGGTGTCCCAAAATGTTGGGATTTTTTTTTAAGGACAATAATTTAAAAGATTCTACGTAGAAAAAAAAAATTCTGCACAGATGGATGCATGCAAATAGTAAGTCTCAACAAAATAACTCCACAACAATGTACCTTAAAAGCTACAGCATGCAACCAGCTCTCTCGAACTGCAGCCGAAAGGCACAGCTGGGGGATGTACATCTCAAATGTCAGAAGAAGGGAAACACACACATCCTGCTTTCTTTCAGAGGTCTCTAATCTGCAGACCAGTCATGAAATGGTTTGGGTTGGAAGGAACCTTAAAGCTCATCTAGTCACAACCCCCTGCCATGGGCAGGGACATTTTCCACTAGACCAGTTGCTCAGAACCCCATCCAACCTGGCCCTGAGCACTTCCAGGCATGGGGCATCCACAGCTTCTCTGGGCAACCTGTGCCACTGTCTCACCACCCTCATCATAAAAAAACTCTTATTCTTTGTATCTAGTTTGAAACTACCCTCTTTTAGTTTACAATAATTAGCCCTTGCCCTATCACAACAAGCCCTGCCAAGAAGTTTGTTTCCAGCTTTCTTGTAGGCCTGCTTTGGGCACTCAGAAGTGCTATAAGGTCTCCCAGGATCCTTTTATTCTCCAGACTGAACAACCCCAGCTCTCTCAGCCTGTCTTCATAGGAGACATCCTCCATCCCTCTTTGTGGCTCTCCTCTGGACTCATTCCAACAAGCCCACATCTTTCCCATGCTGAAGATATAGCCCTGGATGTAGCACTCCAGGTGGGTCTCACCAGAGCAGAGGGGCAGAATCCTCTCCCTCATGATTACTGAACTCTTACCAAAAAAACCCAGTCTTCCCCACACTGAATAAGCACATTTCCCGTTAAAAAAATTAGGTACTGCATTTAAGCTGTCTGGAACTCTATGAAAAGATGAAGTCATGAGGTTGAAATTCCAAAATTCAGTTGCTTGTTATCAAAGACTAAAATTACATGATTGTGAGAAAAGAGAAATTCGAATTTAGAAATATCTAACCTCTACAATTGTCAGAACACCAGATTATAAAACCTGATCAAATACTTGATCAATAGCGACAAAATATAATCCCCATCTTAATAAAATTCCTGATCTCCATTTCCCCTACCCCTATAATGAAACAAAGTTGTATTTCCCACAGAAGAGAGTATCTAGAGAAGAAAACAGAAACACCATCACACTGATCCCAAATCATGTGGGATTAAAGTCTTGCTTCAAAACAGGAAAGCACCAGATGTGCTACTACCTCTAAGACACGGAAGAGAGCTCAAAATGCAGACCTAGTCCAAGCCCAGTAGTTCACCATTCTTCATCTATCTTAGTTACTAGTTTAGTCATTGCATTGCAGAGAAGTGGGTATCCAAATAATCCTGGGGCTATTTTTGTGCAGATCTGTACTGCTGCAAACAGATGAAAATACAAACATGTCGGGAATTAACTTGATTATTTTATTTTTCCTTTTGACTTAGATATTGTTTAGTGTGTAGGAATTTGTTTTTCATTCGTATTTTCTACTTGATTTCTTCTGACCACAAGATCTTAAACAGGACAGTCCCAATACTGTAATGAGCAGCATCAAATTCCTTCTATTAGCACTCAGAAATTAATTTATACCTTGGGTAAGCCATGGCAGATGTGGCAACATAAGGCCCTAAGAGAATAAACACATGTCTACCTTGAAAGTATAAGTTATTTTTCCACAAACAGCAACTATTTATAATTCTAGTGATCATAAATAAAGCACAGATCTATTGGTACACCTCACACAAAAATTGAAAAATCTGCCTTACATAAAACAAAACCCTAGATTTCATAAAGTAGCAATTCAGACTTTTTTTTCCTATGCCAAAAACATGCCCTACAGTATTTTAGATCTCTTCTCCCAAAAGCATGGATACTGCATTATTTCTCTCAGATTACAATGAATTTGCAGCAACATTCTTCACCCTAGCAGCACGTTTTCATCTGATTAACTTTAGATGTTTCCTTCTTTCCTACAGACAAACCAAATCCTGTTACATATCCATCTGTGCAACACAGATGAGGGACAAGAGAATTAACGGAGAAAGAACACAGAGGTGGGGTCACCATCCTACATCTGTAAAGAACAGATTTATGTTGCTGCCTAAGCAGTAATGACATTTTTGTAGCACCATATATCCTTCACTGTGGATGCCAGGCAAAGGGTACCAGAAAAGCCCTTTTTTGATGTGGCCACCCAGTTTCCTTGGGACCTGCCACATACAACAACACTCTGCCCCTAAACTGACTCTCCTCAGAAGCTGCTGAAATTTGACTTCTCCAGAGCCACCCTGCATGGAGCACTGGAAGGTGGCATACCACTGGCCAGGGGTCTATGTACAAATCACAAAAGGGACAGGACTGCTGGGGATGGTGTCTCGAGCTGTTCTGTTTTCCAGCATCAGTCTCATTACACGGTGATGACAATGGGAAGCTGCCAGCAGCTCACGCCCCCAGCAGCAGACAAAAAACTTGATATTACAGCTTACTTTAGAAGTTTTTTGACCAATCACACAAAGCAAAAGCATACTGACAGTAGTTCTATCCAACCACTATAAGCACACGTACCTTTGGTTAAAACAATGCTTGCTTCTTTCAAATACAGTATCTGCTTGTAAGCCTCAAAACACAATGCACAGAGCTCCATTATTAAGCACTTTTTAATATCTTGCTAGATATACTTTTCTGCAGCTTAGGGAGTTATTCTAGACAAGCATTAATAGACAGACCATTGTTCCATTTGTCCTTACTTACTACTTACATAATTTTTCTGCCGACAAATCTTATGGCTAACACTTAGCTCTAATCACAGTTCTGCTGTCTCTGAGGCCTGCCTTTTCCAGCTTTCCCAAAATCCTCTGATTTTATGGATTCCCACAGCAGCACACAAACCAGCCAGGCAGAAGGAACACTGTAACTTTATTATTTAAGGCACTGGGACAGCAGAGGCTGCTGGAAAGTCTAAAGTCTGTCTGCCATGGTTATATCGAGTACTTGACCATACTGTTAGCACAAACAATACTTAGAATCATACTCTAATGCTGCAATAAACTCAGATAAAAATTGTCATGTTATTTAGAAGTTGAATGACACCAAAAAATTATTCTAAAGCAGTTAATGAATAATAGTGTCACTTGCCCTGTTCAGAGGACACAAAAGAAAGGAGAATGTTGAGAAGATTATGATATTTACTAATATTCCTCCTCTAAAGGGCTCAAATTGAGACAAAATTGTCTTCTCATAGCGATTTCACAAACCAGTTTTATACATGCAGGAAATCCTAACCTAATAATAAATCTTCTTTCTGTATTTTGAGAATACATTTCCACAGACTACTGAATCACTGTAATAATCCTCCCATTTCTGTTAAGAGGAAGTGGTCTGGCTTCCCTTTTTCACCTTGTCCCTGTTCCCAGCTGTACAGTCTTGTGCATGCCCTTACATCACCACCTTGTCATGACCTGATCTTTCTCACTAACCCCTATGAAAACTCATTTTTCTCATCCCCTAGGATTTAAGTCAGTGATATCAACAGGTATGATACTATGTTAGAACAGAATAGAAGAAGCACTTTTTAGCTATCATCTTCTACAAGGACCTGCCAGATCCTGGAGTAAGGAGGCAGCGTAAGGCAAGGAAGGGGAGGGAATGTGTGTGGAAAATAGGCAGTTGAGTAAGGCAGGGGAAGAAATTCAGACGCACTGAGTTGTTACAGCAACTGTGTGTAGCCACCGCTAGAATGCTAGTTAAGGGTGCTGACTTTGTTTTTTGGGTAGGTCTGAGTAATGTTCAGTTTATATGTATGTATATACCCCTCAAACATGTGAGGGGTATAGCTACATAGATATGAGATAATCTTAAAAAAATTTCAAAATTAGTGTCTAATCATGTGTTCATTAATAAAGTTGTTAAGAGCATTAGACAGTCAGTTGGATTTGAATTACTAACAGCAACTTCTTTTCAGAACACAAGGTTCATATCCATCTCTACTAAATTAGCACTTATATCTAAGATCACCAGCTTTTCTGCCCACTCAAGGTTTCTTTGGAATCTTTGACTGAACTGGCAATGAAGAAAGACACAGAAAATAAAGCAACAGGCAAAAGACAGATATAGGTAAGGAAAAACAAAACCAAACCAGCCAATCAACACAGAAACCAAAGGAGGAGAAAAGTATGTTCTCTTTAAAGGAACGACCAAGTCATCAGGATTTGGGAAAATGATGGTACAAAGGCAATACTGTGTACACACACAGTCTGATACTCCATTTTTAACTTGCATTGAATAATAAATTAAGCGAACAAAGATGGCAATATCAAAATTTCTAAACCACAAACACAATGATTTGTTTTACTTGTGCACAACTCCCATCTTTCAGATTTCTCTTTTTTTTAAAGCCAGGTGTTCCCAAGCCTGGTGATTAAAGCCAGTGAGACTACAAGGAGGAGCAGAAAGTGGCAGGCAGACACCAGCACCACAACCATGTACACCTTCAAGTAAAGACTCTCAAAGATTTCTTTTTGGTGTTAGGGAAATTGGAAAAGGTGTTGAGGTTTATGCAGCAGAGAACATTTTCAGTCTTCCCCCCCAGACCCCCCTGAAGGAAGATTTTAGCCAGTACTGCAGGACCTAACTGGTTTCGCTCTTTTTGGAGCTCATCAGCTGCAGGTAACGGCTCAAAACCCCAAAATGCACACACCCCAACACAAACAGAGCAGAACACTTTGCTGAAGGAAGAAGTCCTCTGCATTGTGAGGTATGCTTTCACATTATAAGCACATTCTTTCTAAATGGCTGCCTCTAGTGTCTTGAATGAAAAGCAACAGTGAAGCTGTTGTTTCACAACAGAAATTAGGAGTATTTTGCAAAAAACCCACAAAGTATTTTCCTCCCTAAAAATTATCATGGTATATATATTCTACTAACTTTGGCAGAAAAATAACTTCAGGGCTATTGTCTTGGGCAACCTAACCATGACAAATATTTGAATCTAGATCCTACCCAATTAAGGCCATCTTAATTTGTAAGTATTACCTACAGTTAACAAATACAATAGTAAAATGCTTAACTCTGTGCAGTTAAGCACAGAAAAGAAAACCCTCTTGATCTCTCCTTGACTTCATTTAATCTTGCAATTTATTGAGAGAAGATAAAAGTCGGAAGGTAACAACATACTAAGGTTTAGTGGAATCAGCTGAAGTGTCAAATGATGGTGAACATCTGTTAAAAACTTTAAAAACTTGCAGTAATAACAAGTAAGGTCAAGATTTTCCTCTATTATGTAAACCGGTAAAGAATTGAAAATACTTGCACAGTGAGGTAGTATAAAATTTACTGGAACTCAAATTTTGGCAAGATCATTGAGTGTTCTATCAACCTTCTTTGAACAGCAGAGAATAGAGACAAAAAGTACCAGTAGATGACAATAACATCATCTACAATGTGTAGTGTATGGTCAGAGTCCATCCTGAATTCATTAAGCTGTACTTCCAGAGGCCACACAGTCCTGCACCTTAAGAGTTCATTAAAACTGTTTAAGAACCTTTAGCTAAACAATGTCCTAAAGAGTTCCTTGAGTTATTATCTGTTGTCTCGGAGTAATCCACACAAACAATTAGATAAGAGCTAAAAACTGATGACTGCATTTTTCAGCAGGGCTAATTAATAGTCAGCATTCACTAAAATCTCAACAAAAAGCAGGATCATATGACCCTAGAAGGAAAAAACAAATCAATACCATAGCAGAGTGAATACTTTTCTGAATCCTCATTACAGCACTTGAAGCTGCAGGCACTGCATTTTAAGTTTCTGTGTTTAAAAGTTGCAAAGTGAGATTAGGCTAGAGTGCTCAAATCTGTGATAGCAAAACTACCTTTACACCATCCAGGAACACCAAGTGTTCACTACTGTGCATCAAAAGTAGTTTTAAGAGCATAGGCTAAATAAGTGGTGACATTTTCAGTTGCATTTCAACTGCCTGGGAGATGTTAATAGTGCTCAGCTGCAGTAAAGCTCTCACAGTGCCAATTAACTAGAGAAGTTTATATGTCTTATTTGGAACACATGAAATAAAAACTGGAGTTCTTAATATTCAGAGAGGTGATCTCACAATATGCAGTGCACAGCCTCAAGAGCTGCAATCTAATGGAAACTTCAGTGCTACTCTTTCCATGCACAGAAGAAAGAAAAGGGATCTTAAATGCAGCAATAAAGCCTTTACGGATTATTTTAAGATTAATGAACTATTTTAAGCTGCTCCTCCAAGCATGTATTCCATGTGGTCTTTTAAAAAATGAACCCTCACTTTACACAAAAGTTTTAAAAATTCAAAACTCAGAAAATCCTACATACAATCCATACCATCTCCACTTCTTTCTTCTTCTTCCTTTGACTATTACCTACCTTCTTTTTAGAGGAAGATGAACAGGATAGCAGAAAGCTGGAAGAAATAGTGAAAGATAAAAGAACTGAGGTGCACAGAACTAGAGGAAAAATGAAGACGACAAAAGGAGCATTTGAGAAGCAGAAGATGGAAAAAACGACTATTAGAATAAAACCTTCAGAAGAAGGCAAATAAAATACCTTTTGGTAACACTCAAAAATACTGGGCAAGTTGTGCAAAATTTATTCATTTCTGTATATAGTGCTACTTGAAAATAAAAATTGTTACAGGACATGCCATCTTCAAAGAACTGATAAAAAATGAATACCTTATTCCAACAAAATACTTTTCTAAAATGTGTAAAATCTCCACATTAAAATAAACATAAATATTTACAGTAAAAGTAATGCAGAAATATATGATCAGCAAAAAAAGCATCTTTGATTAATCTTGTGAAAGGCTGGCACATCAATGCTGAAGTGATTCTGCTACTGCATGACCTGAGTCTCCACTTAGTGACTTCAAACTTGGTGACACTTCTGCATGAAGTTTGGCTTTTTTCACTGCTCTGAACCCTCTGCCCTACCCCTGAAGATTTACCTCCTTCTTCACCCTCATTAACTTAGTGGGAGGCTGAGGGGTACGTCACAAAGTTGCCTCCCTAATCTCAAAAGATTACAGAAGTGTACTATGCACAGTTCAGACTATTCTAAGCAGCTTGTGAAAATTCTCTGGGAAATCCTTATATAGGTAAGCTAAGTAAGTTAAGAAGACTGGTAAGCTATGAGAGTGTTTACAAAATAGGGAATTATATTTTACATCCTTAATTCATATAGTTTTTCCTTTGACGTCATGTACGTTATTAAATGCCTCAGCAACAGACCTGAGAGCTGATCACCAAGCACTGTGATCCATACTGCAAACTACTCTTCTAATTGGATCCTCATTTTTACCAAAGTATTAATTCTTAAATGCAAAACCAAACACAGTACATATGACATGGTATTTATGTGATTCATGCGCTATTTGTGACCTCATGTCACCTCTTTCAGTTTGAAGTAGCCATTCCTTCCCCAGTTCAGTGCTTCCTCAGCCAACTCCACAGAACGCAAAGTACAGTACAGGACACAGAAGCTACTCACACACTACACACTACAGAGGGAGCAGGACTCATACACCAGAGTGGCAAGAACAGTGTTTTTGTTTTTTTTTTTTTTTTAAGAGAAATAATGACAGGGTGTGGGAAACTGCAGGTTCCCTCCAAAAGTTGTATTTGGAATCTTCAATCTTAGGCATAATGTCCTTGAATTTAATTCAACCAATGAGCCTCTTAAGAGTATTTTAAGTATTATTTTCCATGAGCACCTGTAAGCCTGTATACATATGAAAAATCACTGTCATACAAAATTCTATCCTAACTGAAGATCTAGCACATCAGATACTTAATTTCTGTCCCTGACACTATTTGTATCTACTACACCTAGTCCTCATTAAAAAAGTTCTTTCCTTCTTCCCCAATCAGAAGACCGATACCTTCTACTGTGATTTTTCTCCCTCTCTTTCTCTTTTACTCTTGCACAGATAGCAAGCATTAAGGTTTTCTGTACAATAACAGCAAGATCACTCCTGATTAAGAGTGAGAAGCCCAGTTTTCAAAATTCCAGATAAAAACTGGAAAAGTAAATAAGATGACTATGACCATAAAGTCATTCTTTATTCTCTTACCTTTCCTCTCCCGTTCTCCTTCAACCCATACTGGCCAACCTCCTACAGCAATGCAGAAATCCAGAAAAAAAGAAGGAAACAGACCAGCATAATAGAGGAGAAGCTTGCAGATGTTGACAGTATAGCATATTATAGCATGAAAGGAGACAGAGCTACTTAAAATGAAAATGCATTTTTAAGAGAACAAGCTTTCAACCCACACTAACTTCCACAGTAAAGAGTCTAGGAAAATACTCTGTAGATTGTTTAGGTAAAAGGACAAATGGGAAAATAAATTTCAAAAAAGTAATTCAATACTTCCTGGAAAAAAACAGGAAAATTGCCCCACTTCTGCCCAAATCAAAAGAATGGAAAATTGTCTGATATCCCAAACTGTTGATTATGAGCAGAACTGATGCAGGACTACCTAACTTAGGGCTGAAGGAAATTAGATGAAAGGGGGTGGGAGGAATCTGGCTTTTAATTAAGATGACTATCAAAAGAAAAGCAGTCCTTGCAGAATAGCATTTTCACACACTGTGTGAAAAAGAACACAGGTAAAGGCAGATTTCTGAAGATATCCTGATGATTAATTTTATGAGCAGAACAGTAAAAATAACTGCAGGCATCAACAGTTTCACTGATGTTACAAAAATTATATGCTTGAAATTATTTATATTCAGATAGGATACTTAAGGCTGTTCTTTCTTGAGTTTTTTTCATTAGGTCACTTTTAAGCTGACTCTCACTGTCAAAGCTAAAAGGTTTCTGACAGATTGAATGATCACAACAAATGCTGACTTTGATCAAAACTCCTATGAAATAAACTTTTTGGGAATCCAATTTGACAGTTGCAACTTTTTCATTTAAATTAAGGTATATGCAAGACTAAAAAATCCAAAACTTTTTTACAGATTGTGATTATACTTTTATAAAAACTGTAGAGAGATAATTTACATTCATATGAAAATAAGCACATTCAGAAACACAGCTCTAAAAAGGCAGAACTTTCCCTCATCTACAGGATGTTTTTAAAGGACTTATAAAATTATTGATATAAAAGTTGATGCTTTTTCAGATATATTCAGACACATAAAAACATACCTCGTATTCCTTCCTGCAGACCTTTAAAACATCGTTTTTTGCAGAAGCCTGAAAAACAGATACATTTCTCCATTTGTAGTAGAAAATGATAAAATCATGTTGCAAAATAAAGACTGTTCTACTTTTAAATTAACTGCAATAACAATGGATTAATGATCTATTAAAATGTTCCTTTAAGAACCTAAAGAATCCATGTAAAGCTTTAAGAAAAAAAAGCAGACACCATGACTTGTTAATATGAAAACCCAAACCCTCATATTTCTGCACCAAGTTAGTTGAAAGCACACAAAGCAACTTAGGTTTTGTGAAAGGTTTGCCAGATTGCAGAATACAGGAAGCATTTAAGAAATGGAAGAGCTTGAGCACAAAGATCTCCCCATTTTCCCTGCTGATTTATCACTCGTGTGTCACTTTCAACTCTCCTCTCTCATGTATGTTCATTTCTAGGGTTCCTATTGTCAAACTGAGTAGCAGAAATTCTCCCTGCAAACTACAGATCCCTTTTTTCTATACAAAATCTTGTGCTCCTTTTTCATATGACAGATATTCCAAACTAAAGTAACTACTAACATGTTATTTCCCACTCCAGTAATTTCAAACACTTGGGTAAAGTCTGTCCTTGGACCTATTATATCACCACCTTCAAAATGACTCCAAAATCCCCTCAAGTTTCAAGGATCAAAATTAAAATCCAAATATTTATCATTATCCCTAATATTTGGCAGGTATTTAGATTTTAGTATAAATAAAAAAAAAAAAACCAGAAATGTTTTAATCAAAATACAAAATATAGCTAAGATCCTGAAACAACAGTCTGCAATCAAAAAATACAACATGTGATTTAGAGAATAATGAGAAATGATGTAACAATCATAAGATTAAATTAAGAGAATTTAATAAGACTGGAATAAACAGAAATGTCTTTATCAGGTCTGGAGACACTTAAGCATTAGGGCATATTTGAAAACATGGCTTAAAAATGCATTTGAGAATAAACACACATCTTCTTTTCTGAAGATCAAAAGTATCCAGCTTGTTTACTCACTCCTCATCTCTCTCCAACACTGCTCTGTACTCACTGCTCATCTCTTGTCACATAGTTTAAACCCTGTGCTTTTGGGTGAAAGTAGAATTTTTTTGTTATGACAGCAGTTTGCAGTAGGCTGTTTGGTCAAGATTAAGACTACACAGGCAACATTCACAAATATGAATATTAAGTACATCTGTGCTCCACAAATGAATTACAAGGATGACGATAAACACAAATACACTCCTAGATTTTGAAGATGCTTTTAAAGCCACAAACACACATTTAGGAGAAAAAAATCACTAAATGCTCCACAGATTTTTAATAAAAAGGTCATTGCTAAATTTACAAATTATGCTTAAAACTGTTACTTGACAAAAGCACTGGCTCTATTAACACCAAAAAGCCTCCTTCCATATAAACAAAAACCTCTTTGAAGAGGCACAAAAATCTGTTTGGCGCTGTAACCACAATGTTGCATCACTAAACATGACACTACAAAAAAAAAAAGAGCTTAGGATCAGCCATGTGCTGCCTTTCAGTCAATGTTATTTTAAAGTAACAACTTTAATGTAAAGACTGTGACAAGAAGCCAGAATTAGCATAAGCAAAGAGAGGCTGCAGAACCAGCCTGGATTCAGTCAGTAGGGTGAAAGCCTTACCTGCTTACACGCTTGCCGACACTCCACAGCAATAGCCAGCTCACAGCAGCCTAAACCAACCCACCCATCCGACTTCTTCAAAACTCCTTGGGAAATAAGATAGCAGACTTATTAGAGTAGAAAGAGAAACTATGCCATCGTTTTCCCTTCCCTCTACTTTTCAGATTTGATAATCCTGTTCTCATTCAACAAGCCTATGTACAAATTACATTTTATTAGAATTCCAAACCAACTTTGAGAAAAACCACAAGTCTGCGTTTTCATAAATGCTGAAACTAGCAATTAATGAAGTACCTTCCACACACTGAGGATAAAGATGCTTTATGTAAACTGAATTATACATCCAATGGAAATGTTAGATTTTGATAATCTATCTAATCTGAAATATAAACCAACAAAAAAATATCAGGGAAAAAAATCTCATTACAGCATCATCTCTTACAGATACACCCTGTGGTTTGTTTCAATAGCACATGTCTCTACCAACTTTGCCAATGCAGAAAACGTTCCGTGTTCTTTCTCCAAACTTCCTGCGGTGTTTTTGGTCTGGATGGAGTTAAATCTCTTCAGCTGAGCCGGCACAGGGCTAGGTTTTGGATTTCTAACTAAAACAGTGTCGATAACACAATGATATTTTAGTTACTGCAAATGCAGGCAGCATCCAGGCCTTTTCTGTTTTTCATAGGGACTCACCAATAAGCTGACAGTGCACAAGAGGTCGGGAGAAGACACCGCCAGGACTGCTGACCGCAGCTAACAGTCCATACCACATGGCACCATGCTCAGCCATAAAAGCTGGGGGTTGAGGATGGCAGGGGCTGCCCTGGCTTGGGGACTGGCTGGGTATCAGCTGGTTGGTGGTAAGCAACTATTTTCTTTTTGCTTCACTTGTTTTTCTTCGGTTTGGGTTTTCTCCTCCTTTCTTTCTTGTTTTTCCTTCCATTTTTGAATTAGAAACTGCCTTTATCCCAACCCATGGGTTTTCTCATTACTGCCCTCTGATTCTCCCCTCTCTCCCACTGATGGGAGAATGAGCAAACACTGTATGGTGATGAGCAGCCCACTGGGGTTAACCCACAACACTTCCTCTGTCATTTATTTCCCCAGCAACATGGTTCCATAGCCAGAACTACTGTCAATAGAAGTTTCCCATCTCCCTGTCTTCCTTAATCCATTTATTTCACTCTTTGCATGATCATCATTTCTTACCACAAGATTACACAGAAATACGGTAAGAAGCAAATTGCTTCCATAAGTTGTTTCATCCTCTTAATTTAATAATAAATACAGATTTTCCAATGTTTTCTAAACACCAGAAATAAAATAAAAGAATGCATTTCTGTATCTATTTCTCATGTAACCTTAAAGAAATAAAGGGAAGGTTTGATATATGCAGCTGCCCAGCAGCTGTGACTAACTTGTTACATTCTTTTTCTTAGGACAGGAGGTAGAATTATTTAACTCAAATGAACCACTCATTTTTGTTACGAATATTTAAAAAAATAAAGCAGTGCTTTATTACATACATAAATTATATTCTTTATATAGAAATCAAAAAGCAGAAGTATCAACAACTTAATTTTAAAAAAATGCTCTTAAGCCCAGTGGAAATGCCTGTTTAGAAGAAGCCACACGGGATGTCCAGTTTTAAAAAGAGGAAGTGAAAGAGCTAGGTGTAAGATCTTAAATTTAAATGCTATGAAAACACTTGGAAAAAAGTGTTGGAAAAAGTAATAAAAAATAATTGCAATTAATGGAAAACAATGGCCAACTGGTATTTATAATGAAGAAAACTGCCTTTTAAACACACTTGATCAGCTTTACAAACACAGGTGGCATACAAAGTCTTGCCAGCATCTGTCTTTCACGACATTCCAATGGGTTAATTAAGAAAATGTGCTAATGGCAAATTTATAAAGGAGGAGCAAAATCTGCACAAAGCAAAATTAACACATTCCCTGTAGAAATTAAAATACATATAACTGTTACTAAAATACAAATTAAAAGCTTAATGCCTGACACAAGCAAGGTAGCAGCATTGCTCAGCAGGTGGAGGGAGTAGAGAGGCAAAGGTGCACTACAGCTTCTGGTTGTAGCCTGTATTCTGTCAGCTTGACCATCTGAATGGTTCAGACCCTCTGCAGGCCAATGATCCACAGGTCTTTCCTCAAGAGGACTCAAAATCCTCTTGACATCTATTCAGAGCATTGCCTCAGCTTTCCAATTCATACGAGTTCAAAACAGCTGTGAAGGTCACTAACAACTGCAAGTACAGCTCACCTTTCACTGCCACAATTGGGTTAAATTCATTTTTCCATGGTTAAGAACCTTTTTGACAGTGTCAAAGAGATTGCTGTACTGCACACATCAGTAGCTTGCAATCAGTGTTCAAGAATCTGGAATTTAGGTTGCACTACATATGTACGGTAAATTGTCAAATCAACCACTCACTTTGCTCTGCTTTAAGCATAAAATAACACATCAGTCATTTCTGTATAAATTCCCGTGTGGGGATTCCTTTCAATCAGAACAGTAATGTTTGGTAGAACATTTATAAGTAGAATTGATAATGTAAGGCATAAGCGAGCTAAAAAAAAAAATCAAAGAAACATCATGTGCAATATGAAAAAAGATTTCCAGAAATCTCTGCTGCAATAACTAGCTGTATCCAGGAGAAACACATGGTAAATACAGCTGGACAGCTTCAGAAGCAGTGTCACCAAGGAGCAGTCACCACTGAGTAATCAGGCATCCATATTTTGTGCAATACAGGGCCTGTGGTTTCAAACATACTGGAACTAAACTTAACGGTGATAAAAGAATGAAACAAGCTACAAATACACACCAAATTAAGAAGGCTGATAATTTTCAGCTGTTGTTAATGCTTTCTTGGCAAGCGGCTCGCTCTCCAGGTTATATCCAACCAGCAGACAAGCTTGCGAATAAATTGATGTCACACTCTCAAGAAACACTGAACTTCAATCTTAATACAGTAACTTGTAAATTAATTTTGTTGTCAAGGTAGTTACGTGCATTTCTAGATGAAAATACACCTTCAGTGCACAATCAATTGACTGGAGCCCACAGTTATGATAATTCATCCTATTCATCTGTACCATACAGATTGCTGAGCCATAACACATCATGTATTTGCCTAACACAAACTCCCAGCCTGCCCTCATATGTTCCAGCTCCTTAATGACTTTACAGTGGCCCTTTGCTGAACTTGCTCTAGTGTGTTCATAGTTTCCTTGTCCCAAATGCTCAGAACTGGACACAGTGTCCTTGATGTGGTCTCACCAATGCTGAGTAGAGGGGAAGGATCAGCTCCCTTGATCTGCTGGCAACATTTTCACTGCTGCAGTCTGGATGCTGCTGGTCTTTGTTACAATGGCACATTGCTGGATCACATTCCACTTGCTGGTCACCAGGATTCCCAAGTACCTTTCTACCAAGCTGCTTTTCAGCTGGCCAAGCCTCCTGCGTGCTGTGAAGCATGGGCCCTTTGCCAGCTGCAGGACTTTGCATTTCCTTTTCTGTAATTTCATGAGGTTCCTGTCAGCCTATTCCCTTGGTTAATCAACATCCCTGTGAATGGCAGCACAACCATCTGGTCTAGCAACCTCTCCTTTCACTTCTGTATCACTGGCGAATACACTGAGAGTGAACTCTGCCCCATCATCAATGAAGACATTAAATAGGACTAGACCCAGCATCAACTCTCAGGATACTGGCCTACAGCTGCCCTCTGTGACGCTGATCAAACCTTCTGACACAGCCATTTGGCTGGTTTTCACTTCACCTCCACTGCTCACTTATCCAGCACACACTTCATCAGTTTGACTATAAGCAAGTCATGAAAAATAGTGACAAAATCCTTACTGAAGCTGAGATAGATAACATGCACTGCTTTCCCCTCATCTAAAAAGGCAGTCATCTCATCATAGAGGGTCATCAGGTTGGTTAAGCACTGTTTCCCCTTCACACATCCATGCTGACTATAGAGTATCACGTCCTTGTTCTTGATGTGTCTGGAAATTGTTTGCAGGAAGATCTGCTCTGTTACCTTCTGAGGGTTTGAGGCAAAACTGTCCAAGCCTAGAGTTCCTCTGGTCCTCCCTGCCCTTTCTAGAGGCAGGAGTGAACTTGCTCTCTTCCCTTATTCTCCAAAGTCCTCATTATCTCCTCTCAGTACCCAACCCTATCCTCCTCCATCAAACACAAGTCTTCCTTGCTCTGGACTTCACGACTTTGTGACTGATCAAGGACCTGGCACTCCTGCCAGGTTCATCTTGCCAGTAAAGACTGAGACAAAGAAGACCACAGGCTACTTAGTGTCATTTGTCAACAGGTTTCCAGCCTCATTCAGCAGCAGGCTCTCATTTTCCTCATTCTTCCTTCCCTGCTGATGTAGCTCAAGAAGCTTCTGGCTGCCAATCACATTATTCACCAGGATCAGGCTTTGGCTTTTCTAATCCCACCATGCATTAAGTGGAGCTTGGATAAGGTGATCCTTGAAAGTCAAGCAGCTCTCTTGGACCCTCCTTTTCTCCAGTTCCACGGCCTATGGGATTCTTCCAAGTAGACTGCCTGTGCCCTCATGTGTTTTCTCTTCTAAAGGTATCAGGGTGATTAAAGCTGCCCATAAACACCAGGCACGTGAACACAAGATTTCTTCCAGCCGTACAAAGAAGGCCTCATTTACCACTTCAGCCTGATGAGGCAGTGTGCAGCAGACATCCACATCGTCACCTGTGTTGGGCTCTCCGTGCAGTGCACTCCAGTGCCCACAGGCTGTTCTCAGCCATTCCAGCAGAGTTCCACACAATCCAGTCAACACTCACATAAAGGGCAACTCCTGCTTCTCATCTTCCTGTACCTGTCCCTCACAGCACACCTGCTGTGGGAGCTTTCCTGCTGTGTCTCTGTGACTCCCAACAGGATGGAAGCCTTGTAACTGCACACCGGTTTCTAACCAATAAGACAGAAAGTTTGTTTACAAGCACTGGAATCAACAGCTTGCCTCCAAGGCCTGGTGGGGGGACAGGAAGGAGAGGGGGTGTTTGAGCAGATGCTGTAAAACTGTTACAGCCTCCTCTTCCCACGCTCCTGCGGGAACTCAGCACATCACTTCAGATGTGCGGAGTCTCCCAAGACCCCGCCGGGGGTCTTGGAGATCTTGGCATGATGCCCGGAATACTTGGTGGCTTGACTTTGATCCTGCAAATGAATTGCCAGCTTTGTATGAGAGTTGGAAGGTCACACGGGTTTAATGGGTGTATTTACAGGGTGCACACAGGGTGAAAATATAAGTTTTAGGATTTTTGGTATAAGGGTAATGGGGACAAGATGGAGGGAACAGGGTGTGTCTCGTCCTTCTTTTTTCTTCTTGTTCTCCATCTTCTGCTGTGATGCTGGCACTTGGGGATTGGGTTAGAGTAGAAATGCACTGTCTAACATAGGTGATAGGTATTGGAAATTAAAGGTAAATACGATGTACGTAGTTTGTAGTATAAAAGACAATACTGCCTCGAGGGCAGTCGGAGAGTGTTGTGGCTGCCTTGCTGGTCAGACCTCTGCTCAGCAGGGAGAAAATTTTATAGATAAGAAATAATAAACAATCTGAAGATCAAACTCCAGAGAGCCCAGTCTCGTTCTTCAGAGCCTGTGTCCGCTCCAGGACCACCCAACTCATCTCGGGACAGAGACCAGACAGCCGGACCCAAGAACTCCCACTTTCGCAAATATAGCATTTTAATTTCAAAGCATTTTAATTTTGTAATTTCAAAGTCTTTTAGAAATTACACATGATACAATGGACAAGTTAAGCCTGACTTCATATATTTTTGATCTCTCCTTTAAACATTACAGCTCTATGTTGTGATTTAACTTTCTATGCTGGATCTGCATTAATTGACTTTTGGCGAACACCCACAGAAGTTATTCTCTGTGAGGAGCAGCTAGCAGCTTCCTCCATGCCTGGCACAGCCAATGGCTGGCTGGCTCTGAGAACTGGCACACTGCTAAGCCAGTTAGAGAGGCTAGTAATGTCTCTATGACAACATATCTAAGAAAGAAGAAGAAACCACAGGAAGCTCTCTTTCTGCCCTTGGAGGGACGGCCAGTGCTGCGGCTGAGCCCCATCCTGGCAGGGCCAGGCTGGGCCCATTCTGGCTGCTGGGGGCATCCCGGTGACATGGGGGCATCCCGGTGACACGAGCACCTGTGGGGCCTGGACTGTGTGACCAACAGCGAGAGGCACAGCAAGCAATTCCCCGATGCAAAGCCTGGGCAATATCAACTTTTCAGTGCTGCAGAACTCTATAGAATCTTTTCAAATTGACAGAACCTGAGAACAAACAAACCTATGAACACCAACTCTCTCCAAGTGAGGAAAAAGGAAAAGGATAAGACAGGTGAGGAGAACAACACGGCGGCAGTAAGGTCACTACAAAGGAAGGGAGAGGAGGAAGTGCTCCAAGCGTCAGAGCTGAGATTCTTCTGCCAGCTGTGATGAGGACTATAATACAACAAACTGTTTCCCCATGATTCATGAAGTGCATGGGGGGATGCAGCATTCACCCTCAGCCCATGATAAAAAGGCCCTCATGCTGGAGCTTGTGGATGCTGAGAAGCTGTGATCTGGTGAGAGGCCTGAACAGAGAGAGAGAGACAGCCCTTGCTTCCAGAGACAGAGGAAGACGACCTTGCTTTTATACTCTAGAACAGCTGCTCATCCTTTAAAATTGCACCCCATTCTTGAAGATTGCATGCAAGACGTTTTCCATTACCATCTGTATGGCAGATTATCTTTTGTCAAGTGAGCAGTTTGCCTTATCTCTCTCTTTGAGTGACCACATTCACACCTTCCTCGGGAGGGGACCTCTGCTGATAACAGACTATTGAATGTCAGTGCATGACTGATAAGAACTATAACATCCCATTGTGAGATGCTCTGCCCAGAGGGAGGAGCCAAGCATTGCTACCCTGATATACACTGAGGTTCTGGAACACCAGCACAGCTTTTTCTCCACGAGATTCCCTAGAGGAACAGCAGCTGTCTCTTCCTCCACTGGATCTTCAGAGGAAAGAATACATCCTTCTCTACAGATCTTCCTTACTCCAACAGAACCACACTTGATACTTCAGAGGACTGCAGCCACGTTTTCAATTGGACTACCACCAACACCCTGACCCACAGGGTGTCAGGTTGGGTTCTGACTCTGTCAAGTGTTGTTCTAGTGGACTGCATTGCTTATTTTATTCTTTTTTTTCTTCCCTATTAAAGAACTGTTATTTCCTGCTCCCATATTTTTTCCTGAGTGCCCCTTAATTTAAAATTATAGCAATTAGGAGGGGTGGGGAGAGTTTAAATTCTCCATTTCAGGGGAGGCTCCTGCCTTCCTTAGCAGACTCCTGTCTTTCCAAACCAAGACACCCATAAAATAAATGGCTCCAAAAAAGCAGTTGTGGGAAGACTGCAAACCGTGGGAGGGACTTCATGTTGCAAGTAGGTTCCGAGCAGACTATTAGCCATGAAAATTAAAACCACATTGGAAAAGTTCACATGGCGTAGCAGAAAGTTCATGGCATAGCAGAAGAGACTCCTCTCACTAAGTGAACTGAAGAAAGATCTTAAAAAGTGGCAAACTGACTAAAAATCCCATATTTTGTCTCCCTGCATTGTCAGTGGGAAGAAAAAAAAGGCTGGAGTGGGGGGGAAAGGTGTTCTAAAGGTTTATTTTAGTTCTCATTATCCTCTTTATTTCTGTAAATAATTTCTTTTTGTTTATACCTCTTAAAGTTTTGTGCCTGCTTTGCCCCTAAAGTGTTTTCTCCTAATCCTTATCTCACTCCATGAGTTTTCTTCCCTGCCTCTGCTTAACTACAGCAGAGGAAAATGAATAAATGATTTCTCATAGGTGAACTGGCATTTGGCCAGCTTCAACCTGTCACACTTTCTAAATCCACCTGTGTACCAAGCAGTTTGGTTCATAATCTGAGCCCCTGCACTTAAATTGCTTGCCTAATTCTTACTATCTCCCTGTTTTACTCAGTTTTTGTTCAAATTATGCTGCACCTAGAGTAAAGTCTAATTATCAACCATTTTGTAGATCAGGTTAAGGTGTAACAAAATCAAAAAACCAAAAAAATCTTGCAAAGAAAGAAATGCTGATATTTCTCTGATTTATCACCTTTATCATTTATCATCTTTATATGAAGAACATGTTTAATTATACAAACATATTAAATATTTTTTAACTAGGAAAACTATTAATAAAATGCATAGGTAACTAATTATATACTAGAGGAAGCTTAACAACACACAGTTTATATTAGATGCATAATGGAAGATAAATTATCATGAAATCAATAGGTGCAGGTGGCAGACACAATATCAAAACACACAGAGGGTGAAAAAGTAACATGATTCAATAGTCAAAAGGTATTTCTTACCTGGCAAAGAAGAATTTATACAACCCCACACTTCTCTCTGAAAAGTAAAAATGCAATTAAGCAAAAGCAAGTCTAGAGAATAAGAGTTTATAGCAGACTCAAACCACCAATTTCAGCATTTTTTCACTGGGTTTTAAATATCTGATTGGAAGAATTCTTATATTTAAATATATTTTAAAGAATTGCTCTGATAGAAGCTGAGTACCACTTCCTTCCAAGAGAGGGCTGCTATGCACAGACTATGGAATCAAAAGCAGCATTTTTGCAGGTGCATAACATAATGTAGTTATCTGGAATACACAAGCTAGTCAACTCTCTCCATCAATGTTCACAGAACTAAACTGCAACTTAAACAAAGAACAAGATTTGTCTAGGACTAAGATCTGTGGAGAAGCTTACTGTCCTAGCATTCCTTCCCACCAGCTTAAAAATACTCTAAACACACATAACCACACAGAAAACAAATTTTAAAAAGTGCTTCAATCACGCTGACACAGCAAACTGTATTGTCACACAGTGACACATCCATCCATCCATCTATCCATCATCACAGGAACTGATGACTTTCCAAAGTTGCAATGGATCTGTATTTAATGATCTAACACTGTCTACCTCTGTATCTGTGGAGGTTTTCTACCTAGACAAGAGCCAAAGGAAGATCAAACAAAGATGGTAAAGAGCTGCTACTTCTGCAAGTTCCATCCCTTTGATCAGTTGACTTCCTTCATTTCATGAGGAAGTTAATGGTTGGACTCAATGGTCTTTAGGGTCTTTTCCAACCTAAATGCATCTATGATTCAAAGAAAAAAAATCACCTCTTGTGTTGACAGTTAATTTTTAAATTAATACCAGGCAATATCACATTCCTTGAAGGAACACACAAAACACAACGTCTGTAACCAGTGCTCAATATTGACCACCTGATTAAATCAAAACCCATCTGTTCATTAGTGAAATGGCACCAGAAGACCTGTCCAACAAGAGAAGAGATACCTGAAAACAGCATATAAAGTATTGAGTTGAATGGTTAACTATTCCATGTATCTAGATATTACCTGTTCAGTGATATTAATTTAAGATCCACACTGGACAGCTGATTTGTCACTTATAAAGATAATTGGGAGTTATAAAATCATTGAGTCATTCTCCCCCTTTCAGATAATCTCCAATCCCGTCTTATCAGAAGCATTCTCTACTATACAGATAAGATTCTACTTGTCTTATCAGGGAATGAAAGATAAAGAAAACCAGTACCAAACCAAATGCTATTCATCACTTCAACAGGTTTTCATGACAGGTTTTACTCATACTAGGAGCTGTCTATAACCTTCTGAGACCTTAGAGCTATTGACCCATAGAAACAAAAAACTGAAGGAACTTTGACACACAGAAGGAAAGGATCTATAAGCAAACACAGTCTTGTGAAGTTGCTAATTAAATGTTATTCCCAAATTTACTACTCTTACTCATTGCTCACTTGAGCTGAGCGTATGTTCTAGGTTTGCTGCAAACAGTATTGATACTGTTCAGAAGTAACAGAAATTACCAGAAGAAAGCAGGCTTTTCTGACTGCAACAGGATGCCAAGAGATAATACTCTAAAATTACCTATTCCCTGATTAGATCATCCTTAGAAGAGGGAGTGCGTTACACTCTTTTTTTAGTTAAACTAAAGAATGTTACTGACACTACAGAACTTTCAGGAAATCATAATCTTATTTACCCAATAAAAGCATTACTTCAGTTTCTCAGGTAAGGCCACTAACAATTTGGTGCAGCTATCAGGGTCTTCTTGTCTCTGCCCAAGACCTCATGGCTTTGTGCATACGCATGTTGGAATGTATGATCTAATTTAAGTCACTACCATTAACATCCAAGTGACAATCACACAAGTTTTTACAACACAGATAAGATTTTCATTGCATTTTATAGCTTATACATGCCACCTTACTGCAAGTAAAGTAATTTATGATGGCTTTAGAAAAAAAAATCCCACTTTGAGGTTCAAATCTCATTTGAAGAGCTTTTCTAGCAAGCCTTACCAATGATTCTGGACAATACTCAGGTGCTCGCTGCAGTAAGTGCTTCAAACGGGAGTCACTCTTAGAAGACAAAATCTGTTAGAAACAAAACACACCTTAAAACAGAGAATGTTGTGCACATCAAATACTTTTTCCAATTTATTTCAGTGTTTTAGTTTCTCTAATATCTACTCTTTGACAACTTTGCCTAACAGTTAGTATGAATAGAATTCAAATTTAAGATTTCTTTTTATATACTTGTAGTTTTTCATATGTGTTTCACTTTTTATAGAGATGCAATCTTTTCTATTTAGAAGAGAATGAGAATTTCCTCCGCAAACATTTCAATCAAAAAGTTTCTACTGAATGTGGAAGGGCAATGTTAACGAGAGGATTTCTGCTGCACATATCAAAATCCTATACAACTGTATTTTCTTAATTAACCTTCTGCTACACGTTACATGACCTTAAGCAATTAAACTTCAAAAACCCCCTGAAACATATAATTTCTGTAGAAAAAGGTAGAACAAAACCAGGACTAGTTAAAGAGACAATCAAAACTAACAGGGGAATGCATAGTACCCACAGGTAAACTGAAAACCGAGAAGCTCGCTAGACTGGATGGAATACAACTGAGGATGTTGTTCTTTTAGCAGCCTAATAAAGTTTTACTTATAAATTAAAACAAGAAACTGGTCAACAAGAGGAATGGAAACAGACCTATTAATGTGTGATATGAAACTGGAAATGATATAACTGAAACAGATGAATTTCAGAAGCAAAAATACATCACACTTCTAGTCTAAATTAGTTCTATTCTAACACGGTAAACTTATTGAAAGAAAATCAAGAGAACAACAGTATTTGTTTCAGAAACAAGAGCAAAAAAAAGAACTGCATTAGTATTTTAAATCTTCTGAGGTCATGGAATAATAAAATAATTCAGGCTGGAAGGAATCTCAGAAGATCATTTATTTCAAACTTGTGCTCAAAGAAGGGTAAACTACAAGACTAGACCATGGTGTCCATCTGCTTATTCTTTCCATCTATCCAGGTCCCTCAGGATGACAGTCCTACCATTAAGATTATCAACACTTCCTCTGAGCTTCACATGGCCTGAAAACTCAATGAGAGTCGCCTTGTCCAGGTTGTTAACAAAGATGTTAAACGGGAGAGGTGCCAGGGCAGACCCCTTTGGTATTCCACTTATTAGCCTACAAGCAAAGTAGGACCCACTGACCTCTATCTCTGAGCCTGATTTTACAACCTTTTTTTTACTCATCTAATTGTCCATTCCTCAAACCCATATGATCCTAAAATGGATACAAAAACATTGAGGGAATTAATGCTTAAAAATTTGCTACAGACAACACAAATGACATCCATGCCTTTTCCCTCATTCAGAAATCCAGCCTTATTATAAAACCAGATTGGCCAGGAATGATTTACTGACATTAAATCACACGCCTCCTTCAGCAATAGCTTTACATTTTTTTCCTTCTTCAGCCTTTAACTACTGCCATAAAATGTCTTGTTGCCCTTGACTTTCTCTATGAGTCTCAATTCCAGCTGAGCTTTGTCTTTTCCTATATAACCTTACTTGACTTGGCAAAAGGTCTAAATTCTTCTTGTAAAACATCTCCCTGCTTCTACACTCTCTATACCGTATCTTTTCTGCACCAAAGGTTGTTCATAACTTCTCTGTTTATGTGAATCAGATTCTTGGAACATTAAGGTGTTTCCCTGGGAGCAGGGACGGACAGTCCTTATGCTTAGAGAAGGATATGGATAGAGTCCTCTGGAATGATACACAATGAATGCTGCCAGGAATCTTATCACGATGAAACTTATCAGAAATAAGATTAGGGAAAAAAAGGTCTATTGAAAAAAAGAGAGGCTCACTTATTCCTTGCTATGGTATCTGACATGTCTAATCAAATAATCATGAAAAGGAGATGATACTAAAGCCAAGAGTAGAGTACTACTTATTAGTAATGCAAAATAATTAGGTGTTTGAATCATGTTAGTTGACAAACAAACCTGTAATCCACATTCTCTTTTTCAAAAGTCTCACAGTAGCTGATTTACTGGTTAGTAGAATTCCTTACCCTTAATCAAGCCTCCTTCCTTAACTGGCAGGATCCAGGGCAACACCACTGGATGTCCTGTGCATTTCACCCTAGTCCCTGGGCGCCCAGGCAAGGCCTCCCTCATTATTATTGCCAGTGTCCATATAGATGTGCAGACAATGGATAACAGTCTGAGGGTCAAAAAAACCTTGCGATTCCTGCAACATCCTAGATCTGAGTCCCTGAAAACCAAATGACCTTAGCCAGAAAGTCTCCAGTGCAGGTGAGTGCCTCCTTGCCCTGCAGAAGGGAGTGTTTCTCCTGGTGGTATTGTTTACAATCTGCTGGTTAAGCCAAGATGGCTCCTCAACAAATCGTTCCTCCTCATCTGCTCTAAGGCCCCAAATCTAATCTGCAAGTGCATATCCAAAGACAGCCATGAACCTTCTTCCTCCTGTCAGCTGCACAAAACAGTTAAGTTACAGAAGATGAAAACCAGTAAAACAACAGCAGACAGCTCCTTCAGTTGCACCGCATCAAAGGATCACACAGAAAATGATGCCACTAGCCTGATGTGAGGTAGCTAAGCCAGCTCCTTATAGCATACTTTGGGAGGCACCAGTCCTGCTGCAGACTTTTTCCAGACCTCTCACTACTAAGATTCTGGATATGCTGATCATCTGAGTGGAGAGAGATGATCCAGATGAGGCCAGATCAGAGTGTCTTACAAAACCCACAGAAAACGATGTAATAATTAGAACCAGTATAGCAGAATTGGGATGGAATTTGACAGTAAAAAGCTGGAGGCCTTTCATGAAGAGCCAACAGGAATCCACATGATAAGCTGGAAACTTATCTTCAAACCAATGAAACACAAGAAAGAAATGGGCAGATGATTCCAAATGCCGTATGAATGCAGCTACTAAATTCACCTTTTTTTTTTTTTAATATACAGGAATGGATATCTTTCTCTTATATCCAAGTTAGAACACAATTTTTAAGACTGAGTGCCACACTTTTTTTTTATAATGCCATGTATAGTTTTGCTGTATTAAAAGAGATAAACTTATGCGGGAAAGGCCGCAAGAATTGTTATAGGAATTGAGAGACGATCTTACACAAAGACACTGTGAGACTTTTCCTTGTTTGGCCTAACAATATGAAAGCTGAAAGAAGATTTGGTTGTATTCTGTAGATATCACAGGGAGGGAAAAGTGCAATTTAAAGTAAAAGTTTTGATAGTACAATCAAAAATAAATATAAATTTAATAATAACCAGGTTTATTGCTCGAACAGCCCCAAAATGAGCAATGGAAACAAGAGGACAGGTATGATCTAAGAACACAACTTTAACATAAAAATTGTGTCTACATTGATGTAAGTTTTACTAATGTAAAATTCTTACATAGATGAATAACTGTAACTACATACACACAAAGCTGTATTAATTACTACCCACAGGTACGAATCTAAACATAAGTTATGGAAAAATACTTTTCAAGCTTGAATTCAGAACAAACACTAAGAAACAAAGCGTTATGAATAAAGTAAGTGAGCAGATTTTTGCTGCATTCACAAAGCCATATATCATAACGAGATGCTTAGTGGACAAACAAGAACCTGAAGGAAGAAAGAATAATACCAGCATCTTGTTCTTCAGTTTGAACTCCCCATAACTTAGAAACACATAAGAGTCATAAACTCTGTAAAATACCTTCAGACCTCTCATTTCCCAATGTGCTTATCACTTCTTGACCAAATTGTGGCCTCAGGCTGGTATTTCTATTTCTCCTCAACTTCAGCAGAACCCATTTTTCACTACAAAAGGAAAGAGGACTATGGCTCTAAAATTTTCAAGTTCTCATTTTGATACCATTACATCTCACAATTCACACATAGCCTCCAGACAGAGGATCATTAGCTTACAAACTTAAAGTTGCTACATCATTGTCTAAAGGCACAATTTCAACTCTGATGGAGTTAAATTTAAAACAAGCTTACCTGTTCACAGACATCATGGCACATTAAATTGTCCTTCGCATGGTAACAACAAGACAAGCCTATGGAAGAGCAGAGAGATGGAAAAAGATATTCAAAGGATTTGAAACACTTAACCATCACTTCTGAACACAAGTACACACTTGATGTTCTATCAGGACAATTTTCTGGCCCACAGATGACTGTGGGAAATGTTCCTTCCCAAAAGGCAAAAAATGAACAAGTTTTGTTCTGAAAATGATGAAGATCCTTACAAGAAGTTTCACAGTTACCCCATAACACTCACTGTCATCAAAATGAGATCTCACTCCCTTTCTGCCTCTAGTAACACTTCTGCTACTTAACTTGCACTAGCTGGGCACATGGCAAATTCCTTTATCAGAGAATTCAATTTATTAACTCAGGGGAAACTTAAAAAGAATAAATATGAAAAAGTAAATAAAAACCCATCAAAAATCTCTGTAGAGAATATGTGCCTTTGTAAATTGAATCATTTCACAGAATCTGTAAAGTGCAAGAATCAGTTAGGAACAGGTGGTGAAGGAAATCAGACCAGGGGTCTCTTGTCACATAGCTGTTCATTGAATTCTGTATTAAAAACCTTGGAATAAAACTGTAAATTGTTTCACTAGATGGATGATTAAGACTGGATGGAAGTCATAGAGCAAACACAGATATGAACCCATCAAGAGTTAAAAAAACCCCCAAAAAACAAATGAAGCACTGAGAAGTCATAAAAGACCAAACATTAAAGCAGCATTTTTAGCATTATACTCTGCTGTGCTTTGTACCCCCTACCATTCAAATATTTTGTTCATTCATAGTTAAGCTTGGCAAACGTAAAATGAATTAAACAATGCCTTAACATCCATTTTCATCCTCACTTTCCTGTTTTTGGACCCATGTTTTAGAAAACAGACAGAGGTGTCCTTCAAAACTTTTACTTCCACCCGCATCTTTACACACAGGATCATTTAATGATTACAGATTTCTGCTGAGATGCATCTGAACTATGCATCACACTGGTACAACAACAACAAAAAAAGTCTTTTTCACAACACTTTACCAAACAGATTTTGACTGAACCATCAAGAAGGAACTTGGGCATGAATTCCTTGCAATATTAGTAGGTTTATCAATGGAAAGCTGGGCCAGAGTACGTCATATTTCATTCCACTGGCTTTTTGCTGTCTCCCTCCTAGAACTAAGCCTCATCAGAAAGCAAAACTACAGAACAACAATTAAATGCCCATAAATGCCTTAGTGACTGCAGTCTTCTGCTTTAAAGTATTACGTGTTTTGTAGTTTCCATTCCTATGACAACAATGTCATCTATGTATTAAAAGGTGTTTTCCAATATCCATCTTAAGCTGCCTTCTTTTTCCACCGCTCTTTTCTGGTCCTGTCAGGAAGTTACAGACACACAGACTCCTAGAATGGCTTGGCTTGGAAGAGACCTTAAAGGTCAGCTAGCTCCAAGCCCTTCCACTAACCAGACTTCTTAGAGCCCCATACAGCCTGGTTTGAACGTATCCATGAACAGAGCATCCATCCTCTGGGGAACCTGGACATGACTGGAATTCTGGGCTGCAAGCACACATTGCCAAGACATCTGCAATGTGGGGAGCTATTTTACCGCTATCTTTCTCTTTATTAAACATCTTGCATCCACTTTTTAAAATACTCGAGACCTTGTTCGATATTACTCTTCTACTGAGAACAAGGAATAGGAGCCCTGGAACACACAACCTGTTCTGACACTGCATACGGCAACTCAGCGTCAGGTTTTACCCATCTGGACCATTTCAAGCCACAGTCCTGGCTGACCCGCAGGCAGCGCGACGGCCGAAGGCCCACATCGCGGCCCCGAGGCACGGAGCCCGCGGGGGCAGACGAGGTGGTCTGTGCCCGTCACGCGGCCCGGCGGCATGCCGGAGATCCGGCCGCTGTGCAGGCTGTGGAAGGGCCCCTCCCCGGCTCCGGTGCTGGCCGCAGCGATTCCGGCGGG
>NW_005054325.1:464962-517070 GCF_000277835.1 Geospiza fortis | reverse complement strand
CCTCGGCCCGCCACCGGGCTCACTGCGGGCGCCCGTTCTGTGCTGCCAGGGCCGCAGGCAGCCCACAGCCTTCATTCCCCCCGGCCCGTGGAGAGGCAGGGCCGTGCCCGGAGGGAGGACTCGGGCTCGGTCTGAAAAGAGGACTAAGGAGAGGAGAAGGGGGCACAGACTCGGTTAAATTAGTTTATTTCTATTTTTATATAGAACTTGAATTATTAGCATAATTCTAGACACCACTTTTAAAGCATTGGTTGCAGCCTTACAGTACTTAAGGGAGGCTTATGAAGAGAAGGGAGAGTGACTTCTTATTCAGGCAGATAGAGACAGGACAAAGCAGAACAATTTATCACTGAAAGAGCAGATATTTAGATTAGATATTCGGCAGAAATTCTTTACTCAGAGGGTGGTGCATTACTGGCACAGGTTGCCCAGAGGAGCTGTGGATGCCCCATCCCTGGCAGTGCTTGAGGCCAGGTTGGATGGGACTCCCAGCAACCTGCTCTAGTGAAAGGTGTCCCTGCCTGTGGCAGGGGGTTTGGAACAACACGGTCTGTAAGGTCCTTTCCAACCTAAGCCATTCTGTGATTTCTATGGCTGTAAAGCAACTTTATGGCAGCGTTTTCTGCTTGAAATTCCTTTGTATATCCAGTGGCTGTGAGGGAGAAGTGGTCTCACTGGCCCCAAGCACGGGCTGTGAAGAGGGACGGCCCCTGGGCTGGGAGGACAGAGGTGAGGAGGCTGTTGTGGCTACACCATGATGCTGATCCATCATTGGTGTCAGATTCAGTCCGCAGGGCGTACAATTAAAGAGTCTGTAACTGAAGAAGCCTCTGTAAAGTAGGGCCACCACTGCAGTTTATTTTCCATGTAGAGATTAAGCTACTCGCCCCACCTTTTTTTTTTTTTAAGTAAGAATTAAAGGGAATTGAAATGTAAGCTATCCAATGAAGTTAAAATGAATTTAAGTTACTGCTCGTGCAACTGCTTTACCTTGGTCATTCCAAGGTGAATGGATCAGCTTCTGACAACTCCAGGCTTTTTGGGTGAGCACCTAGCATCCCACTATCAGATTTTCTGGCAATAGTAAAACAGGAAAATTTTTAAGAATCCATGGAATTCAGTGTCCTACAAACTGCTTTTTCTTTTTCCAATCTAATATCCCAGTGAGCTCCTTCTCCAAAGACAAGCTACCAAGCTGTTAATGACTCCATCATCTTATATAGCCTGGACAACCCATAGAAACCCTTTAATTCTAATATTAAGTTATAAATGGTCCAAAAAACAAACCAATGCAATACAGGAGAACAGCCCAATAAGTTGAAAAAGTTTTCTCTCTCTCTCTCTCTACACCAGTATAGAGTCATTAAAGTGTATTACTTCTTTGTCGGCCAAAGCCGTAAAAAATAACAGTACAGTTAGTTCTACTTTAATTTGAAGTATTTTATTGCTATAATTCTTCAATTCAAGAAAGTGAAGTCTCGACTGTAACCTGATTACACAAAAATCTTTTCACACCAGGACAGAAATGATGCTGGTATGTAAGTGAGGTTACATGTCAATTAAATATCTGGGCTTTTCCCCAGCAATCCAAGGTTAACTTCTGCTGATTTTCTATCTTGGGACTTAAAATTCACGGCGAGCCCACGAGGCGGCAGCAGATCCCAAAGGAAAATCAGTACGACGGCTGAATTTGTGGGCTGGTTTAGATTCTCTGAAAATACCGGGGGCCTGAACAGTTTAGATGCGTTCTTCCCAGTAATGCTAAGTGGTTTAATCTGGCTTGATTCTGGATGAGGGCAAACTGCTGTGCATCCCGCTTCCCTTGAGTGCCACTTATGTGCCAAGGCATTAGCAGCAGTAATTTCTCCCCCAGGCTAATAGGCAGGGAGAAGATGCGGGTGGGTCTGACAATTCAAAGGTCCTTCGTTGTCACTCCAAGTCACCTCTTCAGTTCCAGATGAAATATTTGAGACCACTGAAAGTATTTCCTTCACTTTAGAGCAGCAAACTGAACTTTGAAATAATATAAGCTTCTAATATTTGGCTTTCTGTAAGGGTGGTATGCAGTTTAAACTAATTGTTCTAGAAAGCAAAGACTTTTGTCCTTGAGAGTTTGGATGCTGAATCTGCAGGCTACTGTTTTCCACTTAAACCATGTGCATTGGCCTTTTCAAAGCAGCATCTGTTTGGAATTGAGTCCTACCCAGTATTTAAGAATGAGAAATGGAATTCTGGGGCTTGAAATAATTAAATGCCTCAGTGTAAAGCAGTTTGCTACAAGTATGCTGACAGCATAATTTTAAAGTCTGGTGGTAAGACAGAAATCGGTTTTCAGGTGTTATCTTGGTTTTTGATGCTCCTGTCAACTCCTAAGGGAGAAGGAATACTTTATTCTGTATTCTGTATTTCCTCTTGTCTAGAATAATGTCTGCTCATTCAGCTACACTTTTAGTATTACCTTGAATAATTAGTTCATTATATTTTGTGCTGAGTAGCATTTGGTCCTGCCTTCTTATCTAAAAATTGCTGAATGTTGCTCCATAGTTTATGTTGAAGTCTCCCTCAGCAATAGGTGAAGATTCTGATAGTCACTGTCTGAGTTACTGGTCCAAAACCACATTCTGCTGAAAAAGCTCTGACATGGTCAGGATCCTCCTCAGAAAGTAAAATGATGCCACATTTTTCTTAAATCCAAATTGTCGGTGCGGCAAATCTCCGTGTGTTTGGGCAGAGCCCTTTGTGGACCGAAGAGAGCGTGCTGTGTTTGAACACACGTTGTGTCTCATTTGAGATGTGCCGCGTTGCTTTGCGGCAATTCTCAGCGTATCTACACCTTGCAATTGGAGAGGTGCTTACAACACTTGCGAACTTACCCTAATTAGCATTAATTTGCCTAATCGGTGTATCAACAGCTAGATACCTGCATGATAAGCTAGTGCCAGCTCCCTAGCGGGAGTTGAATCGTTTTCCTGTGCTGGGGCTTGATGGGTTTCACCTCCAGGCTGTAACCAAGGCAGGGCTTTACAGACGCCTCCGACGTGTCTCCGGGCAAACCGAGAGGAACCGTAGGAGCAGTCCTGGGGCTGTCCCGAACAAGCTGCTAGCTAGTAAGTCAGGCTGTTGGCTGTTTCTTCGGCCTAAGCACGGATTTCCACAACAAAGCCTCTTTCAAAGACATTTTTTGCTTAAACAGGCAAACCTTCTTGTTCAGGCAAAGCTTAGCGATTTTATATTTTCTCTGTTAGATCTCAGCCAGCATTTTCCACCTGACTTTCCAAATAATTAATATGAATAAGAAGATTATTTTCAAATTGCTGTTTTTTTGTTTTGATTTTTTTAACCCAGAAAACTAGATTTATATTAAGAGGAAAAATGTTAATATAAAAGGTGGGTTTGATGGCTGCTATTACACACATCAGAAGCAGTGTGAATTTATGCTGATAAAGACTGCTGTATATAAAGCAACACAGATGTGAAATTAAAGCCAGTTAAAGATGTACATCAATGCCAAATACAATGTCTGCAATTAATTTTGAGAAAGTTGAACATGTGGTGCATATTAGAGTTCATAAAATCTTGCCATAGGCAAATAATTAATGTTGCATACATCAAGTCTGGAAGGATAGTCAACTGAAAGCGATTAAATAATTGAAGAATATATAATTAATTAAAATTGCTGTGAAGGTAATAAAGAAGTAAATAAGATTGTGTCATCATCCGTGAGCGCAAGTTGAGAAACAATTCTATTGTTTCAGAAAGAAATTTGAAATGGATCTCATGTTTGCTCAGAGACAGTTTTGATGTTCATAAAGGTACTATAAGAAATCTGGCTCTGCTTCACGTTGTATAACTTGTCTCAGCAGAGCAAACCACCTGAAACTGAAGTTACCTGTCAGTCTAAATTTTAACCTGAAATCAGTTACACGGTTAGAGCCGTATCTGCTTCTCTTCAAATGAGAATGCTGAGTGAAGTAAAATACACTTCTTGGTAAGAGAACTTATGAAACGGATAATTTAAAACCAGGTTGTGCGCTGGTGGGAGCATCAAGACCATTCATTCTCTTTGACAGAGAAGAACTTCATCAGTGAAGTGTAATTACTATGTCCTTCCATGCTCTGTTTTTGAAAATGCTCTGTCACTTCTAAGTGTACGAGATGTAAGTACCGCTTGATAAAGAGCACTTCCCTCCTCCCCAGGTTTCATTTCATTAATGTATCTAGAAGGTGATGCTAAAAATAATGCCCAAAGAAATCATGAAGATACATGTCTGCTATTTGGTCAGATGCTTTTATCTCTCTATGCTGCTTTGTATGCTCTGCAGTCTCTGTGCTGTATACTCTTTGTAATGGAAATATGTATTAATGGATCTGTATTAATCTGCTGCCTTCCAGACCACTTCATTAGGGCCAGCGTTGCTAAAAAGTGTCTGGCGTACCTTAATGTAAAAGACCCTCTAATTGGACAGATAATTTCAAAATTATTTCTAGAATAACACTGAGGGATTGATTGGAAAAAAAAAAGCTGATTTTCAGTTTGAGAAGTTGGAAATGAGGGAGATTACACTGGCAGATCCTGGAGTTTGGAAGTGTGGGAAAAGAGTGTTTCGAATGGAATCATGTTCAGTTCAGTCAAATCCTTCAGCCATCCTAATTGTCTAAATTTGAATCTAAACTCAAGCCTGGCACACCTGTACCATAGCAGAGATGGGCTGTTCTTATGCCAGTTGAAATTCTATCTTCTTGCTGGCCTTGGTTCACCATCCAAGGGGACAAATAACAGCATTTAGCTGGTGATGACACATCCATGTGTCATCTGTGTCTTTGGATACAGATAAAATGGATATTCATTTTGCTTTTCAACTCAGGCTTCTGTAGCAGCAATGCATCTGCCAGCATTTCATAAGCATGGGCTGGAGATAGAAAAGGATGTGTTGAAGAACACTGAGAATGCCATATGGAAATTCTTCTGTGGATTATCCCACTGAATCATCTAGTTGTGTATAGGATTAGTTACTTCTCCATATGGTGTTTAAGGACCAAATTGCTTCTGGAATGTTTTCCAAAGGTTATTTTTATATTTTTCTGTACTATGGAATTGAGTTCAAAATTACATCATAACCTGCACCTACAGTGAGATATTTTAAAGAATCCAAAGAGCCTTATTCATTTTATTCCATGTTTTAACAGCTATAATTCTCTCTCAATTAGTAACCTTTGAAGGACTGTATATAATTCATTCGCTGCTATACATTTATTTCTATGTGAACAGTCTGTAAGCTTTGCAGAAAGGGGTGTGGGCGGTATGAGATCATTTATGCTGCTAATTGACAATTGTGCAGTTGCTTCTACTTTCAAACAGGAAAAAAATCAATGCAGACTGGCAGGTTAAATAAAAAAGGAAGGGGAAGGCAGAAAATTCCATTTTTTGCAACCAGTTTGTGTCATACTGTTTAAATCAGTCTTAGTTAAACTTGCTAAAACTAATCAGTTTAGCTACAATGAAATTGTTTTATTCTTGCTATTCCATAAATTAGCTATCAAGTTCTGTCAAGATGACATTATAATTACATGAATTACAGATCAGTGCCTTTTCCCATTTCTACCTATGCTTGAGTGACATGAGTGAATTAGGGTAGAACTTTGGTAGTATGCATTAATCCTGAATACTTCTCAAAATGCTTTCATAAAAATGTTGAAAGGTGCTTTATTTATCCCATCTTATGTAGCTGTTTGTAATAAAAATATATATAGAGATGGGTAATTTACATATTAAGAGTGAAGGAAGTTATTTAGAGAACTCTGATGTCTTTGCTAGGAAAGGAGAAGCAACGTGTCTCTGAGAAGAGTGGAGAGAGGGAGTCGAGCATAGGGACAAGGCAGTGAGAGCAAGAGCTGTATAAGGAAACATAAAATTGAAACTGACTGCTTGGAAACACTGCATATACTTCATGCTTCAGCTACCTGAGTTCCTTCACCAGACACTTCTTCCTACATTCTTAGCTGTGCTGGTGGATTGCCATCCTCCAAAGCTCAGCTCTTCCAGTGGAGCTGAGGCAGATGTGGCTATCAACATACCAAAAGCTGTGAGCTCTCATCCTTCTGTGTGGCCACATTCTTCTCATGGAAAGCCTAAGAATAAGCAGCCTCTCAAAAAAATTATGAAGTCCATCACATAGCATCTTAAAATAGTAAAATTAAAGAGTAGCTTAGTTTAAAATTGTTCTTACTAGTGTCAAAAAGGAAAATCAAGTAATAACTTATTGATGTCACCAATTAAATAAGTAATGTCCTTTGTGCATACCTGTATACCTTACATGCACTATTTGTTATGTTTTAATTCAGTAGGCAGCACATATGGAAGATACATTAATGAAATGAAACCTGGGGAGGAGGGAAGTGTTCTTTATCAAGCGGTACTTACATCTTGTACAATTAGAAGTGACAGAGCATTTTCAAAAACAGAACCAAAATTTTATCTTTAAAACCACTTACAGGGTCTGGAAGCTCTCTGGTGTGTTTTTTGCTGTTCTGTACCTCCTAGATTTGAAGATATGGGAAAAATAGTGAAACACAATCCTAAGTGGTACTTAAAATTCTTCTGCAATTCCTAAAGAAAGAGCTGTTGTTAAATGAAAGTGTATTTATAGTAGCTAGAAATGGAGTTTCATGATGGAACAGAACAGAATGTGGGAGTGCAGCAGAGGGTGCAGCCTTAATGTAATGACCAAAGTATAATGATCTTAAGTGTAATGGCAGCCACCTGTTCTCACACAAGCAGCCCCTTTTATCCCCTTTCCCCTCTCTTTTCCTATGCTTGTTCCTTCCCTTCATCCCTTTCCCCACCTTTGGTTCCTCCCCTAAATGTGCTGTGGCAAGTCCAGCCGGAGGCCAGATGCAGAGATCCTCTCCAGCAGCATGGTCATCCACAGGGACTCACAGCTGGACAGCAAGGCTGGTGGCTTTCCCAGGGAAGCTTTGGGACAAGGGCTTCATTCCTGTTACTGGGCTACAGGGATTCCCCATCCTGCCTCTGTGCTTCTTGTATTTGTGGGGATGAACTGTTCCTCACAGCAGCCAACATCGGACCAAATAATACAATCCCCTCTTTGATCTCTCAAAGAGTTACCTGTAGGCCCAAGAAAACCAGGACACACAATCAGGTGGTTGTCTCTGCTTCACCAGCCTTTTGGTAACCAGGCTGACATCCTCTTCTTTTGTAAAGGACATGGGGGACTTTATAGTTATGCTGGAAAACCAAAATGGGGAAAAAATTATCATACTCATTAAAAGCTGCTCAGAGTATAACTTGAAGGACATATGCAACAATGGAAGTAAAACAAGTTAAGACCCCCAGTGAACAGAAAAAAACCCAACAACTGAAAGCAGACCACATGTCTAGAGCTAGTACACTTGCAGGGATTTTGCATTCCTTAACCTTCCTCCTGCATTCCCTGAATTTTTCTCTAAGGAGCGTATTATCAGTCATGTATCCCTGTGAAGCATGTGCAGTTTCTGAATATCTTACCTATGAGCAGAACACTGTGTGTTAAAGAACAATGTGAGACTTTGAAGGTACTATTTCTACAAAAGGCCTAAAGACTCCATCTTAGTCCTAAAGAGATGCAAAAGCAGCAAACAAAGCAAACTTACTCTTTCCAGAAGGCACCAAGGGCATGCTTCCAGGTGCAGTGCAGGTAAGAGAACAGAGGACTCAGGCACATGGGTTTTCTGGCTGGTTAAGTTAATGTTTGTTATTTTTATCCTGTTTATTATTGTGACACACAATTTTTGTATTAGTACTGCAATTCTAGTATTGCTACTTAGTCACTAGAGCACTGACAAGTGGCAAGGCATCCCTAGTTCTACTTACAGATTTAGAAAAGCTCAAATTTTCCTTTTTCTTTTTGACTCACCATTACTAAATGTTCTTGTTACTGCTCATAGAATAAGAGCAAGTGCTCACATGCCAATGCGCTCACGTGCATTAAAGTCATCAGCCAAAACTGAGTTGTCCAGAAGTTTTGCCATGTACCATTTCCTGCCAAGTCTAGGATTGTTTCCAACATCTGATCAGTTCTTTGTACAGGAATGTGTAAATGCAAGGCCTGAAATTAAGGTAAATGTACTTCAAAATGAAAGTTTAATTCACATATATTTGAAGTAAGCATTATCACATTCAGTTGATCAGTATTATCTGTTTAATAGCAAATCAGAGACGTAGAAAGGCTGAAGTGCTACAGCAAAGCAGAAATGCTCTCACAGGAAGTGGCAGATTATTTCATCTGTGACATTATCACAGATTGGCTTTGGCTGAAAAGGACCACAAAAATTATGTAGCTCCAACTCCCAAATTCCTGGAAGTAATTAATTCCAAACTGTTGAAAGTAATTAATTCCAAACTTCTAGAAGTTGATAGCTATCTGACTGTATCACTCAGTGAGAAAAAATGAGACAAGTAGAGTGCTGTCTTCAGATTAGTTCAGGGTGGGTTGCTCATCACAGGAATTAAAAAGCCCAGCTGACGCAATGTTGGGACTTGATGTTATTTTGGTAGCTTCTGAATGATTGGGAATATACTGAAAGATTGGGATGGTGGGCAGTGATTCTTTTGAAGAGGAGCAAAGGAAAGAAATAAGAGTTTTTATACCAGTCATTTTATTTTGTTGTTAGGGGAAAAAAAATCCACCTTGAATCAGTCATCTGACATTATTTTTGATTAGCACCATGACAGCAAGCAAGAGTCAACAAGTATTTTGTTGCAGACGGGTTGTGGCATACATATGTTATTTTCCTTCACCAGAACAGAGGCAAAGAAAATCTGAGTTGGACAAAAAAGACTTTTCTAAAGATAAGGCTAGTGAAGTTTTGGAATGTATTGCCTAGGGAAGTTGAAGAATATCCACCAGAAACAATCTGGCAAATCTTTCAGAAATAGTCTATGTAAATGTTTACCAAGCACATGGGTATGGATTCTCTCCCCTGGGAGGAGTGTGAAAGCTTTGATGATTTCCAGAATTTTTTTCAGGCCTTTTTTCCTCCTGAATCTCCACACAGTCCTACAGGCTTTATATGGGGTCTTCACAAACAGGGCAGAGACTGCTGTAAGGGGCTTTTGTTTGGAGTCTGAAGTGCTCATGGACAAATCTGGAGCAGCTGGAAGCACCCTTCTTCTGGCTGGTCCTTTGCCAGTGACCACTTGTAAGTGTCTGCTGGAAGAGAAACCTAACAAATCGAGCTGCTGAGATTTTTCAGCCTTTCTGGGCAAAAACCCAAAAGTTTAATTTTCAATCTCTGTATAAGACCTGATCACCTCAAAAGACAGCACAGACAAAACTGTTTCACCTCTAGTAAGTGGTCTTCATTTGAAGACATTTTCTAAATGTCAAGACCCATCTCCCACATTCAAAACCTCCTAGTTTTCATCCCTTTCTAGACAAAGTTCAAACTCCTTACCGCCTATCCAATTTTCTGTGTGACAACTTCTTGTATTTTAAGATGTAGTAGAAACAAACTGGGATTACATGTCATAGGTGTTATGGCCTCAAATGCTTCCAAGGACACAGAAATTGAGGATGGTTTTTACCATGTATTTGCAGGAGAAATTCTGTTTGCTCTTGCCTTGGGCAGGCCCCCCATATGCTGCAGTGCTGTATCTACAACCACTGCTGCAACCTCTGACATCACCACTCTGCTCCACAAGGGTTTTTTTCAAGAAGAGCTAATGAAAACAGTCTGTTCTAGTAATCAGACACAGAGGAATTAGAGATACTATGAAAGAAGTGACAAATAACAGCAGATAATTAATTTCAAGAAAATTAGTTATATATCCCTTCCTTTCTCTGTTGCTGCTGCAGCTGCTTGAGTGTATGACTGACAAGAGTAAATCTTGGCAAAAATCTGTGCTTTGAGTATAGTTAAAGAGCTGTTTTCTTCAGAAGAACATATAACACAGGTCTGAGAAAGCACAGTGCAGAAAATACATAGTTGAATAAAATTATCTCAGTCTCAGAAAATATAATCTAATTAGAATTCCACACTTA
This sequence comes from Geospiza fortis, assembly GCF_000277835.1. Classification (NCBI taxonomy): domain Eukaryota; kingdom Metazoa; phylum Chordata; class Aves; order Passeriformes; family Thraupidae; genus Geospiza; species Geospiza fortis. The sequence goes on along the minus strand of NW_005054325.1, from coordinate 507,030 downwards.
TGCAGTGGTTTATGTGTTTTAATGTAGGACATCACAAAATTAAATAATATTCCTTACTAATAATTAGTACTACTATTGTACTATAGTAATAATTCCTTATTAGTAGTAGTAATTATTACTATAGTAATAATTCCTTACTAATATTTACTACTTACATTAATTATTTTATACAACTATTAAATTGTTTAAATTAAATAAAATAAATTTAAATACTTTTGTAACAATTTAAATTATTCTTAAAATGATTGTTCGATGATTTTATTATGTAGTCTTAAATGGCAAGAGGTGAAAATCAGGAAGGTTTTGAAAAAGCATCATGACTAAAGGCAGTTTAGGTTAAGAGTCTTTTCTAGTAATATTTATTATTTACTGAGAAGTTATCCTTGCTGGGTTTCTGCCTTGTTTCTGCATCATGGTTTTTATAATCAGCTCAGCCATCAGCACTTGTAATTAAAAAACTTACATTCTTTTGGGAAGTACAATGCAACAGAACAGACATTGAGGATTTCATCACAGTCTTTTTATTCTGTTTGGCCTTTTCCATGTACAAGGGAATTAATCATTAGCCACGTCTTATCAATTGTGAGGTGTTAGAGTTAAGGTGGTAGGACTCCTGATGAGATTGCTCTGTTATTCCTGAAATGAAATACCATTGAATGTTTTGTACACAACGTGAGATGTCCAATAAATGTTACATATTCCTCACAGCAGATTTATTAACTTTGAGAGGAACAGGTTATTTTTAATTCAGAATTTGTCATTAAAATGATTATTTTTCAAGCAATCAACATTCCTTACTGAGGTCAGCAATGCAGTGGCACAATTAGGGAAGATATTTTTATTTTTAGCGCCTATGTGCTGTTGCCAGTTTACCCTCTGGTCCAAATAATTTAATATGTGGATAGACAAGACCACTAGCAACAAAAAGTAAAAAACTTAAAGAGTTATAAATTACCAACTGCATATACTTGAACAGTGACTCAGTTTTGTAGTAGTAAGGCTGAATTTCTACTGAAATTTCTTGATTCATTAACTTGTGTTACTATGCTTGAATTTGAAAATAATTTGATATAGCAGGGGTGGATTGGTAAACCTACCAGTAGAGCTACTAACTAACTCTTGTATTTTTTTAAGAAAAAAAAATCAAAGCACATTCCTTGTTCCGTGTGAAATGGTCTTTTTTAGGCCAATGACTGTGAACTCATTGATCAGTAAGAGTTGCATTCTATGAAACAAATTCCTTCTTGGCGTTATTGTAAAGAGCACTTTTCTGTTTCAACAACTCTCTTGGTTTAGCCCAACCCGCCAGCCATGCCCTACGGAGCCGCTTTCTCACTGCCCTACCAGAACTGGGGAGAGACTTGGAAGGGTAAAAACTGGAAAACTCATGGGTTGAAAGGATGACAGTTAAATAGGAACACCAAAAACCATGTGCTCAAACAAAGCAAAACAAGGAATTGATTCATTTCCCATGGGCAGGCAGGTGTTCAGCCATTCCCAGGAGAGCGGGGCCCCATCCCATGTCACAAGTTGGGAATACAAACACCATCGCTCCAAATGTCTCCCCTTCCTCATTCCTCCCTCCGCTTTATTTACTGACCATGATATCGTGTGGTCTGGAATATTCCTCTGGTCAGTTATGGTCACTTCACCTTTCCTGGCTGTGTCTCCTCCCAAGCACCCCCACATTCATTGCCAGCATGGCAGTATGGAAAGCAGAAAAGGCCTTGGCTCTGTGCAAGTCCTGCTCAGCAAAAACAAAAACATCTCTAAATTATTGGCCCTGTGCTCAGCACAAATCCAAAACAGCCACACACCAGCCACTGTGAAGAAAATGAACTCTATCCCAGCCAAGCCAGCACAACAACTTATTAGGTAAAATTTGGTTTAATTAGGATTTAAGTAAGTGAATAAACAATGTAAATAATATTAGACAGCTTTGTAATGGATACTTTTCTCCAGTTCCATAACATATAAGGTAACCTGAATGTTTGTTGTTTTAATTTGAAAAAAAGAAAATTAAAAGCCTCTGTATCATATCACATGTTCTTTTCTAGCCTCTCCTTAAGCAACAGCAAGCAAAACCAGAGATAACTGTCTGAAAAGTTACAGACATGTAAGAAAAAATGTTTCAAAGCCATATAATTCAGATACTTCAAAAGTTATTTTCTCTATCAAAAATATCAAGTGAATTATAAACCTGAACAAAAATGAAGTACAACTGAACTCCCTTTCCCCCCTAGAGAGAACCTTAAAAGGACATGACTAAGATTTTCTCATTAAGAGATAAATATCTGAAAAATCAGCCCTTTTAACTTGGAATTAATGATACCAGGATACGCTCATGTTGAAGTAGTCTGGCACTAAAAATATCAACTTCTTTAAATTATGAGTTTTTGGATCTCTTGTAGAAAAGAATCTCACAGCAGCATTCTTCACTTGCCACTGAGCTTTTCAGCTTCTGCATTGTGGCCTCTTCTTAAAAAAGAAAAATAAAAGGAAAAAAAAGTGTTAAATGATGACAAATATTTCTTTTCAGGCCTGGGCACATTTTAAGTAGATATGTATTAAGGGCTTTGTTTATTATTGTCTACATTTTTTTAGCATTTTTAACAAGATTAAAGGCAGGAGATATTGTCAGGATTTTAAAATGAGTGTTCTGGACAGTAGATCATCTGGCTGCAGAACTGCAAGGGATTTTATAAACAAATTTACTGCTGTTCAGTTCTTAAGAAACAACATCTCTCTGATGCCTAAAGCAAAAACGTTTAGTTTTGGGGAAGAATAAGACTCATAAAAGGTATAGTTCCACTCTCAGTTAAAAGATTTATTGCTATCTGGTGTCTTTGATCTTCAGAATGGAAAGTAGAGCTGGCAACTGTTTTTTCTCATTCTCTCTTCCAACAGTGTTGATCTTATCCAAAAGATTTAATTCAATTGCAACAGAATAATTAATTAAAGTTGTTGGAAATATTGTTTTCATAGGTCTGAACAGGAAGCTCATAGAGTTGAGTGGTTCCCTAAACTGACTAGTAAGAATGCAAAAATGCAATGTGGTGTTTGTTATTGAGAAAAGCAAGCAAAAAACCTGAAAGTCCAACAGAAAAACTCTTTCTTTCTGTGGAAAGCATAGTATCACTCAGACTAGGGCCACCTTCTACTTCCATGAATTAAGTACAATAAATCAATCACACAATTATGTTCAGTAATCCCCTCTAGTCTGTTGGCAGCAATACATTGCTAAATACTTGAAAATTGAAGATGACTTGAGAAACTGAGATGGCCTCTAATACTGAACTGCAATTGTACATCATCTGTGGTATAGATGCAGGCAATATGAAAGACAGGAGACCTTACAGCACCTTCCATTACCTGAAGGGAACCTCCCTGGAGAGGGACTTTTTAGAAGGGCATGTAGTGACAGGACAAGGGGGAAATGGATTTAAGGTGAAAGAGAACAGGTTTAGTTCCGGTGTTGGGAAGAAAATACTTCCTGTCAGGGTGGTGAGGCACTGGCGCAGGTTGTCCAGAGAAGCTTGTCCAGGATGCTCCATCCCTGGGAGTGTTCATGGGCAGGCTAGGTGGGGCTCTGAGCAACCTGGTCCAGTGCAAGGTGTCCGTGCCCATGGCAGGGGTTGGAACAAGGTGATCCTTAGGGTTCCTTCCAACCCAAGCCATGCTGACACTAACTACAAATACATGTAAGTGTGTACTGGCATGGCTGTTTTGGTGCCATACATAGGCAGATCGCTAAAACCAGCTGAGGAATTATCAAATCCAACCTTCCTTTCAGCAGAGTAAAAGAATAAAAGCATTTAAAGGCAGAATGATCTCACGTAACAAGATTTGTAAAATTTATAAATTCAGGTGTGAATGCTTCAGAAGTATAATGTAAGTTTTGACAACGTGTTTTGATTTGATGCTTTTACATTTTGCTGTAAGACATGATTAACTCTCAACCTATCTACATCTACTAGCATTTTGCAGTAGAAATAGCAGTGCTGAGCCACTTCCTGAGGTGCAAGAACAATCCTACAGTTCCTAAATGCAAGGGGAGATTTTTTCCCTCCATTTAAAACAAAGAAATCATTGAAATAAAGAGCAGCCTTTAAAAATTCTTGACTGGTAGCTCTTAAAATTGCTCTCTCCTCCCCTCTCAGTATTAAGAAAATCTTATTTTCCAAAAATCAATGAGATTTTGCAGTGAGTATTAAATGCAATATTTAGAAAAGAAATACCTTATTTTAGATGTTCAGCATTAATGTGTACATGTAATTGATGCATTTGAGTTTGATCCATTTTGTGACAGGCTTTGACAGCCAAAAATGACAGAATTAGCAGAGCTACAATAGGGCTTATGACAAATAAGAAAAGCATCAGTAGTGGATTGTATTGTATCACAGACAGAAATAAAAGAAAGCATATGGTCCGCTTCCATACCTGCTTTTACTTCACCTAACTTAAATTTCCTCCAGCTCCATAGAGGTATTGAAGTTTTAGAAGCTTGAGGATTTATTGCAAAGAAATTAATTGCCTCTGGTTGCAGCTTACCATGAAGCAGCCACATAAAATGGAGACAGACATCATTACATAGCGGCCTGTCTTGTTTCTTCCAGGTATCTGGAAGAATCTACCAGTGTGACTGTCAAGCTCATGACTTTGAAACTAAGGAAATAGAAAAATATGAGGACAGAGTCAACAAATAAATGTTGCCTGAACATGGCAGTCAAAGAAGAAAATTAAAATTGTGCCAATCTTTTACTATGTACATTGACAGAAAATTTCAGGTATTGCAGCCAGGAGAATAAAGCCATTTCAAAAAAAAAAAAAAAGTTCAGCTACGACCTGATTTCTTGATCTGTTCTTCTTCTCTATAAACTTTTTAATTTATCAGTAAATAAGACACATACAAAACCAAGTGTGGGAGATGCCGAACTTCAAGCTTGTAAAGTGCAATAAAGAACTGGACTGAGACTAATAAAAATATTTTACAAGAAATGAATGCTTGTTATCACCTGCACAGAATGGTACTGTGTCTTTGTAGATAAGGAGATTTTTTGGCAAGGAAATATTCCATTTAGATCTAAATAGCACTGTCAGTTGTAATAAAACCAGAATTGAAATACCGAAAAACCTCGAGAGCATGAAGACAGCAAATTGTATGGCAGCCATGCCAAAAGACTTGCTGCATCCAGACAAGTTTGTAATTACACAACAAACATATGGAAAGTAGTTTCATATTTATTAGTTTGTATATTAATTACATTAACAAGAATAATAGAAATTAAAACACCTGTACTTGAAAATAGGGGCTTTTCACTGTTCTTCCCATTATGGTGGTGGCCATTACAAAATGCAACAACCTGACTTATGGAGAATGCAGTCCTGGACGGCATTTGTCCACTGGACAGGAGAGGACTGCGCCGTAAACCCAGGGAAAACACCAGTAGTGAGAGACCTCCTGGCAGAACAAGCTTCCCCTTCCCAAGAGATCCAAGTGTACTTTGCTGCGTTGCAGCCATGGTAAGACCGTGCATGCACAAAAATGTACCCGAATGGAAACCCACTTTTTCCAGCCTGAAACACATAAATGTTGCAGTGGGGAGTCTGGAATCATTAGCAATGCTGGAATTTTCCTGACTGCAGCAAATCTTTGTCCTACCTGCAGTGAGGGTCCTCACATTCCCTGATACACTACTTGGCTACATTTTCCCTGTGCATTTGTCCCACATGAATTAATGTGGTCCTTTCCTGAGTAACCGCAGGGCTAATCAGAGCATGCAGTGGGAGGCTAAAACGTGGACTGTATCTGCAGACAGAAAGGTTAACGCTGCCCAGCATTACTTGCTACAAGATAAAGTTATCTGTGGTGTGCTGTGAAAGCAAGGGAAGAAGCCCCGTCACAGACCAGGATGCCAAAGCTCACTGCTTTTTCTGGCTCCCATAAGCCATCAGCAAGATGCCTTTCACAGAATGGAATAATCTGGAGTAACTTTTCCCCCACATTCACAGCAGAAACATAATCTGCTACATCACTCTTCCAGTTCTATGTCCTTTCACTATAGATGTCTGACATATAGAAGGAGTCGTGGCATTCCTCCTGGATATGGAGTATGTTCTCCTTCAGTGGCTATCGTGTCACTCTTCTGTACTGGAGAGCTGAACTTGCTCTGTATCTCCGTGTTCCAACTGTCCAGATTACAACAAGCCATGTTTTCATGTGGTTTTGTTGCTGTAGTTCAAAGTCCATATAAAAACAAACTGATTCTGGGTTGATTTTCTGTATGAAAGATCAAAAATTACAGTACAGACAATGCACTACTTGTGTTATCTTCAACATTGCTTTCAAAATAGGATGTGTCAGCAAAATTCTGTCTAGCACCTCCTCGTATGCACAGATGGCATGAGAACTGTAGTGATACAGCTTTGTTTCTTTCTTTCTCACTTTCTTAGCCTTGAATTTTCATCCTTGATTTGTCATATCCATGTCTTTTAAATTTTTATTTCATCAGACCATGTCTGTGTGTTTGCATGGCTGTTTCTTTCTTAGACCTTTAAAAATACCTGTCTTATGTTCCTTGCTATTATGACTTTCTCTCTAGAATTATTTTTATCTTGTCAGGTGACTCCCAAGCTTTCCTTAAGGAAGAGAGATGAGTCTTTTTCTCAGAGTGTGTGTTTCACTGTCTCACCTGTGAATACATGGATATTTGTCTACTTGAGTGGAGGTACTGGACCAGGTAAAAAGCCATCAATCCACACTAAATTGTGCCTAAGCAACACCAAGTGATGGAAAACTATGTCATCTCTTGTCTTCTCTGTGATCACCTCTGACTTCAGACAAGCCCTCCTTGCTTTTTAGGAAATTTTCCAATGCATTTCTTTGAGAACAGCCTGACATGAAAATCTTTGCTTAAGAATCAGCTTTGTTTTCTTCTCTCAATCTTGCAAAGTCCGAGAAAACTTTGAGAAAACTGAGATAAGCAGTGTCCCTTCAGCCTGACCACCTTTTTCAGGCCCACAGTCACATACTTTGCAAGGACTTGTAGTTCCTACTTTCCAAATGTCAGGATTCATCTAGGGAGATAGTTTGAAAGAGGCTGACAGGGAGCCAGAAAAAGCACACAGGTCCGTATTTGAGGGATTGATTCACAAACTCATCAGTCACTCATAAGTAAAACGTCTGTAATAATTCATATAGTTCCTGCACTCCAGCTGAGACACAGTAAACAAGTCACTGGAGAGATGACACCTTCCTGAACTTTGGCCTATATACATCACCTCCAATTGTGCTCAAGACTTTAAGGAAAAACAACCACATGAAAACACACACCGCCCCCCTCAGTGACCAGACCCCTGCCAGAGCAGTTTTGCCTCAGTCACTCAGAATCAGTCACTCAGAGCTAGTCTTGGAAGCTCCTTAAACACCACTGCTTTTTCAGAAGTATGTCCTTGCCTTGAGCAGACCAGCTAATTTTTCCAGTATCACTTAGATAAGGCATGTGGCTGCAACTAAAACCTTCAAGAGTGCAGAAAAAAAAATTCAAATTTCTTCTAAATCTCTTTGCTTCCTGATCAAATATGAATCTTCAGGAGCTCAGTCACTATGTGTAAGAATTGTCATAACTCAGGACTGTATGAACCTCTAAATGAGAAATTCAAACCAACCCAGATCTATAAATATTTGAGTTTCTCATAAGTTTTATATTTATCCCAGGGTGTAGCTGCCTTAGTAATCATGTCTAACAGATGGACACTGAAGGAAACATGTTGGTATATATTGAAGTTGATGAGCTTCAAAGTGACATCACTGGTCTTTTGATTTGATTCTATTTTTACCTCTGTTCTTTTGGTTTCCCTAAGGGCTGTTGTAAACAAAGAATTCTTTAAAGCACAGATTTTAAGAATTCCAACCAGAACAGCTGTCTATCTTTTTACAGTTAAAATAGGGATAACATGGTAATGATCCTTTCACCCCAGATAACACCAAATGGTCTTTAGTCTTCTCTCTCCTTCCTTTTCCACTGAAGCAATTTCATTGGAAATGAAATTTTATCTAGGAATTTCATCTAGCTTGAGTTCAGATATTTTCCAGGATGGTATCATAAACAATACAGAGGTCTACTTCTGTAAGTCACCCCATGAATCTTGCAATCACAACTTATTTTGAACAGAAAATTATACAGAAGAAACAGAGCATTACAGTTTGCTGTATTTTACTGTACACTTTAGAACTGCTTAATGTGTAAAATTCTTGCAGAGGCTTTGAACATTAAGGATACTGGAGTCACAGTCCATACCAATAGAGATGTTTTATTCTGCAAACTTCAAGCACACAACAGAGATGTTTCACCCTGTAAACCTGGAGGAGTAAGAGGACAAAGCAAAAGCAAAACAACCTCGTGTGAAGTATTCTGTGTGCAGGGGTGCACAAGTTAGGCAGCTCATGTCAAGAGAGGTCTGTGAGAATTCTTCTCCCTTCATCCACAATCATGGTAGGAATTCAAGGAAGGGGAGATCCACTGCTGGGTAACATTTCTCAGTAAAGTCTCCAGTAAAGAGCCAGGCTGTACAAAAAGCAAGAAAACCTTGAGAAATTTCAGAAAAAAAGACCCTTTTCAAATCAACTAAACCAAAGCAACTGCCTCCAGCTTTCCAAGTGGCTTTCTGACATGGAGTAGGAAATGGAACTGTGGGGATAGAGGGAGAACTGAGTGCCAGTGACTCGGACCACATGACAGCAGGAAGAATTTTGCATTAGCTAAAACAGAGGGGTGAAGTAAGCAAGTCAGCAAGATGAGTGCTGGAATTGTCTTTCTCCATACAATAACACTAAATACACAGAAAGTGCAACACAGAAATACCAAGATAATTATTCCCAACAGAGAAGATCCACTGGATGAAAAAAATCCTCAAGCTGTCATTCAGCTTCTACAAATGAGCAGCATGATGTGAAAAACAGTGATATCTAAACATTTATCAGTTGAACCACAAATAAGTTTCTTTAACTTCATCCAGGTTTCAAATGGTCTAAAGAAAACATCTGTTCTTAATTTAAAGGGTATCAAAAATATACTGCCTTAGCATAAATTATTTCTTTTAAAAACAATTTAAAAGTATTTTCAGCTGCTGAATGCAACATCATTGGAAGAAGAAACAACAAAACACATCTGGCTACATGAAACTGCAAAAATGGCTGCAGCAACACATGATTTCGAAGGAAGACATCATTAAGAACCTAACCATTGCTTCTGAGCTAGAACTCAAAGACTAGCAGAATGATCAACAGAGACAAGTTACTTTCCTGGAAATGGTCTTTAAAATGGCTTACCTGTTTGTACATTTACACTGAGATTATCTGTATGCAAGCTCTCAGGTAAATTTTACCATATGAGTTTCCTCAGTATTGTACTTCAAGCCTCCTGCGACTGCAGCGACAGTAAAGGCAGCAAAGCATCCACCTCTCCTTCTCAAGCGCACTCTTATTTGAAGAACCAGAAGTGATGGACTTCAGGAGAGAGGCTGTGAGCATACTGCACATACTAATAACACAGCCTGAAGAAGTTAAAAAAATTGTAATATGCTTTTCTTTGCAATATTCCCTTCTTCTTCTTGAAGTTCACAGAATCACAGAATTCTTAGGGTTGAAAGGGACCTCTGAGATCTCCTAGCCCAAGCCCCCCACCAAGGCAGGGTCACTTAGAGCAGGTTACACAGGAATGTGTCCAGGTGGGTTTTGAGTGTCTCCAGTGAGGGAGAAGTTCAACAATCTTCCAAGGGTTTTGAGAAAGGGCCATGTTTATCAGCATGCTCTACCAGAAAAGATACGAGGCTTAGGAGGCTGCATGTCTGCAATCATGAGAGCCTCTGCACAAGGAGCCTTTGCAACAGATGGCAATAAGCAGTTTGACAATATTACTGCAGTGAAGAGACCAACAGTCCATGGACCTTTCAGACTTGGACAGATGGAAATGAAGATCTCTGCAAGGGCTCAGGTCTCACAATATTGTGAAAAAAAGCATAGGCAAAGCTGTTTCCTGAACAAAGGTAAGAAAAAGGTAGCTCACTGCCATGAAGAATTGTCCAGAGACGTTCAGAACTGAGTCTCACTGGCCCTTCTGGTAACAGCAACAAAACTCTCTTCATGGAATATGTAGGTCAGAGAGTCCAAGCCACAGGAGGGCAAAACCGAAAGAAACACAGCTTGATTCCACTCTTTGGAAACACATAAGAATTAGCAACTGTAGTGTCACAGAATTCTTGCCATTCTTTACCCCATTCCTGTATTAATTAAGAATCTGAACAGTGGGACTACACACATATATTTCCCACGCCCAAAGCACAGAAGGAAATGGGAAAATTTCATTAATGCAAATTAGCAATAGTCCAGAGCAATAGATAAGTTATTACAACACAGAGTCAACTTGGAATTTATCACTAACTCTTGTTCTACACCTTTTCTTAAGACTTATTGCCTTTGCTTTCTAGGTTTTTAGATACTTAATTTAATACTGCAATAAAGTAGATGTTTTCTAGTCCCTGTGGGTTGATGACCAATGCCAAGAATCAAAACAGTGACGCCCAGTTCTGGATGTACAAACTTCTGTTGCCCAAGCTATAAGAGCCAGGCAAGCAATCTCAGGACTGGCCCAGTGCACTGGGCCACAAATCCTCATGGAAAACAAGTAACTGCTTGTCCACATTAGCAAGTAATGCAGAGCCACCAGAATATAAGTATAGATCAGAGCAGCCAACACTAAGGACCCCCACGTCTTCAGAGGCACAGACGTACACCCTGCAAGCAGCTGCCCCAATCCCAGTCTCACTGGGTCCAGTCCTGGGGCTCAGTCCCCCCCCAGCCGCTGGTGCCTGGACCCACACCGCTGGCACTATGGACACGTGGGCATCTGTGACCTATGGTCACACTCCTGCTGCTGACACTCGAGTTTGCTCACTCTGGTCTTTCCCATTGCTTCTCCACAGACCCACAGGACCTCCCTGCTGTGCTCTGGCTCCAGCTGCTGTGCTCAGACAGCCCTGCAGCCCCAGAACTGAGTTCCTCAGGCAGGAAGGGATTTAAAAATAAAGGAAGAGGCTGTGCTGGGCACAGACAGACTGGCACACTAATTGGTCTGCTATTTATATATGACCCACTCTTTTTATCTCTTTATTCCTCTATTTTCCCATGCTCACTCCTCTCCAGGTCACCTAAACCTCTCCCTTTCCCTGTCCTTTTTCCTCCACTGTGCATCCCACAAGTCCTGCATCCTGCTTGGATTTAAAGGCATATTCCTATCTTCTTCACCCCTCATTTAAAAATCTACATAAATATATTTGATATTCTATAAAATTGAGTATCATGTGCCTGATTCTTCAACTGTTTACACAGATTTTCTGCTACTGGCAGGTGGGAGAGCTCTTCTCATTTTCCTAATTGAGCTAATTAGAAACACACTGTGAGGATGCAGACTCTTCATCTCTAGTGAGAAATCTTTTAATACCAATAAAACACTGCAATCATGCATAGGAACATATCACTATGGCTTTCTCTGGCTTTTTTTCTTCTTCTTCTCAAGAGAGGTAATGATTTCGGGTACCAATTCAGCTCAGAGACTGGGGATTTAAATCTTATTTTCAAGAAACTCTGAGGAAGACTTAAGGGGGTGGGTTTCTTGAGCACTACTGGATTTTATTTGCAGTCCAGGCAAGTTGACAATGGAAATGCTATGCCAACGTTTCTATTTTTTTCAAACCTAGAAAACATGGAACAACTCCAGCCACTCCAAGACAGAACTACGAGACTCAAAACCCCAGCAGCCCATCATGTTGGTAAGGGGGTTTGCAGTGTGAGATTCCAGTTACTCTTCTTCAGCAAAAAAATGAACACTGTTTGTTCAAGTTAAAACATTATGGCTTAGCTGGATAGATAAAAAAAGCTAGTAAGAGCACTGAGTGAGAGATTTGGAATTTCTGATTTCCAATTTAAAAGGAATATATTTTCTGCCAGGACCACACTTATGCTATACTACAAATTACTGGGTACACGAATGTGCATCAGTTACCAATGTCACAAAAATTGACAGAAGGAAATTTCTAGAACGTACTTGGTACTGCACAGAAGTGGTTTGTTTATATACTCTTAGTTATGCTGCACCTATAGAAAGTAGGTTTTGGATGCAGTGGGTATTAAAAACAATTTCTTTCAAAAGTCCCACACTTTAAAAATTAAAGATCAATTATACTGTGCAAAACAGCCAGCTGAAAGTCTGCCACTCTCTATGCTGACTTGCAATCCAAACCAGCACGCAGATCTCCCGAATTCAGTGTCTCCTCTAAAATGATCCTAACACATCCTCACATTTAAGTTACTTGTGGTAATTGTTTGTGGTTTATGAATTTTCAGTTGTTAGGCTCAGGCCCTCAAAGCTTGAAACAGAGAAAACTATGTCATGAAAACTAAGTTTGGTAGACAGCAACATTGCTATGTTAGTTCTAGGCCACCCATTTCCTCTACTACCAAATGCAGTAGAGGGATTCAGGATTTTACTGAGTTTGGGTTGCTTGCAGGGGTAGCAAAGGCTTTCCTTTAGCCACTCATGGGAGAGGGATGTGTTTTCACCAAAATAATCATAGCTCTTGTAAAAGCATTTGAAAGGAATGCAGTATTTTGGTGTAGCCATAAGCTTTATCTGGACACCCTATGGCTTCCCATTGTGGAGAAAATTTGCTGAAAGTAGTAATTTTTGGTAGTTCGGTCTGAGCCAAAACTGAAGGATGAAACTAAACTCAGACGAGGGCTAGATGTTCTATTTTTGTTTTGTCTAAATATCCACTTTCCTTCAGAAATGTAACACCAGCCTGAAACTGAGTTTTGCACAGAACCACTCCACTCCAACACAAGCAGATTTTACTTTCAGTTTTGGGATGCACTGAGGTGCTGAGCTGCCTAAACAGACTAAAATAGACTAAATGTTATTTTTATGCAAATATAGAGAGGGAACAATTTGTCATTACTAATTTTGTCCAGGAGATGAGAGAAGCAATGTTCCTGCACCAACATTACTGTAGGAGACAAGGAAGAGCAGGCACTTTAGCATTATGTACATATTGCACAGATGAGGTGGATTGCCTCAGCAGTAGCAAATCCTTTTAGCATTTTTGTACTAGAAGAAATTCCTTCTGAGGAAAGGAACTCACAATAAACACACATATTAGCAGGTAAGAACATCACACACAAACCTGTATCTACCTGCAACTTCTTGTTCTGAAAGACAACTCATGCATTTTGAAAAAAGTTATTTATTTTCACTGCTTTAATCTCTCTACTGTAGTGTTAGAACTTAACATAAGCATCCACTCTTCTACTGTCCTATTTACAATCAATTGAAATGTATACTCTACAAATACAATACATATTTTCAGAAATGTAAGGGAAATGCACAATTTGGTAAGGTTTAAAAAAGTGACACTCATCTGTACAGGATCCTCAAATTATCCAAAAAGTAAAATTTACAAGGCAGTATCCACACAGCTATGTAAGGGCATGTGCTACAGTGACAAAGCAGCAAACTTGCTAATACAATAAAATACAGAAAATAAAGAGTTTTGGGGCACCAGATAATACACTTAGTACCACTGAAGTTGTAAATTTAGCGATAACCATATTTCTAGAAACATGTAACTGCAAACCTGGAGAACATTCTGAAAAACATTAAACATTATATACACATGAGGTAAATGTACCTTGGTCTTTTAAGAGGTAATTTGAGTTTAAAGCAACGGATATGGTGAAGGGATTTTTTGTTTGCTTGTTTTTTAAACACAAAATGATTAACATCTTGCAATCATTTCAATGGCACAATATAAACAAGGAACTAACTAAAAAGTGAATTTCATGGCAATCACACTCAGAGCCATTACTGAAAAAATAAAATAGCCTCTTACTTCATTTGACACCTTCATGTCCCCATACAGTCGATACCAACGTCTTTACTTATATACAAAGTCTTTCTTAGGATTATAAGCAGAACCATAGGAGGGTGACAGTGTGTCATACTTGGAGAGTCTGCTTGAGAAACATCCCAGAATTCCAGCTTTTAAGGTTGGAGGGTCCCTGAAGAATTCCAGCATTTCAAAAATGACATTTCAGGCTTTTCAGCATCAGACTATTTCCAATGCTCCTTGTTCTCCATGTCCATATCCATCTGGTCACAAGTCTGTAAACCAAACTGAGGCTTCAATGCTACTAAAATGTAAAGTTGATTAAATCCACAAAACTTAAGTGAATGTGTAATGTATGTAATATTTACAATAAACATTTGCATCAATATTAATCAGAAACTGTTTTGGTATATACTTGAAATGATACAAAATTAATATTTTGAATGCTAAAATATTTTGGTCCCCCTGGATTTCCAAGAGCAGATCTGGTGATATTACAATCTTAGTTTAAAAAATACTTATGTGTACCTGTGTCCATCTATATAAGATATGATCTTACACAGGTAACATTTAAAGTTACATAATATATACAGACACAGCCTTTGTAAAAGGTGTTCAGTTCATATAATGGAAAAGAAGAACAAAGCTTGAAGTTGTGGTGTCAGAACTGAGGATACATATAGCTCTATTCAGAACTTTCCTGTTCTGCAGCCCAATAGGAATTATAAGGTTGTTCTAAAACACTGCTCCTTAGGTCATAACAGAGTATCAAGCATCCTTCTGTGCTTTGTTTTTGCAAGCTTCTATTACAAAGCTCAATCTTGAACAAAGTAAGAGCAATTCAGGAGAGTGAAGATTTGCAGGTGGTTGATACAATACAGCACATGGGTATATTGTTGACAGAATCATCTGCATGCCACGAGGCTGTCAGTTGCTGTACATGCTCTTTAAAATGCAACAGAACTGTTCTGTATAATTTAGGAAATTAAATGTTTTGCTGATAAGGTTTTGTGGGTGCTAAAAAGAGCCACTAAAAATTATTTGATTAATTATACTGTAAACACTTCTGTTACTACCAAAATTACTACAGAGATCTGAGGCACAACAGGAGCCTGATATTTCTGAAGTAGGAGCTATACCATTCGTATATGTGGTAAGGACCCCAGGACATCTATGAAAACTTGAAATGTAACAAAGTTACAAAACAATAAAAGTTGAATAGCTAACTAGGAAGCCTTTGAAATTAGATGGAGACCCTGATCTATTTTCATGATGACCTGTTTTTTTAAAGTACCTGTACAGATACACAGAACTTGCTAGAGAGGCTGCCAAGAAGAAAGGCTTGGGAATTATGTTATATTAAATTTTTTTTTAACAGTTAATTGAAAAACTCTGTGGTGCACAACTGTCCATGCACACAAAGGCATATTTTATTTAAAATACCTACATGAAGTAATTTTTAATCCGGCTTTGATTGACAGAGGCCTGAAGACATAAGCCTCACTTGTCAGATAATGCCAAATATAAGCGTGACAGCTGCATGTATGTTTAAGCCTAATTGGTTTCTAAGAACCTCTCTTATTTTTCCCTTTTCTCCTGAATACTGTCTTCCAGTAAGAATAAACTAATCCATTTTGTTGTTGACAAAAGAATTTCATTATTTGCAGTTTGACCGCTGAAGGTTTGTAATTCTGACATAGTTTAAAGTCATCTCCAAGCAAGCAGTAAGAATACAGAAATAAACAAAACTTAATGGTTAAGGCTTTTCTTGGGTAAGGCTCGTGTCACCTGTGTAGCATCTTCTTCCTGGGCCTCATTCCTCTTTCTGCTTGAACTGCCACACATCACCATGGCACAGAACTCGACTGTGCTGCTGCCAGCAACCGCCCTGCCACTGCCACCCTCTTGGTAACAAACTCTCAGTGGGCTCTATGCCAAGGGATGAACGGGAAGCTGAGTTAAAGGTTGCCATGTGTGCTGTGTAATGAGATGGGCACTATGTGTTCTGAAGAGTGGCAGGTTAGGCAGCATATTAATTACCAGACACATTTACATACTGAAATACTACTTTTTTGGACATTAACGAAACCAAAGGCCAACCAGACTCTTGCTAAAATTGCAATTAAAAAAACATCCTGGTAACAGCAGGTTTTTGTTGTACATTTGGGCAGGAAGCAATTTAATTTCTAAACAAGTTTGTGAAAATACTATGATACTCTTAAAAACTCAGGGAAATCTTGACTAAAGCCATGCATATTCTTCTGTGTTCTTATGACAACACAAGTCACCATAAGCTTTGTTCTTCTAACAATGAAGAGGATTGCTGGAATCCCCTGATATTTGTATCCAAAGACCTGCAGCTCACCACCTTCTCTAGCTCACCATTTTGTGTATGAGGCACACACAACATACATGCCCATAAAACATATAAGCAGCTTTGAACTGTCTAGTACAAAAGCCCAAATAACTTTTCTCTAATGACAGGTGCATTTAATCATTGTGTAATTGCAAATATTGTTCTTTGAGCCTTAAGACTCAGCAGAACTGCACAGAAAATATGGTTTTCATACTTATTTAATGAAGCAAAATCTCCCTTAACATTTTACTTTTCTTGCTACTTTTCTGAAGTAGATAGGTACTTCAAGCATTTTAGAAGTACCACTTGATAAAAAAAAATCTCCTACATAATTATGACTCATAACTTGACAATTACAAAATATGACAGTGAATTTACTAGCTTACACTATTTAAAACACCTACAGTGGTTTCAAGAGTCAGATTTTGGTAAAATGGAAGATATTTTATCAATTATGTACTCACTGCTGCAATGAGTGAGATTTAGCACTTAGCTAGGCAAAGGAACAACTTTTAACTTGTATTTTTGAAACCAAAAGTACCATAGGCTTTGTACATCCCTACTATTTTGCATTAAAAGACTCAAAAGTGGCACTTACTGGTGTAATACAATCTATTTTGAAGGCAATGTAATGTTCTGAAAAAGTGGAAAAAACCCAGTAATCACGTATAAAGTATAGTTGCATAAGTTATGTTCCCACAACTGAATGAGGTCAATTTGTAAGTCAAGGTAAGAGTCCAAAAGATGCACTACCTTAATAGCTAGCAAGGTATACTCCAATAGTACATTCACAATCTGAATCAAGGAATTGAGACAGTGGTTCAGAGTAGTCAATGTACCAGGCAGGAATAAAGTTGCTTTAAGAGCCATCAATGCACTGTAGAACAATATAGCGAACCAGTTTCATTTTAGAAGTGACCTCCTACTTTTAGCACAGTTAAGCAAAGACCAGCTATCAACTTCCCAAATGAAAAAATTATAGATTAATGAAACTAGAGTACATGATGTTTTGTAAATAACCTGGGAAAGAGGTTCATAGTGCACAGAAAGACCCAACACAATTGTTTAGCACATCCACAAAAATTCTAAGAAGTGACGTTCCTATGAAGTACTAAAAGGCAGCAATATCCTTCTGTTCCCCCAGTGAGGTAGAACAATTAACCTTCTTAGCACGCCACTCTGGTGCAGATAGGGATTTTTACAGTGTTCTTCGGTAGCAAAGCCAGGATTACATCTTGATCCCCTCCTGTTGACTAAGTTGTGATAATGTTTTCTTAATGCGCAAAGCTGTCAGCCGAGCGGCTCCGTTGGCATACCAGCATTCCCGCATAATTTTTGCCATCACTCGTAATGCCTGCAAAGGAAACACAAGTCATTAGATGCACTGCTGTTCCAGTGTAGCGCATGTGACTGCTGCTTGATCTTAGACTCTTCAGGCATTTTGGAAATCCATTACTAGTACTACAGGTGCATAGGAGAGTGTACTGTTTAAAAAAAAAAACAACAAAAAACTTACTTTATTTACAGAAAAGTAAAATTCTCTAAACACTGGAGAGCAAACCTGATGTTTTTCAGTAGACTTTGGCCCATGAAAATAATATTTTAATGAAAAATTATTAGCTTGTCTGTAACTGTTTTCTGAATTTTCACACCAGACAAAAATACACTCTTTTAAATTGTACTTGCAGTTCAAGAGTTACTTCAATGCACAGCAATTAAGTTCATGAGCTGTCTTCCTCAGATTGAAGCTCTGCAAGGATTCTAAAAATTTTTGAAGTATTTTTATCCTTCAGAGAGGCAGTCTTTGAAATCTGAGTCCTTCTACATGTTATTTGTAACAAGGCAAATAACAAAAACGGCAGATTAAATAAAGTAACAGCTCCAAAGTACCATGAAAGCTGTATTACCTTAGTCATTTTAATCCCAATAACTAGCTGTCTCACAGTTTGTGGGTGCATTCACCACCTTTCTCTCTTTCCTGTGCACTCTTGCCCAACTCTTAGCCATGCATTCATTCCACACCTGCCACAACCCAGGTTCCCTCCTCTATCCAAAGCACCCCATCCTTATCAGTCCCCCACTGCTCCTGCAGCACACTGAAGCTGTTGCCCCAAGCTGTGAGTCACTGGTTGTGACAGAGCAATGCTATGGAATATTCCCTCTGACTAGTTTGGGTCAGCTGTCCTGGCTCTGCTCCCTCTCATGCTCTTGTCCACACCCAACCTACCTGAGAAATGGAAAATGCCTTAAAGCTGGTAAGCACTGCTCAGCAACAGCTAAACCATCAGTGTGCTATCAGACTGTTTTGGCCACAAATCCAAAACACAGCATTATGCAGCCTGCTATGAAGGACGCTGACTCAATCCCAGCCAGACACAGTACAATTTATTTACAATGATGCTTCCAGCATAATGTAATTCAGACTAGCTGTAATTTATATTAGCATCATCTATGCTTCACAGGAAGGGATCCTAGAATCCCCCATGCAGAGTTAGCTATTAACTTTTATGAAATTACATTTAAATACTTATGTATAACCAAGGAACAATGCTTTTAATAAAACCATAATGATCAGAATGAAATTAATTAAGTTCTCCTAAAAGCAGCTCTTCTCCTTTCAACAATAAGCATGATTTTTAAGCCACTGAAATCACTAAAAGCTCTAGTGTCCATTAAAGCAGCTTTAGCAAGGTTAGTTAATACCTCACAGCTCTGCCATCTGTTTGGAATATTGGGCCTTAACTTCTGTTCACACACAACTTTCCTCATTTCTTCAACAGAAGGATCTGAAGGAACGAGGTCATAGTATGGCAACTGGTAATCTTCGTGGATTCCTGTAACAGGTTGAAAATAGCTTCATTTTAGCTAACACTGGATTATGTATTCTTCACTTTTTACTGTGTTCCTTATCAGTACCCTACCAGGTCTTGGTTTTCATTTTTAAAAGTTACATCACAACAACTGACAAATAAATAAATAAAAATCCTTAACCACACCTTAGAAGTGTTTAGATTACCCTTCAAAGATCTAAAATTTATAAAATTGGAAGAGATAGAAGCTACATCAAATCTTTCACATGCCATACTAAAAACATGCTTCTTCAGAGCACATGATAGATAACAGGATGCTTCATTTTAAATAAGATATAGATTTATCTGAACACATTATAGCTAGGTCTTGTGGTGTTTGCCTCTTGCTCGTAAGAGTATTAAATTTAACCCTTTTCTCCCCTCTATGTAAATATTTGGAAAAAAAGAAAAATATTTCCTATTTTCTTCAACAAGTATGGTCTGTCCATTTAGAAAGAGGTTGAACAGACCAGTTATCATTTACAGGATTAACAACTAGAAAGTCTGAGATCAACTGGCTATTACTTTGCACTGTTTTTTGAGCAAACTGTTTTCAGAACCTGAATAAGTGCCTCATATTTCCCTAATATGTCCCATTTTATAAAGATTGCCACATACCACCAATTGAACACCGCCGAGCTATTTCCCAAAACACTAATCCCATTGCATAGATGTCTGCTCGTTTGAATGACTCAAAATGTTTCATATTTATGGAATCATCTAGGACTTCAGGAGCCATGTACCTGTGTGGAAAAAAAAATATTTCATAAACACTTAAGAATATAAAAAATTCAGCACTACTGATCAGCTCAAATACAAAATAATGTATTTTTGTGGAAAAGGAGATAAAAGAAAACTCTGCTTCATTAAGATTATCCAATCAGAGACAATGCAATGTAAAGGGATAAGTAAACTGAGAGAAACAAGCAGAGAAATAGGGGGAATAAGTAAAACGTGAAACAATAAACTAGAGCTATAAATCTGATAGAAGAAGGCACAACTGAGACAGTGACAAAGACCAGAAGTCTCCAGTTCTTCACTGAGAGGCTATTAAGAAACTCCAGGCCTAACTTTATAGAGGTGCAGTCTGGACCTTGTGAGTGCTAATATGTGGGAAAGAAGAACACCACGAGGATTGAGGATATTGAAGGAAGGCCTGTGCAACTACACAATGCTTATCAAGGAATGTTCAGGACACAGGGAACAGAAATGTGGCAACAGATAGGAAAGGGTAGCAAAAGGGCCTGCTGCATAAAAGGTTGCTGGTCTGCACATGCTCATCAGCATATCCTATTTAATTAAATCTTAACTATTCTGTGCAATCTCACTGTCAAGCCCATGTGCACATGCTCTCTAAGAGCTGTGTGTCAGCAGCTGGAGGCAGGCATGGGTCTGTTCAGGTCTAGCAACTGCAGCAGCATAAGGGATGAAGCTGAAACTACAGAGAAGGAATGGTCCAACATCAGTAGCTGGAAGGGGAACTACAGGTCCTAGGAGCACATCTGCATGTGGTAAGAGCACCTATCTGGAGCTAGTGGTCATTCTGTGAATGAATTCTGGGCCAGCAACTGTAGTCTGATAGAAGGTGAAGGAAACCCTGGTACCAGCAACTGGAACGAGTGGGTTTGCTTCAGCTACTGAAATAAAACCATGGATCACAGGCTTCATGGTCACAGCTTACAGGCACCAGCTACAGCAGAGAAAGGAGATGAGAAAAACAGAGTAAGGGTCTCTCATCACCAGCAACTGGAGCAGGAGTCACAGGCTGCAAGGTCTGTGTGCCTGGGCACCAGCTGCTGGGCTGAGCAAGAAGATTTGCATTTCTCCAACCTTGCACAGCTGGTGTGCAGGACTGTAATTAACTAGCAACCTTCAAGCTGGTCTAGCCAGCATCCAGGCAGCCCAGGCAGGGATATTTGCCAGGACAAGAGCCCATGCTGATATTTGAGGGAATCCATGCAGGTAGGCATGCTTACAAATACATCAGCTGTTTGCTGCTGTGCATTAACCCAGCTGGTGAGTAGGAGATCCATGGAGGTCAGAGCATTAGACACAGCAAGCCTTGGATGGATGGTTGAGGGGCTCATAAACATGGAGTTTGAGCCCCGCATGGAGTTGTGAGGCTGCAGAAGGGAGTATGTACTTTCATTAATGAAGTTCAATCCTGATCAGCTGAAGAGAAGGCAGGAGACTTGGCTGTCTATAGTTATGTTTTATACAAGTTCTGACAGTGTTTCACGTGGGTGTTGAAGACAGCACATGGTGCACAGCAATCTGTATAATCAGCCCTATCAGTACAATATGTGTCTGTGTATGACTGGTTGGATCCCAAGGAAGAAAGCAGCAGCCACATCCATGGGCCTCAGATGAACAGAGCCCTAGCCCTTTGGAACACACCAGCTGGGCTCCAAGGGTCAGGCTAGAGGAAGTCCCTCTTCCTGTAATCTGAAAAAGTATAGCAGCCACTTAAAATATCCCCTAACAAGCCTAGAGCAGGAGTAGACAAGAAGTGCCGGTTAAGAAACTAGCACTGTTAAAAATTTCTTGACAAAGGCCCACTATCATTGTAGTACCCAATTTTTCATCATACAGTTTGCAAATCCCACCCTATACCATGCCTTTTTTAAAATTAGAAAGTTATGTGGGTTACAAATTAACAACTCTTCTCATCAATTTGGTTTACCCACATTTCCTGCAAGGAGAAACATCTGTAACAAAGTTTCTCTTAAGAAACAAGGCCTGAAACCCATCATGGCATCCAAGTGATTGTTACCTCGTTTAGTGAGTAAGTCTGAGGTGGGAACACCAAGCAAAACATCAGTGCAGACCTTACTGCAAGAGCTACTGACAGCAGCATCCCTGCTGGCTGCTGGGAAGAGTGAATGTTATTTGCTGCATCAAGTCAACATCAGTGGTAGCACTGCTCTCTCATTCTGATTGGGTTCCGGCAGCTAAATCCAGTATGTGATGTTTAGCAGAGTTCAGTGTGTTTCTCCACATCACCACCCCAGCAGTCTCAAGCTGACATACCAATGAAGCAGGCCAACAGTGGCACCTGGGCTTTGAAGAGCAGAATTGAGTGGTAAAAAAGCAACAAGTGCAGAATACTGGAGGGGAATACAGTGCCAGGCAATAGGTCTACCTCTGGAACAGTCACAGAGGCCTAGACATGGTTTCATTTAATCAACAGCATTGTAGGATTTTCTTTTCCAGTATCAGGGATGGTAGGTAGAATGCAAGACACACTGCTTAAAAGAAATTTCAGGACTCCCTCAGTACCACAGAAATTCCTACAGAAATGACAGATATAAGAAAGCAAGGGCTATCAAGATATGTAAAAAAATGCAACAAATAGTTGCATTTGTTCTGAATTACCCAGAACTTCAACAAAATTTGCTGAGATCAGAGTTCTCCTAAGGCATACAAATTCCTCACAAGTAATAAACACAGCACAAGCAGAAGACAACTGTCTGAGTTGAGTGTAAGGTTTACTTTGACAGTATTTATTGAATGGAAGTGGAGTATTAAGTATTGTTGCAATCTTTGATATGCAGGCTCAAATTGTTCTGGTCCACCCATATCAAAGATGTTTTAATCAAGAATGGAAGATTGTGGTGAACACCTTAATGCTCTCCAAGGATTCTGCATTACAGGATACTCTTATGGTACTTCATGTGCTTGACACTAAGTGATTATCTTGGAGCCTAGCAGAAAGAATATTTGATCTATCTTAAGATGCCATGAGGATGAAAAGAGTGATGGACCTGAAAAAACAGTAACTAGGAACCCCAACCATGGTGCAAGATGTCAGCCGGAAACGCTAAACAAGCAGTAAAGGAGATTCTCTTGACTTCCGTGAACCATCCAAAGAACAAGGTTTTTAACAGGAAAGTCCACAAGAGGCCTGAATGTGGCAAAAAATCCCCCCCCCCCAACCATGTGAGTTCCATTGGCAAATTGACCTCTTACCATGGTCCTCCATCAATGCATTTAGATTGGCTTTGGCTTCCATGACACAGAATGGTGAATGACTGCTGAGAGATTATTGCTGGAACAAGCAAGGCAAAAGGCAAGGAGGTCACGTAGTGAGGTCAGCAGCTCAGCCATTTCATGGCTGTTACACAAAAGGGAGAGAAGCAGGCATTTCCTTGTCAGATTATGTGTTGGAAATGCATTGCCTGGCAGAAATGGTACCTTAGGTTCTGGAGAGAGCAACTCTGTTTCATAGAGTAACTCTGACCTGAGCAAGGTCTGCAGCTCAATATCATCCAAGAACAAAAGGATAAGTCTACAGAGAAGGGTATGAAGTGTGTTGAGCATGGTCTTGCCAAACTTTGGGTGCCTGCTGACCTCTTTCTCCCATCTCTTTTAGTCCAAAAGCCCAGTACTAGTTGTCTAAATTTCTTGTACAACATAAAGGGAGTTTTGTGTCATGAACTAGACCCATACACAAAATGTTGTGTGGCATCTCCTTTCATCAAGCCTATACTCTACAAGGTAGAATTCTGCCCATATTTTGTTTAGGTAAACTTCTAAGAAACACCCATGGTAAGAATTTGCTGCCAAACTTCTTTTAAAATGCAATGTATCTGAACTATCAAAAGTAATAGCTGAGCCACACTTCTAAAAAAATAGGAGGAGAATAAGGGTTTTTTACTTGCCTCAGGGAGTGAGAGAGAGATTCTATTTCCTTCTCAGTTTAAAGCTCACATTCCCTGTTTTATGTTGCAGGCTGAGCTGTGAAAGCACACAGTTCACCCCTCTGGTAAAGCTAAGCCTCTGAACAGAAAAGAAATAAAGTCAGAGAATTCAGTCAGAAAGAGGGATCATCAGTTTGACTCAACACCCCGATCACTCACACAAGAGTAAGTCTGCTTGCTCCCTAGACATACATTTTTACAACAATCATTAGAAAAACAGACTTCATCAAATCTCCCTGAACTTGTACACAAAGCTTCCATGTGCAGAAGAGGTACCAGCAGCGGCAATCAGTGGGAGTTAAAACTGTCACTAAACAGGTAAGACTTGAACTGTACTATGAAAAATTAATCAGAGGTGAAGTTACTTACCTAAGAATGCACAAAAGGAAGAAGGGTCTAAGCCTTTTACAAGAATGAGCAATTTTCAGAGAGGTAGAAATAAAAGGGGAAACAAATTTAGCCGTCCTGCTGCCCACTGCAGCAAGCAAGAGCTCCTACAGCTTTACCCTTGTGAAGAAGCATAAGACAGATGAACAAGCAAATTAATAATGCCTGTGCAAGAAAAGATCCGGTAAGTGGGATCCACAAACACAGCTGAAAGGATGCTTTCTCCACTGCCGAGACTAAAGAAAGTAACTGATTTGTATGTCATTTTCCTTTGCATGTAGGTGTAGTAGAAAATTCAAAAATCACACGTGGCATGCGCCCTGCATGCAGTCAAATTTGTAATGACGAATTCTGAAATAAGCCTGCTACCGGACACTTTGAGAAGGAATAATACTCAGATCCTTATAATTTAGAACTAGTTCAGAAAATAAATCTTGCCTGACCATTTGTGTGGTATTTTTAAAATTGGCAAAGGACTAGTAGAGCAGAGCTTTAGAACAAAGTAACTTCAGCAATGTACATGTCAGTAAAATAAATTTTCAGTACATGTTGTAAAAGCTTTAGTTAACTGAGCCTTAAAATAATGTTTAAGTGTTTTTTTTCCCTTCCACAAAGATACAGCTCAAGGGGCATCCTAGTTCACTGTAAAAACTCAATCAACCCCCCACCCCGCAGTATCGCTTGCTAAAGGGATATAGAAATAAAAGTGGTTTTGATGTATAAACTGGAGATTGGAGAACCTCAACACAATTTTTTCAAACACTGCTAAGCCATATGGGCTTGCTTAGCTGTCACATATTCAGTGCTGTGTCATACTCCAGCTTGACACAGCACTGAACCTATAGGCATTAGAAGAATGAAAAGCTGCCCACATCCAAAATGCTTGCTGTGGTTCACTGTTAGTGCTGCTACCTCTGTATGCTGTATAGCTGCATGGATTACTACAGGAAATTTATTTATAGCTTCCAGTTATTATTGCCTGAAGGTTCACCAATGATAAATTACTGACAGCAAGTTTTATTGCACTTGTGCTGACTCAGTTAAACAGCTCTCAATTCTTCTAGGGCAAGAAAAACCTGTATTTCCAAATTCAGAAAAAGTTTTTAAGAGAGACTATACTGACTCATCCACTTAAGATTCTATTTATGCATTAATGACAAAGATGACTGTTTTAACTTCTTGCATTTCTTTAAAAAATGTGATTCCAAGACAGCCCCATGTCCAAGACTTTGCACCTTGTATGTTCTTCCACACAGGCTTCACACTGACAACTGCAGCTTTTTACTGTCACTACCAATATCCTGTTTTACACTCCTGATTTCCATGCAATACATGGCAAGAAGGAGAAAGAGAGCACTGAAGTCTCTAAAATCATCAGTCATGAAATCTCTTAATTGTTTGAATTAATATTTGTGCCCTACAATACCTTAGCAAGTTTTCAGCATTTTACACAAGCCAACATTGAATGTGCCTTTTACGCGCCTACCATCTAGCTAAAATACCAGCTGACAAGGAAGTGACTAAGAACTCTATCTGCCATTACATGTTCTTGCTGCTTATATTTCTATCAACACAAATTTATATGGGACAAGAAAAACCAAAGCATTTTATCACAAAAGTCACCTGATACATTACATAAATGATTTTACCTTTTTGTTCCCACTCTGTGGTTTGGGGCAATGTCAATTGTGTCTGTAGCTGAATCGTGCCTAACCGCCAATCCTAGGTCTGCAATGCAGCATGTTCCATTCTTTTTCACCAATATGTTTTTTGATTTTAAATCTCTGTGGGCAATTGCTGGTTTGCCTGTAAAGGAAAAAAAATAGAATTTGTAAAAAAAACTCCAAACCAACCTCCTTTTATTCTAAGACTGGTGCAAGCTTCTGTTTGAAGGAACAGAATTCCTTCCAGTTCTGACACTTTATGTGCACCAGGGTACCTCCTGAAATCATTCACTGTAGATTGTCTGGCTGTTCAGGAAAGTGCCTTTCATGTTTACTGTATTACACCCCACTTGCTCCTTTCCCTCTTCCTGCAAGTATTTATTGCACACACATCCTACTCAAACATTGTCTCAACTCAAAGTTAAGAAGATGCTACATGCACCATTTCTTGGTGCCTTTTAACAGGTATTTTGTAGGAAGGATTGTTACATCACAATACCAGAGAAAAGAAGGCAAAAAGCCTTTCAAATTAAGAAGTTCTGTGAATTTGGAAATCATCACAGAGTAGAACGAGTTACTTATGTGTCATTAAAAAGCAACCAAAAAACCAACTAGCATTATCCACATGACAAGCAGAAGAGTTGTAAGATTACCTTGTGTGCCAACAATTTCCATGTGCAGATGAGCAAGACCACTGGCAGTGGACAAAGCTAATTTTATCATTCCTTCCACTGTTACTG
Organism: Geospiza fortis; assembly: GCF_000277835.1. Taxonomy (NCBI): domain Eukaryota; kingdom Metazoa; phylum Chordata; class Aves; order Passeriformes; family Thraupidae; genus Geospiza; species Geospiza fortis. Next base: position 480,393 of record NW_005054325.1, on the reverse strand, counting down.
TGTACCTGTTCAGGTAATCAAAGAGTGATCCATGCTCATGATAGTCTGACACTAACCACAGCTGAGTCCATGTACCATTGTCTGCAAAATAAAACTGGCATGAATACCACACATACACACACATATATGACAAATAAACAATATGTTCCACTTCTATACAACACTTACGAAGTACAAATTATGGTCTGCAAGTAAACTCTGTAAATTAGACTCTTACTATTAGTCTTGTTTTTGAAAAGCTTAGTGAGTATTCTTGTATTTAAATTAAAACACAAACCATAGAAAACTGATGTCACTGTAATTCTGAGGTGTATATTCAGGGTGAACTGTTCAGGATATTAGCCAGGCCTTGCCTTTCCCTAGGTTTCCTACTAGAGTGGGACACAGAACAGTGCTGAATGCATCATCCAAGACGAATCCCATCACTATCAGTCTAGCACAATATTGTCCAGGCTAATCATAAAAAAAAAAAGTGTTTCAAACTTTGCTCCCTGATTCCTTCAGTCTTCCCATAACCTATCAGCTTGGGAGACAATTCCCACAGTGGATTTTTCCTCCTGGAGTAGAAGCTTACAAGCAGCAATCAGACACAAAGTTAAATCCCACCTCCAATGACCTCTAAATTGCTGGCCAAAATTGAGGTTTCCAGGAGGCACAAAGGTAAAGAAAGCAAAAAACGCCGAGGAAATCAGTTTGTTTTGACTTTTGATTAACTATGACAAACAAGATGGGCCACAATACATTTGTAGCTATCTCAAGGCATACAAATGACATATAAGAACTTAATGGTTCACATTACTAAAGCAGTGACACAAAATACCTTAAAGTTTAAGCCACAGAAAGAAGACTGTCAAAGGAATTCAAATCAAGATGGGAGCAAAAGTATTTTTTACCTAAGAAGTAGAAATATACCTAGGAAAGAACAATCCTGCCACAGAATAGGTTTCCCAATTTTGTTGTGTTATAAAATCACCTCTCCTGTGGCAGACTTGAAAGTGTTTTTATAGCTGGCTAGTTTTACAGAAGAATCTTTCATCTCTTTAGAAGAGCAGTTATCCCATAAAAGACATCTGTCGGACTCCTAGCTTGAATTATATAGCCCCTATTCTCTCAGAACAAGTGAGAGCACTCAGCACAAATCAAAAAGATGTCTCATTATGTGATAGTCCCTAAAGATTGCTCAAGAATATGAAGAACATGAAAAAGGGAAAAAAGTTCAGAACCGATTTCCTATTGCAAGCATACTGAAAAAAATTTACTTTCTAAAGAACAGTCTTGTCTAGAAAAGCCAGAAGTACAAAATGCCTGCTCTAAAGATTGACAGAAACTACCTTTATAGAAACACTTGTGCTTATCTTTAACTTAACACTTTGGTGGGGGTGGGAAAACTTGCAAACATCCCTTTTATTTGGATGTTTTTAGGGAAGTCAGTGACGCCATTAAAAAGATCTAAAAATAAAATATAAAAATAAAAAAAAATCCACCAAAATTAAAAAGCCTCCAAATACTTCAGGGTAAGAAAAATACATTCAAACAATTCCCATAATGGAAAGAGAACTCTGGCTTGCCACATTTACAGAATAGTCTCAATGAAGTTGTTTAAACAGGTTAAAAAAAAAAAAATCAGTCACATACTCCAACCTGTACAAGAATGGTAAAGTGCACTACTGCTGCAGGAAGAGTCTTTGGGGATGCCTAAGTGCTGTTTTTTAAAAAGGAACACGGAAATTAAAGATTAAAAAGAAAATAAAATCTTAAGTTATTTTTTAGTTAGAACTGCTGCATCTCTTGCTACTTGGCAATATCCAAGCACAAACTCATAGAACTCAGCATAGTACTAAATGTGACTTTTTCCTAAGAGAACTGTGGTCTCTGAGGAATCAATCCAAGAGTATTGGCTTCACTAAACTAGCCTTAGAGAACCATTAGAAACAGGTATGAGTTCACAGGCACAGAAAAGATGCTCTTAAATACACAAAGAGCTGCAGAAGTGTTGCAGACATCTCTTTGTGAAAATCCTTTCTTAGGATTTTTCCTGCTGAAACTGAGAAGTTTCAGCAACAAGATGTAAACAATGGGTATCTGCTGCCGTGGAATGCAACAGGTCCATCTGGATTGGCCCATCTTGGATGTTTTTAATTAATGGCCAATCAAGGACCGAGCTATCTCGAACAGAGTCTGAGAGAGCTGCTTTTGTTATCATTCTTTCTTTTCTATTCTTAGCTTAGCCTTCTGAGGAAACCTTTTCTTCTTTTCTTTTTAGTATAGTTATAATGTAATATATATATCATAAAATAATAAATCAAGCCTTCTGAACATGGAGTCAACATTCTCATCTCTTCCCTCACCTGACAACCCCAGTGACCACTGTCACACAGAAGTTCCAAGTAAACTAACCTTATCATGTGAGAATATTTTCTTCACTCAGTTTTATTCTACTGCTTCATCAGTTATGACCCTACATTGCCTGAAATAATCCTCTCCTGGGCATTAACATCATACACATTCATTACTTAGTCCTGTATTTTATTTCTTCTCCTGTTTCTTAGGAGTGGGATACCTCAGCAGGTGTCTGTACTAGCCACCTAGCTGTAAGGAGGGAAATAAAACTAATTTATTTAGTCTACCAGACCTATTGTGTTTAAAAAGCTCTATAAAAGATGTCAGTTTCTGAAGAATTATCACAGCTTTGATTCAAGACTATAGCGCCTTTGCATAAAGCTCCTCCCCCCTTAACACTACATTTCCTCCTAAAAGGGGAATATGCTGCTGGCTACAGACTCTTCTATTCAGCTTTATCTTATGTATTACCTGCAAGTTTTAATATTCAAGCTCTAACTTCCTTCCAAAGAAGAAATATAAACTGGGCTTACCATCCAGTCTGAGAAGAATCATGATTCTTTCCTATTATGTGCCATATTTGTGACCCTTCAACCAGATTTTAAGAAGGGACAGTGCTACATCAAAATCAATTATATAAATAATTACAGGCAAGCTGCAATGCAGCAATAGGTCCAGTGTCCAGCTATCAGAAGGGACCTACTATGTTTGCCTTGCCTTGCTATATTTGACAAGCCATACATTTGTTTAGCACTCTAAGCAGAACATGTTACAATAAACTTAAGTCTTCTTATTCTGTTGACAGTAGTTGATTATTACCAAGTAATAATTGACCTGACCTGTAAAATACCTGAGTATTTTTAGCTGCACAGTAAACAGCATCTGCCATGAAGCTTTCAATCACAGGATTTGCATTATCAGGTAGGAAAAAGTGATTACACTCAATAGTAATTACATACAGTAGCCCAGCTTTCCATGACTAGGCAATCTAACTTATTTTATGAACTCACAATGATCAAGAATCTCAAATAATTTCAGAATATTCAAAATTTATAAAAAATTTACATGTGTTATTGGAAACATATCTAAGATTAATTATGGTTATTTCAGCTATTTCAGGACACCTGAAAGTATTTTATACCACCAAGGACACTCAGAAGTAAAAGATTTTAATTTTAAACTCCAAATAAACATTGAAATTCTGAGAAAAGAAGCTTTCAGATTTGTTGTCAGGAGACTGATTACAGTTTGGGAAAAACATTACTAATGTTCAAGCAAAATCCATCTTAGTAGAGCTGACTCATGAAGAAAGGAATTTATACAATTGCTATATCAAACATATAATCAAGTTTCAATTAAAATTCAATTGACTGGAATCACTTAAGTGAAAAATGTTTTTTTTTCCACATCAACACTAGCGAAACAAAAATGTTTTCTGTGGTGTTATGTAGCTAAGTGTTTCAAAGCAGATATTTAGCCTTTTTTGGCACATCGATAATGTAATATTAGAAAAAAAACCCAGGAAAAAGCAGTGAAAAAATCAGATTCAGATGGGATCTCCCACTAGAAGTCTCTTAAAAAGGAGATATTCAGGGAGATAGCACTTTTGTCAGTGACTAGAGCATGACTGGTGTCTTGTTAGCATAACAGCTTGACTCTATCGTGTTGACACAGTCATCTGACTCAATGATGAAAAGCACTTGAGCTGTGCAGATTCCCTCTCCTCAGGGTAAGGCCAGAGCTTCAAAAAGAATAAATGTCTGAAATATTACTTCTCAAGAGTCAGGAATTCTGCTCATTTCTTTGCAGCATATTGTTAAACATCACTTTTGGGCATCTACTTACCATGAAAGGTGTTCTGACTGAACCAAACTATCATACTGGGGAGTGTGCTTTCAGTTAAGGGGAAGGAATGGAGAAGTCAAGGTATTTTAGTGCATAAAGTTATCTGGAAGTGTGCAGTGCAAGACTTCATCTTATTTTAATCTGCCTACAGACAGTTAAGATTACAGTCAGCTAATGCAGAGAAACCTTTAGTACTGTGAACTGTTGTGACAGTGGTCACAAGGGTTCTTGAATTGGGGAAGAGACGAGAACGTTGACTCCATGTTCAGAAGGCTTGATTTATTATTTTATGATATGTATATTACATTATAACTATACTAAAAAGAAATAGAAGGAAAGATTTCCAGAAGCTGCTAAGCTAAGAATAGGAAAAAAATAGAATGATAACAAAAGCCGCTCTCTCGGCCTCTGGATTGGCCATTAATTAAAAACATCGAAGATGGGCCAATCCAGATGGAACTGTTGCATTCCACAGCAACAGATAACCTATTGTTTACGTTTGTTTCTGAGGCCACAGCTTCTCAGAAGGAAAAATCTTAAAGCAAAGATTTTTCACAAAGAGATGTCTGTGACAAACTGTGGTTGCTGACGCTACTCTTTTGCTACTAGAATAGTACAGTTAAGTAGTCCCTGATACTTTACCTTGAAGTAACTGGGTTAGAAAAAACAATACAAAAGACCATGCACAAAAACTGTGTGTTTAGATGGCACAAAACAAGACAACACATGGCCCTGAAAGTAACTTCCCTGACCCAGCAGAATTTGGAAGTTAGCACACACTTGCTATGCAAAGAGCTACCCAGAACACAGAAGTTGTCAGGCAGATCACAACTGCAGTTAAAACCATTCATTGCTTCTCAGCCCTCAAGCTGCATTAACTGTAGCGCTTATTTCCCAGTGAATTACAGGATGGGAAGCAGACAGATTGGACCAGCTCCTGTAGCCTTCTGAACATGATGCAGGTCTGGGGAAGCAGAAAAGAAGAATGTGCCATTAAGGCACATGGACAGTCTAAAGAGTGTAGTAGAAAAAGGAGTGAAAACAGCAGTTCAGTCACAAGCTCTAATCCAAACACACCCTCCTACCCAAAGGAACCCCTTCCACCAATTTTACACTAAACAGACAGCCAGATGTTCCTCAGCAGTTGTGAAAAACTGTAGTTGAGGTAAGAGGAAAGACCTTATTAATGCCTTCAGCAGCAGCAAGAACTGAAGCATGCCTTGGTTCTACAGCTCTTTTACTAGTCCTTTGCTAATTTTAAAACTACTAGTACTCCTGTATCCCGGCAGTCATCTTTGCAGTACCTCAGACACACAGATTCTTGCAGTCTAATGACTTTGTGCATTCCAGCCAGACTGTAGTAACTCCTGAATACATTCAAAAGTCAGCCCCACAGAGAAATGGATGCAAACTCTCCACAGACATTGCTGCTGTGAACGAATACATAATCTTGCACCTGGCACCACATGAACATTCATCAGTTAGCATCAGCATCTACAATGGAGGACTGTTCCTTAAGCCACTGCAACACTTAGGTGTTCTTAAGCCATTGTTCTCTGAAGCCATGCTGTGATACACCTTCTCCTTTTGGAGTACCATGATGGTGCACCTGCTAAACTGGGAGAGCTATCCCCATAACGGTCCCTCTATGTTCTCTCATTTAACGGGATACAGGTGGCCTGAAGTATTCTAAACAAGAGTTGAAGTTTTAACCTCCTTCAATATTCAGAACTGAATTCTTAGTCCAGGGAGCAAATTGTGTGTACATATTTCCTCACTGAGAGAATGCAGAAGGAAATACTATGAATTAATTCTGCACTGATGGGTTAAAAACAACAACACAGATTTCTGCATCTGCTCAGACAGCAATACTGTTAGAAAACACAGTCAAGAATAGTGGCATTTTCAAAACACATTTTTTATCTACTTTTCAAAAACCAGATACCAACCAGTTCTCATTAAAGTACAAGAGCCTTACTCTGAAGGCCCAAAACCTCAAACAGTGACATGACCTATCAGTTAAGGATTTCTTCTTTGTACATAAAGCATATTAACAGAAAAAAAATTCATATCACATTATGAGGAAACTAAAGATGACCAAGTCAAATGCTATAGCATCTGCAACACAAACCAGCAAGCAAGAAATTATCTAAAAAACCCACCCATTTAGGAAACCTTTCTCATACCTCCTCTTCACAGCAGTCAAATGTATTTTTGGGACAAACTACCTGGAGGTTTCAGGCAAAATGAGACACTGGTATACTTACAGAGGATTTTGTGAAAAGTTACATCTAAGGTATTGCAATATATCCTTTATGCTTTTAAATGAGAAATAGAAGCTAAAGCTTCTGCAGAGATAGCTCTTCATTTATGGCTTTAATGCAGCTGATCTAATTTTAAACCCAGGCTCCAGATACTCACTCCCCTAGGCCAATCAGAGCAAACTCCAACTCTTGCAGGTGCTGGTAATACCAAATACAATTATAGGCATGAAAATAAGACAGTTTCTCATGGTAAGCATAGTAAGCTGCAGGAAAAAGTTGCCTGGTATTGTGTTGATCTGCAAGCTCTTGGAGGATAAGAAGTTGCACAAACATCTGTTAGGAGCAAGTTAACTTACACAACCCTTTCCTGGAGAAGCGCTCTGCACAATCTCTTGGATTCTCTTCCTATTCTACAGATTTATATAGAAACTTGAAATTCATCTAATGGTAATTAAAAAGAACTTTACACATATACTTGACCCTCACTAAAACCATTTAGGAATTTCCCACAAAACTGAGAGCCTTTTAAAAATCCAGCATGTGTGTGAATTATTGACTCCTCCCTAATGTAACAGAATTTTCTGTTAATGCTTTCTCCACAAAGAAGTCAAATGCCATTTGTGGTGAAACATGCAATTTCAGATGAAAATAACTGAATGAAACAGCATCTTAATATTTTAGCTCCCCTTAATGAAAGAAACCCAAAACTTGGTTTTGTCAGATTCTTGGCTCTTTACTGGAATTGCAGGAAAATCCAAGAAACTTTAATCTGTCCAAAAATCACAGCAAATCAAAGTTGAAAAAATGGTTCCTCTAACTGGATGATTAAAGGCTTATCAGGAGAGCTTCAGGAAGCAGGTATAGTTTTTTACTACTAGAAACAAATAATTCCATTTTTGCAATAGATTTTCTAGTTGGATGTCTAAAAGAATAACATCTCATAACTCAGCCTTAAGAATAAATCTTCTACCTCCTACTTTATATGAGGACAACAGGATGAGACATGATCTCTTTCAGTCCCACACATCTATATTATTAGGCTATGAGGTACAAGTATTCAGCAGATGTGTGGGCTCACATGATAAGGCATCCCCTTTTTGATACCAAAGCATTTTAAACAAATTTAAACAAAGCATATTCTTCTGAAAAAAGAGACAATGTACTTTTTCCTTCATTAAACCTATGAAAAATGTGCCAAACCCTGAACTCCTGCAGTAACAAAACTATTTTTTGTTACTATTAAATGGATCCTCACATTTTTTTCCTTCATGCACTGCTTATTCTGACCAGATGCAGAATCAGCAAAACAAATTCATAGTGTCACCAACCTTTGTTGTCTGCAGCTATAAATCCAAGAATGTTTTCATGGCGTAGCATAACTGTCTGATAAATTTCTGCTTCTCGAAACCATGACCGTTCCTCTCTTGAAGAGAAGATCTTCACAGCAACCTCTTCTCCTCTCCATTTCCCCCGCCAGACTTCTCCAAAGCGACCCTTACCAATGCTTTCTTGAAGTACTATAGTTCTTGCGATTGTTCTTTGCACAAGTAAAGGTAAACCTAAAAAAAAGATTTTACATTTGCTTTAAATATGACTCTACAGAATTAGTACTTATCCCACACACTGAATATGAGACCTTATTTCTATTAGGGTATTTCTCTTAAAATCTTAGAGAGTATGTTCATTCTAACTGCTTGTTGAGGACTGCTAGCAAGCACATAGGTAAGATTCTGCCTTCACCCTTAAAAGGCCAGCTAACAAGTAAGTACTCATGGAGATTATGCTACAAACTACTTCTATAGTTGTCAAAAGCACAACACAAACTTCCTTTCAGTTGGGAATGCTGTCACTTGCTGAGCCATAAAGTTTTATTTAAATGCAGAAAAGAAGCAATGATGAGGCAGTCAGGACCAGGTTTAGGGGTTTTTTGGGGTTGCTTGTTAGTGATGAAAGTGTGTTTTTTTCTTTATTTTTGGAACAAGGATCTGCCCATAACTCTGCTGGCAAAGTAATTTAAAAGCACTTCTGCTACTGGTTAATTTACTTGGCTTATCACTATATAGTCCATTTCTAAGTTAGTTAAACCACACTTATCAGCAACACCAACAGCTGAAAATCCACACTCATTTAGATTTTGGTGTGCCAATAGCATCTTAGTAATCCCAAGTCACTGTAAAATATGAAAACATCCTTGTAATGCAAGCTTCCTGACTTACAGGCCATTCTTCTGCATCTCACTGTAATTACAATAGAGAAAAATGTTTAGATTCATCAAGGTTTTATAGCTTTGGAACATTTACATGCTTTCAGCACAGAGTACCTCTTCAGTACACTTCTGTAATTTTATACAACAAGCAGCACTGGCATCCCTCAACCAGGCTGGATTTTTTGTTTATTTTAAATCTTTCCTGTTGTAACCGCAGGTCTTGTCACTGGATTCCACACTGATACCACACTGCAGGATGAAAACATCAGCCAGGTTATCTGCTTATGATAAGCTCTTTTGGTATAGGATTATTTCACTTTAACCAAACACTTTACAAAGTAATCTTTTATTCCACAATTGCTGCTCCAATATCTGACAGAACACCTGCATTTCCTTATGTTATAGAAAACAAATCCCAACTAATAGCTCAGATAATTAATTCTTGTCCACCTTTGGACAGTCTTTGCTAACAGCAGCACTAGAAGAACATCAGATCTGGTTGGAAGCATTGCCACACTTGTTTCTCAGTCTGAGTAGAGCAAATTAAAACACTGCAGTGTTCAGAACAGCTCCTCAAAAATTCTAGACCTACATGAATTCTCTGCATGGTCTATGCTGACCACATACCTACATGAAGACAGGAAGGAAAAAAAATGTACACTGTACCAGCAATTTAATCATTGTCAGGTGTTGTGATAATGTCTATTGAGAAAGTTAAAACTTTTGCTGTAATAGTCTTCAGGTGAATTGTGCTGCATGCCCAAACTATAGAAGCTCTTCTGAAAAGCCTAACCTTCATTCCTTATGGACAGACTTTTGAAATGCATAAGAGGCCAGACGAAAACAACCACAGGACCAAACTGAACCCTGATAATGTAAAATTTTACTTGATTGGCCAGAGAAAGTTTCTTCCTTGGAATTTATGCACTACTGCAAAATCTACAGGCGTATGTCAAGTACAAGCTGATTTTGTGTACCTGAAATGGGTGATAGGTCATAGAGTTGTATCAGAAAACTGTCTGTATATTCCCACTTTCAGATGCACTGCTTTCAACTTGCTGCACCTTCTATAGACATCTCTTCTTATTTAACATATATGTCCAAGGATATCAGCTAAACATATACTAACCTCTAAACCTAGACAGAATGCATTTCAATTTAACATTACAAACTCCCATTCAGCACAGTAACATGTCACTGTAGGATAAAAACCTTACTGTGATCTATCCACTTACTCCTATATTTATTTTTACAATATTTACAAGATCCAACTTGCTTCTGTATGTCTGAAACTAATCTTTCCCTTACTACTGCTTCTTCTAGAAGACTGGAATACATATTTATCTTGCATTCATAGCAATTCATTACAGACTTTCTGTTGGAACTGAGCAATTTTCTCATTTTGCTATAGAAGACACACAGTTCTATATCACCAGGAACTTGAGCAACTGCTGTACTGTAAACCAGACTGCCTGAAAAGCATCTCACAGGGGACAGCTACAGCCTCAGCCTTTCACATACACATTGGGCACAACTGTACTCCATGCTCTTGGATACACCTCCTTTTAACTGTGCATGAAGAAAGATGATAGCCAGTTTGCTAAGCAGGAGAACAAGAAAATTTGAGCCTATATTAAATTAAACAGCAGCTCAGTGTCTGACACCTTGTATTTAGGTCATCCTCGACACCATGGCCACCTGACTTATTCCTGAAACCTTCATCATAATTTTCTTATATCATACAGTATCCTCAATCCTTCTAGAAATCTAACAAAAAAAGAAAGTTAATTTTCTTTTTCATATATTAAGCGCACTCTGATATAGTTTAGTGACTTTCTAATGCATAAGGAGTTTGTAACTAAATTGGATAATTGAGGAAGTAAATTCCAGAGCACTACAGCTAGCCAACAAAAGTAGCAGCTAGAATTTTGCTCTTATTCATAAGTCTCTACACATAAGACTTCCTCTGATGAGTAATAAAAAAAACAACATTCCATGAACTGTGAAAAATCTTATTCCCTTCAAGTTTGTATGAATTGCAAAATAGTTTTTAAGGAGTTTTATATTCACTTCAGCTGACTCAACTTTGCATTGATTTCTGTGACCCTTTAGATTTCTAAATAGCTTAAGTTCCTGCTGGAAGTCACCTACCAATACTATCCAGAGCTTCTCCTTGTTGTAGGCAATTCTTCCTACTCCCTTGTAACTAAGTGACTTCGTCATTTGTGAGTTAAGACAGTAACAGATGGGCGTCCCCATCTGTCTATACAATATGTAGTTGATATTTAGAGATCTGCATCATGATCTGAAAATCATTCTCAGCTCCAAGAGGCTTTCAAATCCTTCTCTTAGAAGCTGTAGCTTTGCCAGAAGGGTCTATTTCAGATGTTTCATTAATGCCTTTCATGGAGTATCTCCTTATTTCAGGTCTTGTTTGTCATGGAACAGGATGGCAACACTAATGTTAAGTCAAGACCGAATAATTAATAGCAGCTTACTCTTCATCATTGCAGCAAGTGAATCCTCCTCCCTTTTGGTCTGAATAGGAAGCTCATTTTTAGAGCTCTGATTATTTCTCTCTTTTATGCACTTCTCATCAGAGAATACTGAATTAACAAAATTGGTAGAATCCTTTTTATTTTACTATGAGCTCTTCTGGTCTCTCAGCATGAATTTAAGAGTAGAACATGGCTTTTGCATCACCAAACAAAACACTTCCTTAGCTGTGCCTCTTGGGTCCTTATTTTGCCTGTTTTGTACATTTCCATTGCGTTTTGGCAACCTCTTGTCCCAACACCGTCCCTTTCAGACAGTTCAGTTTCTGACAGGGCTAAGCACTGTTTTAACTAGCAGTTCTGACTCTTCTCCCTTTGGAGACCCTTTTCTCTACCCCCAGTTTATTCCATAAAGATACAGTCTTCTCAACTTTAAATGTGCTATACCCAAAGTCTGGATTAAAATACACATTTAAATGAGATTCAGATGCTGTAGGCATACTTCAGGACACAGAAAAGTTATCAATTCAAGTACTAGGGCACTATGAATTTGTATAGTAATTGATTGACTAATTCTGAGGCAAAGTGACACAATTGATTGAAAATACTTTCTGTACTGTTTGTTAGCATTGTGGGCAAGTACCTGAAGCCTCTTCTATTTCACTGTCATAATCAAAGTGAAGTAGAGAACACTAAATAAGGCTAATACTGGTCTTACAAACAGCTCAATAACATGGAACTCACTGCAGCTGAAGTTAAAAGATTCCTTTTAAGGAAACATTCAGCCTGGTTTTACAGCCTTTCAAGCATAAAAGCAAATTAGTGAAGAGGCTCCCTTAGGGATAAGTCAAATTCAACCACATTTGCTGGTTTTGCCCCTTGGATGCATTCACCAGTAGCCAATGCTCAAATACCATAGTAGGTCAGATGCTCTGGGAGTCTAGACCAGCCTGAGTGCCCTGAATTCATCTGCGAAAGCTTAGCAATTCCCTAGCATGCTCCTTTTACTTAAAGAGTAATTTGCACATAGGCAAGGGAAGGGTCAGTAGTTTCTAGCCGTGTGCTCCAGAGGAATAATCATAAGTTTCTTCTAACTTGGATTCTCTGCTTTCCAAGAGCTTATTCTGAAGGAGTACTTCTAGAGTTCTCAAACAAAAAGAGAGGTTCAGAATCACCACAGGTAAGAAGGCCAAAAGAAAAAACAGAGGATTATTCCTGATAATGAATGAAAAGACCAATTAACAACTAAGTTTGAATTTTAATTAGAAATTGTTTTCAGCCTTCCTTAGGAAAAGTCTAGATCTGCAGACATTAAGTAAGAGTGTCACACTTCTAATAGTGTAACAATTATATATATCACATCTTTCTGGATTCCACAATATGTAAATCTGTCTCCTCCATATTATCTATATCTCTGACTACTGCCTATCCTTCCTAGAACAAACAAAACTGGAGACCTAAGTCCAGCATTTGCATTTATCAAGCTCTAGCCCAATATATTGGAAGTTCTATTAACCACTTTCATTATCTGACTTAGCTACTTCTGAAAGTAAATGAGAAAATTGATATGAACACAAATTACTAAAACTTCAGTTCTAACCAGAAAACAACTTACCCTTAACAGGATCAAATCTTATTGAACACACAAAAGCTTCCTCAGATGAAACATAATGACCTACACACCTAGCACAAACCCACCTTCTTTAGAAAAGATATTACTAAAATGAGCTTTTGATCTAGATTTTAAACATGTTCACAAAGTTACAATAATTTTAGTTGACAAAGCAATGGACTCTAAACAGTTGTACCAGTTACTGTCCTTGGAAAAGAAAAACAACCTAGATACTTGGGTTTTGTTGTTTAATTTTTTTCCAGTTCTGAGGAAAAAAAAGATGCAGCAATTGAGAATCGGAGTCTTTCTTTGTAGAAATGTTCTGAAAGGGCATCGTTGTTTCAACACATAGGTTTGAAAGTAGTAGGAAATATTTCAGTATTAAGTTACATAAATTTTATATAGTAGAAAGTTGGTAAAAGGTTGCAGTACACAAACTGCTGTCCTTCTCCCTAACATGGACCAAAGATCCATTAATTTATGCAATGATTTACCTGGCATATCATCCCCTAACAACACTAATTAAACTACAGTTTCATGTCAGAGACCACCATAATCCTGTAGGCAATTAATGGTCAGAGTTATAATAGCTGAAACGCTATGCAGTGAACAGACTAATGCTTCATCTTCCCAGAGCAACACCTCTTCAAGTCAGAATTAAAACAAAAAACCGCAAAATAAAGGGACAGACATTCATCAGACATGGTCTGCATACTGCATCCATTCTATATAGAGAAATGCTATTTGTAATTGAAAAATATCTTCTGTAAGGAAAGAACTGGCTAAAATATTAACTCAGAATATTCTTCATACACCAATAGCTACAATTTTTGTTTTCAATTTAAAGCTAAAAAATACCCTTCATAAAATTATCCAAAAACCACAGAAAATGGTTGTGTAGATAGGCTGTACAGAACAAAAAAGCTAAGTGACAGCCTTACAGAACACAAAACATTTACGATAGATGACTGCGATATTCCCTGAATTATATAACTTACACAAATCAGATGTTGACTGAATGTACAGGAAGTTGCTTTTCTAGCATTTTCTCCAGTTAATTAGAAGTTTAAGTAGATTTGACAATATTAAAAAAACTGAATGCCTTACAAGGCTCTTAAGCACAAAGTAATTACTACTAGAAGTGTCACATTACCTGACCCAGAACCTGAAGTTGTCATATCATAAATTAAATCCTTTAAAGTGGTTCCTTCTGATATAAAGGGACGATCCAATGAAGGGTCTTCTTCGCTTGGCACACGATGATGAATTACAGTACGATTATGACAAAGGTATAGAATCAACATCAGTGAAATGCAGACAAAACAGACAGGTCCAGCAATGACAGCAGCCAGTTCCACAGGTCCTAGGTTAGAAGCTGGTTTTTCTGGAGTAGGGCCTGAAAGTTAAAATAAAAGAAAATTATAAAAGCCATTAATTTCCATTTTTTTCTACTAAAGTTATAGTATCCCACGGTAATATTCCAATTATTTTAATGCATTTGTTAAAACTTTTGCACAGTAACTTTTTTCAGAATCAAAGTACTAAAAAGGACAAAAGCAATGTGCTTATTTACACTTTTTATTTAAGTCTTCAAAACTGTCCCTAACATCCGTATCCAGAAGATAACAACTCTTGCTCAAATATCATGAAATTGTCTTTACCGAATCTAAGGTGTACTTTAGGCCTTCAAGTTTACCTACACTTCCACTCTTACAGAATTTTGTTTGAAAAAATTTAAAAAAATCAAACAAACAAAAAAGCAAAAATCCCAAATCCCTTACCTGGTGTTGGAATTGGAAGTTCTACTTTATTGCAGAGAGGCGTATTACAGCAATGAGACACAGTATGGACTCCATCTCTGGTGGAGGGGGAGCAAACAAATGGCCTGTCTCGGGGAATCAGATCAATTTCTGCTATACACATACTGTTGCGCATTATTTTGTCTGCAGTTCGTGTTACTGAGGCAAAACATACTCCATCTGTCATACATGTAAAGTTGTCTTTTGTACATAGCTGGCAGTAACACTCCAATTCTGTATTGAGAAAAAAGCATTAATGTTAGTATTGGTACACGTTCCGAGCTGAGAAGCAATTTGAATGACTAAAGAAATACAAATTCAGAGTGCTAGGAGGCTCTTTTGGTTACATAAACGCAGAACAGCAACACTAAACAACAATGCTACAAGGCCTTTTAGTGGGACAATAAAATTGGGAGATGAGCAGAAGAAAGTAAAATTTAGATCTGAAGTCATCTCTCTTTACATAGTAATGTATTAAAAGACAAAGGCTAAAATCGTAGCTGTTCCTCCAAGGTAAAGAAGCACCACTACAGTTTCTCCTACAAAAATTCTAGACTTTCAGAACAACACTGCATGAAAGTCTGCTATTTTCAAACCAAATACAAATAAATGCCATTTTTTTCGACAATAACCACAGGTACAGCTCAAGTAAGCAACAAATCAGATGCTGCTAGTTACCCAGGATTAGTATGTTATGTATTACTTGATGGTTTCCATTTTGTGCTAAAAGGGCAAATACCAGCTTAATCCTCATTAAAAACCAAACCCTGCATGATCCTTTCACAGAAGCAGAGTGTGGTTTAGATTTGTTATTTATGAAGCCACAGGAAAACACTCTCTTACATTACTGAAGGTGGTGATTTACTAAAG
>NW_005054325.1:459136-464951 GCF_000277835.1 Geospiza fortis | reverse complement strand
CCCCTATGATGATCAGGTTTCATTCTTCACATTGCAGAAGTTCTTGGAGAAGGAAGACTACTACTTCTAAGCTCTTTCTGCACTCCTTCCTACATTTACAGCACCAAAGCCATGCAGAAAATAGTGCAGGAGCAACAACGAAAGTATCAATACATCCTGAGTCCACATGTTCAACCATGAAGAGCAAAAGCTGGCGTAGAACTTGTGTACTTGCACACAGAAACATTAAAATAGAGAACTTAGACAAATTTAAAATCTTCAACATTTATGATTGAAAACCAAAAAATGTCCTGAGCCATAAAAATAGACTCTTTCAAGGCTACATACAAAAACTCACATCAAAAGAATGAGGATTAACAGGTGTCAATCAAAAGGTCCCCCAAATCTGAATTCTGGCATTTCACCTAAATTCAAGAGTTTAATATAATCACATGGATTGCCTTAGATTTTACAGCCCTCTCTGTCACTGGTTATCATGGATTTAAATAAATGGCAGTCTGATCTCAAACACATATGTATGTGATCTCAAAGTTTGAACCCCGAGAAACATTCTCGTAAAACATCCCCTTTCCCCAAGATTTTGAATCAAACCATATCACTGCCTATCATCTTCTACTATTACTGAAGAGATTTGATCAAATTCTCAGGACCCACTATAGAAAGATAACCCTGTTCCAGGGAGATTCACCAGCACACAGACCAGTCAGAAAAAGGGAGGAGGAAAACCCTACAAATGGGATTAGAATTTTTTTTTTTTTACTATGAAGACTATTGAAAAAAATAATTAGAAGCTAGATGAAATGAAAACTGGCATTCAGGAAGCTAAAGCTTAACAGCATCACTTTTTGCACATCTTCCCTGCCTCATGAGGGAAGTAAGGAAAGTCTTATTATTCAGAGTTTAACTATAAGGAAATATAACATTTTCATATTGCTGGCCCTTTGGTAATTTTTGCCTGACAAATGTTCTTCAATCTATCCAAACCATTAAAGATTTCCTAAAATGTTTACACATACTATTTCTTTCAACTTTTAAAGTGAGCACACCTTTATCTCACTTGCTTAATCCATGACTTTTTTCAACTTAAACAGTAATTGTTGCTCATCACAACAACACATGCATCTGAATGCCTACAGCAAGAGACCGATATTTGGTCAGATATATTTACATTGAGTCACTGTGCAGAGGCCAAGTTACTTGAAGTGAAAAATTACATTTGGGTTGCCCTTGTTACACTTATTCATCTTCCTCATCTTGTGAAGCTGTAGAGACACACTGTTCCAACCATGACTAAAGAAAGCATTTTGTGCCCTATCTTCCTCATTCACTTTGTTCCCACCTCTCTCTTGCTAGAGAATTCCCACTTAGTAGCATCAAACCAGAACAAAAGTGTAAATTTTATCAAATTGCACTATCTTCTCGTCTCCTGACAAGACACAATTCACTGTCACACATATCGGAATGATTTCCTCGGCATAAATAAATCACTACTCCCTTCTGAAGCTACTCTCCCCCTCTCATAAGAGGGGAAAACAATGCCTAATCAGCTGAATAGCAAAGCTTCTAGCGACACAGGTTTTTGCTGCTCTCTAGTGGACACACTCTTAAAAAAAACCAAAAAACCAACTCGTTAAAAATGCTAAAGGCCCCTTCCTACTCTGGCCACTTAACTTTTCCTCATGCCTTCCAACTCGAGCAACTAACAGTAGAATTTCCACGTTTTAGTAAAAGGCAGACTAATTCAGCATCTTCAGCAACAATCCATACCAGGAGGCAAAAATAAGGAGTTGGAATATCCTTGCCCATGTCTCATTCTTCAGTTGTCTGTGTGTAAAGAACATAAACTACAACTACATGAACACATTATAGATGTTATTAAACATCAGCATGAGGAGTCAATGACCAACTACAGTTAAATCACTTAATTCCTATAAAGAAGTGTTTTCACTTATAACTGATATAAAAGAAAAAAGAATCCCATATTATTGTCCTCTTGGAGATAGAAAGTTTTGCTTTTCGACCAAGCAGTCTCTGATATTCTCAAAGAAATGTTACAGTAACTTTAAAAACTCAGATAGAAACCAGTCAGATCTCCACACTCACTTTAATGAATACAAACATTTCTAGTATGGAATGATAACAGAAAGGGATGAGAAACTGAGAACTGATATAAGCTAATCTTCCAGAGCCAGTAATCTCTCAGGTAAAACACATTTCAATGCATTTGGTAAACACCGTTTAAATCTACTACCACAAAGAGCACTTTCACAACTACTGAAGAAGCATAAAAAAGTTTTTAATCAAGCCTGTCCTCAGCAGAGAACTATTTTTTTTTTAATTATTGTAACAGTTTTTGGATGGAACTACTAGCATGAAACTCCACTACCAACTAGTGAAAGTTCATGTTTATTTAAATGATACAAGGTTGGGGAAATGACAGTACAAACAGCTAAACAAATGCACTGGAAGTCATACAGACAGTCAGGGACAGCCAAGAGCAGAAATTGGGTCAACACAGCAATGTAGTTCCTTGTGCATTGCATTTTGTCACTGCACCATTACCACTCTACATAGTAATGTCTGCTTTTTGAGACTAAATACCCTAAAAGAAACAGTGAGACAACACTGTTCTGAAAGTGGGGGTGTGTGCATTATGACATTATCATGTCATTCAAGTTATCAACAGCATATTTCTCATATCTCATACCACAAGATTAATATCTTGTGTTGAATGCCATTACCTGTGTAGTTGCTCAGACTCTGAGTTTGACAGTTTTGCCTTTCCTTTACCAAGGCTCTCTTACATGACTGTTGCAGTCTGGAAAGCCCCCAGTGAGGGTAAAGCAAGCTGGCTGCGTAAATGAAACCCTGAAATTATGCAGCTTGACAAGACTGAAAATCAGCTGGCTCTGAGCTCAGGTATTAATACTATATAGAAAATGTGAACAGAGAATTAAGTACACTCTAATCACTTAACTTTTACAAATCTGTATCAAAACCAGACTGTTACCTACTGAAACAGTCTTTTTTTGTATCTGCTGCCTTTCTGAAGACAGAAAATTGCAGAAAGACTTTTTTTAGTTACATAAAATGCTAAGAATCCCTATGCAACACTTGTTTACATCCTGCATCACTACTTCAACCAGACAGTTTAGCACAGAATAGCACCTTCAGCCAAAGAATTTTTAGTTGGAAATTGTAAGCTGAGACATCGTCTTCCAAAGGATGCTAACATGGAGCAGTACAGAAGTTAAAACTTGTGAGGTGCTCTAAAACCCCTCAAACTCACATCTTATTGCAAAAAATCAACAATTTCACAGTTAATACTTTAATAATATATATCTTTGCTTTACAAATTTAAAAAAACATAAATAGTCGCAACATCCAAAAGCAACATTTTGCTGAAAAGTCACTTCTCTTGGGATATTATAAATGTTCCTACATGGAAAATACAAATTTTGAAGAAAAATTTCACCAGAAAGTAGAACTTCATCAGAACAGCAATCACAATTCTTGGTTCCACAAGATGCAGAGGCTCAAGGGATAAAGGAGCAAGGCTATGATATGCAAGAGACAAAACCAGATTTTTAGGGATATGAGCAAGAGGGCTGTAATGCTCACTGGTAGTTCTTTCCCTGTCCAATAAAACATGCCAAAGGAAAAAAAGCATAATACATAACAGTGCAACAGTCAGCTTCTGAGTCTGTAATTCAGACAATCCCATCAAACAATACACCTGACTCATCTGTGAACTCTTTTAGCTCAAGATACAAAAAGGTTTGGTTCTTAAAATATCTGAGACATAGGTACAGTTTTCAAAACCACAATAGTTCATGACCTTCACTAACACATTCTTCCCACAAAGGCACTAAGTTTCACTGTTGTAAAGTAACAGCACTGGGTACCAAGTTTTCAGGAAAACTTTCATATAGATTTCATCCATGTTTTAAACAAAACTTCCTTCCTGCAAACAGCAGGTCTTGTCAAACAAAGTGATGCACTCAAGAAAACAGACAAACTACTATTAAGTACCCACAACTCACAAGTAATGATAGAACCTTGCGTAAAATCCCAACTTCAAAAAAGTGGTATTTTATTCCCTGCAAAAATGTAGGTGCCAAATGGCACTTTTAGTTTTCTTGCCCTCTCTCCAAAATACTACCGAGAGATATGTTCATCCCTCTTAGAGCATGACACGGTAACAATTTGTTTCCTCTTTGGTAGAAGAATACACTTAAAAAAAAACCAAACAACAAACTAACTGGAGAAAGCTAAAATTAAAAGCCCAGAAAATAATTTCACAAGCATTATGAAAACAGAAAGATCTTTACTTGGACTTTTAAATTTATTCTACCATATCAAATCAGATTGCTATCTTTGTTTGCAGTTAGAAGCAATCGTCTGAATACAAGAGTTTCCAAGCGGCGACCTCCCAGAACTTCAGAAGACTAAAGACTATGGCCTACACAGCGAAAACCAGAAAGCTTATTTTCAGACTGTCTTAAAAATGAAGGCTGCTCTACTGTTCAGCTAGCTGCTGGGATTCACTACATGCCTGACCTCTGTATAAACCGTTTCGCAAGTCAACTCATCCACACAGTAACATCAGCACATTGCAGAACAGCCCCAGCAGAGGCAATCAGAAAATGCCCAACTTCTGTCAACCCACATTAAGAAGTGCCAGTAGCCAAATCATACCCTGAATTATTTTATCAACTTAGACCACAATGTTCAGGCAAATTAACTGCCTTACCCATACCAGGGCCTCTAGATGAGTTTTGGATCAGGAACCCTGGATTTCTCTCAATTCCATTGAACATACAGGATTTCTCTTTTTTTTAAACAAAAGGTAGTACACCATCACTTCCACCCATAAGGTTTTGTATGGAACTCTGTTGCCTTGTTTTCACACAAAGCTTTTAGACCTTAATTTCATGCCTCAGATTAAGGGAAAACTGTTGATTGATGGGAGGCATTAAAAGGGAAAAAGTTCAAAGCTCAAATGGAGCTAAAATTTCCTTCAACATCTAAACTGAATGCGTTATGTAAGAAAGCTTCAAATTATTAAAGCCTGCCACACCTTTTCAAGAATACAAGAGCAACCCATGGGTAACTTAAGCTTATTTCACTGCTTCCACATCAGAGAACTTGCACTGCCTTCAGTAAGAATATGGGTGATTAACACTACATCTTAGTATAGCAAGTGTTGCTTTAAGTAACTTTTTTTTTCAGCATGAGTACCATTTTAGATTGAATTATGTACAGCATGGTATAGATCCAGACTGAGGGATGTCTCAAAACTGTGACTGAAAAAGCTGTGGTGCTTCTCCACTTCCTCTTTAAAACCCAAAGCAATATACAATCCATTAGGCCATATGTCCCAAACTGCTAACCGCAGAATAACCTGAACATTTAAAAAAACCAAAACTAAAAAAGAAAACTACCAAAATCTTGCATTTATGAATGCTGTTAAGCACTCCAATATTTCATGCATTAGCTCTACAACAACACAGCTCTGATATCAAATCCCTCTCGCAAAAAAACACAGGTACAGGAGACTGGAGGAACACAACCGTTTCGCCGTCAATATTCACCCGAAGATTTAATTTCCACACGACTCGATCCTCGCCAAGCACACAGGCGAGGGAGTGCTGGACCAAAAGTTCACCTGTCCCCCCACCACCGCGACAGCGGCACACGCTGCTGCGGCGTGCAGCACAGCGGGGGCAGCCCCTTGTCACCTCCTCCGCGACGTGGGACACTCAAAGCGTCTCTGCGCCGGCCGCTCCTCCCGGGCACGGCTGCGAGCGCCCTG
>NW_005054325.1:419524-457905 GCF_000277835.1 Geospiza fortis | reverse complement strand
CATCCCGGAGCGGAGGGTTTGCCCTACCGCAGCAGCGGGCGCCTCAGCGCTGAGCCCACAGGCTTTGTCCCCGTGTGAGGGGGGAGCGGTGCCGGGCGACAGATGTAGCTGCCAGATTATGGCACAGTCTGCACGTAACTTCAGGAGTTAACTGGGAATTGGAAGCAAACTCGCGCAGTCCAAATACCTAAATACAGAGTTACACCTTGAATCTTGAAACATAGGGCAACTAGGATGTACCTCGTGAAGAAAACGACCGTGACTGATGTTGGTATTTCTACCCACAGCTTTATTAGCTTTGCATGGGTGGCAGAGCAGGAGGAGAGGCTTTCCACTTCCCTCTAGGGACCAGGTAACCACTCTCCCAGCAGTTACCTCTTGCTCTGCGAATCCACCCGCCGTGCCAGCTCCAATATCTGACTGTGGTGTCCAGATCCTGAATCAGTGTAGAGTCTCTCAGCATAAGCTTTTATACTCCCTTTGTGGCTTGTTTTGCATGCAGTGTGACCCTCCCGTCATAGGTCAATTCACGAAGATCAGAGAGATGTTTTTCCACGTTACTTGCAGTTGCTGTTGCAAGCCCTGTGCACTATCTCTGCCCGATGGTGCCTTCCCAGCTCACAGTGTTCAGGACAGCACTCTCCCTGCTCTCTAGAGCCATATTCACTGCCGTGGCACTCTGATCTCCTGCCTCTGTTTTACTAGCAGTTGTTCAGCCAACACTCCTTTTAGAAGAAGCCTTGTTTCTCCCACAGTACACTTCACCTGGATAAGAATCTTGATAATGTCATAGCTCAAAGTGAGGTAAATATTTTTTAAATAATTCTCTTCCCCTTTCTCTCCCAACAACGACCAGTGTCATACATAAACACATCCTAGTTATATTTTCTCTCACAAAATAACATTTTAATGACATGCACTTCATGACAGATGAACCAAATGTCTGGATTTGATATAGATTCATGCTGTAATGAACTACTGAAGCTGACAATACCAGGCAAACATGTTCTTAGCTATCCATATGTAGAAATACTTAGAGGGCTAATCCTCAAATAAATATATTAGCATCAGAAACACTGAAGCACTCAGTTAAATTGCTCAAATCCCAAGACACCTTTTAAATTCATGTAGAGCATTGAAACTATAAATTAAGGAAGTTATATGTTCAGGGGGAAAAAAATTCCACGATTCATTTCCCCATTGCAGATCTCCTGGATTTAAGAACAGGTCACAGACTATATCTCTGAAGGAAGGCAGGGACAGTAAGCAGAACATGGATTTTTTTTCAGGGCTCCAAGTTCAGTCCTATGGGGAACATTTTGAATTAACATCCTGAGTGACATTTGGCTGACAGACACAGAAAAATTAAAATAAATCAATAACTTGCAGGTAGCAACTCACCAGCTAAGATGGATTCAGGTCACTTCCAATACTGCCATTACAAAGGAAATGTTTTTTGCCAGGCCTCACTCTTTCATGTCACTCACGAGGTAAAGACAACTACAGAAGAAATATCTAAAATTATGTCATCTCCTGTCCTGATCCCTCAGTACCTCCCTCTGATCTTATGTAAGTTAGATTTAAAAGCCAAAGTAAATGTGGGCCAGAAGCAAAGCTACCGGAATGGGTTCTGCATGTCCAGAACCTCCCCTTTTCTTGCTATGCTTTCACGTGTCCAGATTCTTAGGACTGCAGCTTCTGGTCTTGATTAAAGTGGGGTCTAAGAACTTCTGATTATGATACAGACTCTTGATATTCAATGGGCTCCAGCAGACATCTGGGTCTTGTTCTTGTTGGCACCTTCCCCTATTAGCTCTCCCTTATCACTGTAAGATTCATCCTGGTGTTTTTCCATCATCTTTCTTCCACTGTTCTTCTGCTGTCAGTTCCCCTTTTCAACATTTAGTCCTTCCCCTTCCTTCTTATGAGCTTCATAACTGCATTTGGTGCAGCAGGGCATTTGCTCATCTGGGCAGTACCTGGCATCTTTAGGAGGGCTATAGGAGAGGTTGGATTCATTGGCTGAGGGGCAAAGTAATTCATGTTGCATGTCCTGTTTGGTAACAACAAAATCTGCCTTTGTTTTTGCTATACAAAATGGAGCAGTTAAATAAAGATTACAAAATAAAAATTATGGCCTGAAAATATTTAAATCATTATTTCTGCATACAAATTGAATGCCAATCCAAAGAAAGTGAGGAGATCTTGATGCTTGCATCTGATTATTTTCATCCTCTAAACATGCTAGTTAGTCAAGTGAGGCTAAGTCAGACAATGACACAGTCAGTAAAACAGTTTCCAAGATATGCCCTTCTCTACAGTGACATTTTGTTTAAGAAGAAAATAAGTGTTCTGTGATCACAGATTCTTCAAAATTGCAATAATTGCTTGGCCTTTTCCTGCAAAAATAGCATGAAAAAACAATTTCACAGTACAAATTTGCCAAGTTCAATAGAAAACAATGCATGACCATTGTATGTTTTTGACATTTTAACTGGATGAATGAAATATAATTTTTCAGTATTTCCTGTAAAGGAACCCTTAAAAGCACTTCTTACGGACTGCTCACTGAGGATGGAAATAATGTCATCAGTGGACATAAATTTAAAAGAACAGGCAACCCCCCCATTTTTCCTAGCTTCACTTTTCTAATAAACTAACGGATTTATGACATAATTATATTCCAATTATAGAAATATGCAACAAAAGCAATATTTTTTAATGCAAGGTAGAGAACAAAACAAGATGACACAGAAAAGCCAAACAATCTGGATTTATGAGATTTGTTTAAATCATCAAATTGGTTGGACAGATTTGAAAAATCCTTGCCTTTTAGATTGAGTAAATCAGGTTATTACACAGGGAATATCTGCAATTTAAACACTGATTAATTTCTTTCTTCTGTACTAGAATATGGCAGTCATACACATGTGCAGCACCCACAGGGAGAGAGAATGAAATAATTAATCTTTACCTAGTGCTACTTTTATTTCCTGCAAGAATTATTGTCAGTGTATGAACGCTACTTATGCCTTTCTTTTCTCTTCTGGAAGATGTAAAACAAAAGAATTGCAACTGCATGAAAATTTCAAATGGAATTCTGTACTACTAGAACTCTGTGCTCCACAAAGTAAGAAACTATGTAGGGCATTGAAATAAAAGACATTTTGGAAAGGGACAAGTGGATAGAGAGACAATTATATAAACCAATTTGTTCTATAGGTTAGTCTTTGAGACAGATCAAGGATATGAATATTCTTGTATTATAAGCTGATTTAGTTCCAAAAATGGAAACAAAAAATATTTTTCCTTAGGTTTTAAATTAAAAATATATGAAGTGTGATAGGAAATAGTATTAATGGTGATGACTAGAAGTTTTATTTGTCTTTCAGTGTAAGAGGTACTGTATCAGGGTAATAAAGAATCTTTCTCTCACAAACAGCATACGCACAATTAGTGCTAAAGCAATAAAAATAAAACCACCTTTATTTCTATTGCTTTAGCACTCATTGCTTTAGCACTAAACTCAGTTTTTACAGTTTTCTATCCATGCTGAGTAGCTAAATGTTATGCTTGTTTGGAAGAAGTGGACATGAGTCCATCAGTGCATCATGATACTTACAAATTACTTTCACCAAGGAACTCAGCAAGAGGAAAAATACTGAATGTAACATTTACTAAAACAGAGTAAGTTATTGAGAAAACCCCAACATTGTCCTCCCCACCTAGCCCTTGATTTTTCCAAACAGTTTTACTCAAACTGGGACAGAAAATATCAAAGTGCTTATTAGTGTGCAGTTTCTGTATGTACACAAACCAGACAGTTTCACAAAGACCTGTGATCTTTCTAAATCAGAGACAAGCAAAAGGAATCACTTTTTTGAAGTCACTGCTTTATAAAACATTCAGAATTACTCATTTTATAACCTTTATAAACATTGCCTGATTTGACTCATCAATGTTTCCAGAACTAAATGCTGTGAGATCTTAGTTATTGAACACCCAGTTAATCATCTCCTTTAACTGAAGGCCAGTTACAGCTTAAGATATATGAAGCCCTTTTTGCTTTTAATTCACTGTGGAACACTTTTTGTCCCAGAGCTATGAGCTGGGCAGCCCAGCAATGCACCATATAGGGAGGCAGCTGCTTGATCCCTGCAGCTAACACCCACCTTATTTCACAGGTAATGGATGTGTGGACATGGCATAGTGTCGTAAGTTCTTTAAGCAGATCTCAGTGACAACAATTAAACCCCTTAAACTTGGTGTTTCATTCCAGCTTGTAGAGTCCATCAGCTGCTGAGCTGGTTTATTACATGTGTCCTAGTGCAGCTTCACTTGAAATCATGTATGATCTATTCAAAGTGAGTGGTGTTGACTGTAAGTGTCCTTACAGAGAGGTCTGATTTATGCTGGAAGTAGGGAAGAAGTGTATAGTCTAAGACATGCTGCTAAACACAGCAGTGACTGGGGAGACTGGTAGCTTAGGGAGTGGTTGCCAGAAGCAAAAAGGCTGACATCAACCATGTCTGGAAATTATTTGAGACTGTTTGTTATTATCTGTTTGAAGGCCTTACATTGCTGAAGTAACTCTGTAACTCTGGTAGCTCTGAAATGGCAGGGGCATCTCGCCTACAACTGCAGCAAAAGATACACGTGTTAAAGTAGCTTGCCTCTAATTAACAAAGGATATTTCCTTTCCTGGGGAGGTACAGCTGTTGCCTGCTTGGACACTACCCATTCCAGTTTGATGGTGCAAGTAATAATGCACATCATTCTGCCTATCAAGGAAAGTAATTTTCCTCCAGAGAATGGACTCAATTTTGCCTAGAGTGGGGAAGGAGCACCCTTTGTAACCTACCAAAAGTTAATGTCTTTCTGGCAATGCACAGATCATGATGTTTTCTTACTGTAATTCTCTGTGTACCCATTAGCAGGCAGGCATACTGTGGTGTTGACAAGCTTGATTTCTTCTTCCATGGAACAAAGGCTCATAGCAGACAAGACATTTCCTAGAGTAGGAAGTGGGAATTGTGGTGACAAGCTGCTAAGACCTCAAAATTAGTTTTGGGGATCTAGATCACAACTTGGATTAAATTTCAGTTATCCTGAAAAAAAATTTCAAGAAATGAAGTTTTTAAATAAATCTTTCACTTTGTTGTTCAAACAACATTTTGTTCAGTAGAGTATAAACTCAGAATAAAAATGAAATAAAAAAGAAAGAGATGAGAAAATAACAATTAATTAACTAGTTAAAATTAATAAAATAATATGTAATTCCTGACACTGATTTATTAACCCTGCAAACTGAAAATCAGAGAAAAGAGAGGTTCTTCTATAATGTGCTATAGGAACTGTTTACTTTGCTGCAGCTTTTCTAGGCTTGATACATGTTCCCCATCCACTCTCATTCTTCAGTGCATGTGGCTGTAGGCTGCCTGAGGTGATAGCATTAAACTTTCTATCACAGTTCAGGTTATACAAGGTTGTTTCAAAATCCTCTTGCTGTAGGCTCTCTAAGCAGTATTTTCTGTAAGTTTTCACTTGGTTATTTGCAATCAATAGCTAGAGTTCACTCTAAAGGTGCTGCACCTTGAGCAGTCCCAAGAAAATTGTAGGCAATTTTTTTTGTAATGTGTTCTAAAAAGCTGCTTTTTCCTTTAAATCAGGTAATGGAGTTTATACATACTCAGAAATAAAAACTGAAGAAAACAAAAATAGGCTAAAGGTTTATTTGAATAAAATGACAAATTATGCAGTGATGAGAAAGATGGTGGAAATAATTTGTAGAACTTCATTCTTTACCAGCTATTAAGTTTCTAACTATTTTCCAAGAATATATAGTTTTGAGACTGTGCAAGTCTTTGGTTATTTTTACATTTCCAAGTGACATTATTAAGAGGGAAGATTTTGACACTGGACTGATATAAAAAAATAATTCATACTGTTTACAGGTCTGAATTAGCATGGGAATTCTGCTGAACAACATTTTTCTGGTTGCAGATAACAGTCACTTCATTCTGTTTCTCAGAATTCTGCTTCTCTAGTACAGTGATCATTTTCCATCAGCCATATCCCTTGAGT
This sequence comes from Geospiza fortis, assembly GCF_000277835.1. NCBI lineage: Eukaryota > Metazoa > Chordata > Aves > Passeriformes > Thraupidae > Geospiza > Geospiza fortis. The sequence goes on along the minus strand of NW_005054325.1, from coordinate 451,821 downwards.
GTAATTCTAAAGGCTGACTTTTACCCAAGAAGTCTTAGCAGTCTGGATGCTAGCCTGCTGAAGAAACTCTCTCTCTTGAGAGTTTAAGCATGTTAAATTGAGATCCTAGATAAATTAATATCCTAGAACTTCTGCAGTAGTAGTGGCAAAAATACTTTCATCACACCCACACAACACAACTGCCTGTTGTCAGTGATATTTAAAAGCAACCGCTGCCAGAAAACAAGAGAAATGCATTCCTAATTTAAAGACAGGATAATATTAAAGGGAAAAAAAAGAGAACATTTTAAATGAAGATCACGAGGATGTCCATCATGGCACTGGTAGTTAGTATATATATTTATTTGATCTAAAGAAGAATAAAAGATGGGAAAGGAAAAGCCCTCTTTGGCAAGGGGATAGTTTCGGTTCAACTAACTGGTCATGGGACTATTCTGTCAATATTAGTGATTGTATTAAAGACAGAAAATGCAGAGCCCAAATAATGTTCAAAATTCAGTAGAGCAAAAGACTAGAGTGTATCTGTGTATCATTCTGTTGCTGTTTAGTTTTTTAGAGGGGGTTACTCCTTCTGTAGCTGTAGTTGAAGCCATGAGAAGTACAGATTTTCCTGAGAAGCTGAACACTATGTCTTTTTCCAGGATACATATTTTCTCAGAACTTTGCTGAAGGTCAAAGGACTGCATAAATATTACATTTTAGAGACTGGCTGGGACTCTTTTTTAATACAGTTTTAGTTTCCACTTGAATCAACTCTCAGAAATGGCTTGGCCCACAAACACACCAGTTTGTTCTTACAGCCTGGCTAAGAAGAGATGCATCCTAGCATTTGTAGGACAACTGTTCTCTGAGCCTGAGAGGCTGTGGGATTCTGCCCTCCCTTCTGCTGATGCTTGCCCATGTCTTAGCCACAGGAACCAAATCAAAGAGCAAAATCGGAAAGGAACAAGTATATTTTAGTTTGCAGGGTGTTTTTGATATACTGTGCTCTCATGATTTTCATGAGTTTCATGATTTTGAGGGTGGGCATAAGGAAGCACGCAGAACATGGAACATAAAGATGTTTGTGTCTGGTTGAATTGTCTTTAGTATATTTTAGCCTGGTACTGCATGTTGATCTACTCCACACTATCTGTCATCTACTCTAAAATGGACACATTTATGTGGAGCTTTTCCTCCATGAGTGAATCAGGGACGGAATTGCATTCCTTTGGGCACTGTTCTGTTGCCACAAACATGAGATCATCTTTTCTCTTGGGCCACACCATGCCTTAGTCATGCCTTGATGAGTAATCCTAATTCTCTGGATATTGCTTTCCTGTGAGCAAAATGAGGAAGAAAGCCTGTGAAGAGGAAACTGCCATAGACCACTTGAGCCTGAAATGTAGTGGGTGTTTGAACATTGCTATCAAAAACTGTAAAGGAATAATTGGGTCTCATCAGGCTCCTGTCCTGTTCTGTACTGTTCTAACTTCATCCTGTAGTTAACTTCTCAGTATGGTTCCAAGTTGGCTTGAAAGGGACAGTCACACTGCCACTGCATTTTACTGGTAATAATGAAGGACGCTGACATATTTTCCTAGAAGTAGTGGAGTAGGTGGGTTGTTATCCTATTCTTCTCTTGCTTATGAACTAGGACTAACTTTGAAGCAGGCTCTAATTTTGTAAAAACAAAAGTCACTGCTCTACTTCTTATCTTGACCGGCCTTTGATTAAAATTCATTTCAGTAGTTTAGAAGTAACTTAATTTAGATTAAGCAGCTAAAGCTTGCCACTGCAGCTTTTTTATGGTTGAGTGCTTAAGTTCTCTGCACAATGTAGAGAGAGATACTTAAAAATTAACAGAACATTTTGAAACAAGGCTGCCTAAACTTCAATCCCTCCACATAGTTAACAGATTCTATCTAGAATCAGGGTATTCCTGCAGAAGTATTCCTGGGAGCTGTTACATTTTGGCACATTATTCTAGTGGAAAATCCAGGTTTAATGCCCATGTAATTTGTGCTCACAGACCTTATTTGCAAGACTAAGGATATTTGGAGTGCTACTCAGGGTCTTTTCTACTGGAGCTACTTCGACAGCTCTGGATTCCTGTTCATGAACTACGGAAAGATTCTTGCTCTTTAATAGCCTGATGTGTCAATGGCAGCACAGTTGCCCATGGATACCTTACCTGTGGCCAAGGAGAAATTAGAGGACCGTGAATCTTGGACATGGATACATAAATCCTTTTCATCACTGTGTATGACATCTATCAGATTCAATTGGGCTGCCCTTCACAACCACCTCCTCCTAGTTCAGTCTCCCCTTTATAGCTCTGACTGTAGCCAGTGTTGGTTACTGCCTTCATATTTGCTTTAATAGAGCCTATACAGAGCTGATAATTCCATATCTTCTTCTAGCTTCTCATTCATAGAGTTGACCACAACTTCAGGATATTATTATTCCTCCTCCCCATTCCTTTTGACTTGTCTTACCCTGCTCCCTTCCCACCTTATGTCTTACTGAGTGTACCAGTACAACAGGACACAGCTGTGACTATATTGATCCCTCCTCTAGATTATTCATCAGTTTCCCTGAGCTTTTCTCCTGGTGATGAGCAACTGGGTTTTTGTAAGAAAGATAACGTGATTCAGTAGCTTTGATGGAATGAGTAGCTTATTACCTGTCATTATATAGCCCTCAATTGAGAACAGGACTTTGCAAAGGTGTGCCCAAGGCTTGCAGTACCTTCTGATACATCATCAATAGCTAGGCTGGGAGAGTTGACATTCTTTAAAAAAAAAAAGCATGCACATTAGGAGGTGACTGAGTTAGATGCTGCTAACTCATCTTGCTTCTCTCCCTCAACCTTTCCTTTGTCAGAACAGAAATCTTCCATCAGGAGATAAATTTTGAGAGGCCCAGCCACAAATTTATTCTGACTTTGGTAGCAGTTACCTCTATCCATCAGCTGGCCACTTTCCTGACCTAACAGAAAAGAATCATGGCACAAAATACTGACTTGTGGCCTTCTCAAGATGGAGGCGTAGACATCTGAGCACCCTGCTGCACCTTCAGTTTGTTTGCTTGCAATTTGAGAAGAACAAGCTTTGAAGTTAGTTTAGCTGTACTTGGAGCAGGCGGTTGGATTAGATGACCTGCTGAGACCGTTTCCAATCTAAATTATTCTACTAGTCTCAGACATATCAAGCTACAGTAAAGTGAGGAGAGAGATAGTGAATAAACATTTAACTCGATGAATCTCGATGAATTCTGACTTTTAATAAGTATTTTTTAAGACTTCTGAATAGCTGCCTGTATGTCCATTTCTGATTCAGGTGGATTAATGCATAGCATCAGTTTTGGCTGGATTTTAAGCCTTTGCACAAATAGCAGTCCTATGTCTGCTCTTTTGAATTTCTGTAAGCTTTATTTGGATGAAAATGGAGATTGAGATGGGTATTCTGCATGATGATAACCCTCTTAAACCACCCCCCCCTAAAGTTTAAGCTGTGTCAGTGGTTAATGTCTTAATTACTCAGATCATCTCTGCCATAGCAAATTGTAGTGTGCTCTTCCAAACTCTTGAGGCAATTAGCTTCTTATATTGGTTTTGGCTCCAGATATCTCAGCAAAAGAGGCAAACAGTCTCAGGATATGTTTAAAAGACCTTGGCTTATGAGTGTATGATGTCAAAATTGATGTGTCTTCCTGCTATAGACTACCTGCAAATCCTGAATGTTTGAGATCAAGAACAGAAAATGTCCAATATAAATTTGTGGTTTAAGAACAGCTTTGCTATAATGATAGAGAAACTTTGCCAAGTAATAGTATGGGAAAAAGCTGCTGAGAGCAAGTCAGTTTCTTACTCTGTAGGCAGAACTAATGGCAATGAAATACAGTAGTGAATATTTCAGAAACAATTTGTTCACAGATGTACCCTGGGGGCTTCCCAAACCCAGGAACTTGTGAAGGTTCAGAGCCCACTGGGTTAAACCTTCTTGGAAGGAAACTTCAACTTCAAAATAATGGGATTAACAAATTGGAAATTTCTTTGATGAAGCTGATGAACAATTCCCAATTCACTCAGCTGAAAAAAGGAAATGTAATATGACTTTGGCCTTGGTTTTGGTCAACATAACAATATGAATTTAGTCAACACAGGAGTTCAAACACACCACTCACCCTATCCTAATATGGTGTAGGATCAAGGGATGCAGCCTCAGCATTTCAAACTGTCAGGGGGGCTTCTCATAGGCTGGCTGAAAGGTTGTTGGGATGATTCTAGGAAGTCATGTTTTGTGTCTGAGGCAAACATAAGCACACCTCCAGACTCTGGGAAGTCACTGAGAGGACACTGCTGACCCTAGAATGGGAAGCTGTTCAGTAGTGCTAACAGGCAGGCTGTACACACAAACATGATGGCTGATCCACCAGCTGGGGTAAAGCACATAAACAAATGTCTTGTGTTGCCCTGTTCGCTATTGAAGGCATCATGGTAGTAGTTATCAGTCGTACAGGTTGACTCTATCAGTAGCCTTTAATTCTCAGGTATTTGAAACATCCCAACTCTGTGAACAGCTAATCCATGCTCTAATCGATGTGCTCATCAGTGTTGAAAGAGATAATGGAATGGCACAATATATCTATATACAGCTTGAGAACGTTTGTGTAGGATAATGATGGCTTTAGGGGGTACCCTGAATGAGCAGTCTGGACATGGGGTTTACATGAGTGGAGAATGTTTGCGGAAGGAATATATATTATTAAATTTGGCAAGAAGACATAAAGAGCCATTGATGTGTGTTCTGTGGGCAATCAGACGTGTGTCCTGCAGTCCCTCTACAGGCTTTCAGTGGCATGAGGGCTCCAGTTAGCCCTGAGACCAAGCACAATGCTTAAGCACCTGTGAGTACAATTAAATCTTTCTATTCCAAAATAGGGTGGCTCTTTCAAAATATCTACAAGAGTAGCTCTTGGCCCATGCTCTCCCTGCAAAGTATCCCCTAAAGAAGTGGCTGGAAGGATTACAAATGACACTGACCAGAACTGTGCCAGGGGACAGTTCAGCTGTCAGTCAGATGTGATATTTCTGCTAATAGCTCTGCCTTGACTGTGATAATTTTCTAGTACAGTATTAGCCTTGGGGATGAGACTAGCCTTAGTCGAAACCTTGAGGCCTTCAATGTGAAAATATATAACTGTAGAGGAAAGCTAAATACTGGCAAATCATTTTTTGGATGTTAAAACCAGCCCATCTAACTCAGTGGGGAGATAATGTTTTTCCTACAGTGAACACATTCAAAGTGCTTGTTACAAATTGTATCTTTCTTGCAGAGGCAATGTCATCATCATCCTGGCTTGAATTTGAATGTGATCTTAGGTACTTCTTGTAAGGTCCAGCAGGGCTGTCACCCCCTTTTCTGCTGAAGCATTACTAGTATCCTTGAGACAGACTGAGGGAAGGTCACCTCTGATCAACACCAGGGTGTGATGCTGAATTGATTTTGTATGTATGTTGTGGCTTAACCCTGACTGGCAGCTCAGCCCCACTCAGCTACTCACTTACTTCCCTCAGGGTGGCACAGGGGAGAGAACTGAAAGAGTAAAGATGAAACTCATGGGTTGGGTTTGATAGATAAACCAAACTACTCACGCAAGCAAAGCAAAACAAGGAATTAATTCACTGCTTCTCCCATTTTTGGGCACTGTTAAGCCATACCCAGGAAAGCAAGGCTGGAATGGAGTGATGACTTGGGATGACAAATGCCCTCGCTGGAATGATTCCCCTTTCCTGCTTTTCCCCCCCATTTTATAAGCAGAGCATGATGCCATCTGATATGGGATAGCCCTGTGGTGAGCTATCCCAGCTGCATCCACTCTCAACTTCTTGTGCACCCCCAGCTGCCTCGCTGGTAAGAGGCAGAAAAGGCCTTGGCTCTGTGTAAGCCCTGATGAGTAAGAACGAAAACAACTCTGTGTTAACAGCACTGTTGTCAGCATACAGCCAAAACAAAGCCCCATACCAGCTGCTGTGATGAAAATGAACTCTATCCCAGGCAAACTGGCACAATGTAGAAATTCCCACTGCCTCTGCTGACTGTAATTCCATTACTATCTTTTGCCCACCCAGGATGTAGAGATGGTCTGACTTTGTGTTCCCTCTCCCCCACACAAAGTCTACTGCTGGAGCTGAGACATCTACTCGAGGTACACTTCCAGGTTAGGCTGTGTGTACATAGAGCCATTAATTAGGAACATTAGGAGTAGAACAGGGTGGAGTTATGGTGTTTTGTGGTTTGTTATAATATAGATACACTGGAACGAATATGATAGGAAAAATTTTAGATTAACTAGTAACAGTGGAAATTGCACCAAGGTGCAGAATAGGCTTTTTAAGATGCAGCAAATAGCAGCCCTCTGACTGGTTAAAAAAAGAGAGGCCAGGTTCAGGTTAAAGTATCAAAGGAGTTAAGTAGATGTCCATCTAGAAGTATTTCTACCTCTGGGCAGCTACTGATTATGCATAAAGGAGAGACAGCAGGGAGGAACTATTAGAGTGCAGGCTTAAACTATGTATCAGATCAGCAAATAAAAGCTAAACCCCAATCAGATGTGTTTTCAAGATGCATACAAGGCATTAATTCCAGTATTTGAACACCAAAATGAAATTGCAATTCTAGTATCTAATTTTTTAAAAATCTAGAAGACAGGTTCTTTTCTCCAGGAGAGTACTGGAGTGAAAACAAGACTTGCAAGTATTAACACAGAAGTAATACCTAAATCTCAATGCCAAAGAAGAGGAACTGTGGAATCTTCCAGCCAGGACATACTGCAAGTCATTCTGTTTTCTTTCACTGCACAGCTCAGGAGCAAGGCTGGCAGTCTGTGGTTACACCAAAATGAGTTTTGTTAATTGCCAGTCCCTTGAGATGTATATGCTGCACAGCAGAAACTCACAGGTTTGCCTTGATTATAACAGCAATGGGAGGAGAAATTGCTCCTCTTGCTGCAGTTCCTCTGGGCAGAGCAGCATGCTACTGATAGATGGAAACATGACATGGTTTGTGATTGCCCAGAGAAAAGATCCCTGAACTGAGAAGGGTGAAAGACTGGCTGGTTACCTACTGCTACCAAAACCAATGGGCCAGATCAGGATATTGGAGTATTTACAATTCAGTACAATTCAGTCTGCCACATTGATTTCTTGTGCAGTTCCTGTTTTCAGTCTTTCTCTACGTGCTCTCTTGGCGATTACTTTGCCTTATACACAGTTTCTTACCTGAATTAGAAGAGGTTCTTCCTCAAGTGCAGCTGACCTTTGTATTCTAACTGTGCCGACAAAAGTACTCTCCTTTGATAGAGAAAGCTAATTTATTCTTAAGTACTGGGCTAATTTTTTTTCTCTGTTATATCCTTGATGAATATCATTTTTTCTTTTCACTTTTACTAGGGAATCTAAAGAACATCACTGCTTTTGAAAAAAAAGTGTGTGGTGTTGTTGTTTTCCCCAAGGGAAACATCATATTTCTAACAGGCCTCTCATGCCATTCTCCTGTAAAGGTGTCTCCCTTGGCGTGTGAGCAAGCCTGTGACCTCAGCACCACAGCAGCCCAGCTGGTGCACAGTTCATGATCTGTATTCAGTTAAATGGTGTGCAATAAATTGCTGGAGCCTGCAGATTAATCTTAGAGGTGGGAAGCAAACATGGAGAGGTTTTTAGCAGCTTATTGATTGTGCTTAACCATTTCAGTTTCTTGTTAAGCTCTGTTCAGGATACAGAGATGGGTCAGCTCTGTGGAAGGACTGGTGCAAAGACCTCTGGATGCATTTTGCTGGACCCAACTTAAACTCTAGCTTAGTATCTCCTAAAACCTGCATGTTTTTATTAGTCTTCTCTCATCCCCCTTCACAGAGCTCTTCTGTGTGACCCCACGCCCCCCCTATCTCTTGTCACTGGAATTCCAGGCAAAGGGACAGCCAGCTTCCCGAGGGCTGCTTGAGCTCAGGAGAGGAAGGGCGGGGACTGATGTGAATGAGTGGCTGCAAGCAGAGACCCCACTGCCTGTAAAGGATTAAAAGTAGATGGCTCCTGCTTGAAGCAGGTAAAAACACTTTATTTTTCTCCCTTGATCCTTCGGTGACTCAGAGCAAAACCCTGCTGTACATAAATAACTCTTCCAGATCTGTGAACTGGAGGAATTTGGCCCAAGAATGGCTCAGTATTTTGGGAAGGCTGACCATAAATGAGTGCAGTGAATTGTTATGCATACATTTTAAATGTAACACAAATGGCTTTTGCCTTATTACCATGTTGTAATAATGGAGTAATTTACATTTTTGCTTTTCCAGAAAAAAAATGAAGATATCTTTCAGCTGATCATGGGAAATAAGTTTTTATAATAATTTGGAAAAATAAAGCTGCATTTCAAAATATTTAGTCGTATAATTATATAATTTTAGTATTGTACGTGTAGTTTGCTTTTGTCTGTTAACAAAAGCTGTGTAGTTATTTAGTACTCTATTTGTCAGCAAATGAACATGTATTTCCAACATGGATTCTCATTAAAATCTTAAAAATAGATAATGTGGAGTTTGACCTCCATAGTCACTGCCTGGTAAAACATAAGTAAATATGTTGTGAAAAGTATGCAGTAGACAAATATATCAGCAAAAGACTTCAGATATTATGGTGATACTGTTAGTGAAGAATATTACAATTTCCTGATCATGCCTATAATTGTTTCAGTTATTTTATATTAACAATTCTTTAATTATGTAAATGCCAGAAAGGTAAATTCACAAACAGGAAAATCACTTTACATATAACTTAGTGGGATAACAATGTGTAGGACCTATTTTAAAGAAACCACGAGAGATATATTTCATTCATCAGTCTGACACAAAAGGAAACTACTTCCTCTGACATGCAATGAAATAAATAAACGTCAGATGGTTCATTTGTCTGCATTTGCTTTGTTCAGTTCTACCAGTTAAACAGGATGTTTTCTATTAACATTGCTTTCAGGTTTCCTGGTAACAATAGCACCAAAATAAAGACCAGATTTTGTCAATGTGAAATTTACTCCTCCTGAATAAAGTCTTATGCCTAGAATCTGCAAAGAGAAAAGCTGAAATAAGATGTGGGAGCTGCTATATTTCTGTGTAAGCACCATGCTGAGATCCAAACAAGCTTACAGGAGTCAAGCACTCGGCTTCCACCAAAACTCAGAGGAGGAGAGTACCTTTGCTCTTAAAGCTTTGCTTTGCAAATGTGAGCTCTGTAAGGTAAAAAATGTCTCTCAGTATTCACTGTATACATGAGTATATATGAACGGTGCCTTGAGTGTCCAAAATCTATGCGAGTGAAAAGGAGAGCATGGAGCATGCAGCTTCTCAGCAGTGAAGCAGCAGCAGCAGCCTTGCTGAGCCACATCGCTTACGAGGCAGGCTACTGGATCTTCCTCACAGACCACACTTGGCTCATGCCTTTAGGTGACCTCCAGCTCAGGCAGAACATGAGTTAACTGCTGGCAAGCTTCAAACTGCATGGGGTTCAAGGGGAAGTAAAGGCTTTAAGCCAGTTGTGTGCACTGGATGTTCCACCTAGCTGGAATGTGGTTTGTGTTGAGGTATGTCTTCTTTGTCTATTTTTTTCCTGAAATGTGTAATTACAAAAATTAAAATATTTACATCATTACAAATGAAATTTCAATGTCAGTTTTTTCTGTCGTCAAATGGAATATTCCTATGTGCAGCAGGTGAATTATTGTCCTTGGGGATCAGAGACAAAACTGTTTTCAATACAGAGAACAATAAACTGATTATTACAGCTGTATACTTTCTGGTCAAGAAGTTTCCCTGTGTTCAGAGGCGATGCTTGTCCCATAGCTCCCATATCAGCTGTGTGCCAGGCTTCACAGTAGTTGCTAACCAGTCGGATCCCATTTGCAGTTGAACCATGCCATATTATTTTTTGAGGCCTGAAAGGTAATGTTAAGAAGTTATTTACTGGAAAAGTCTCTTTTGCTTTATTCAACTGCACACCTGTATGTGTGGTGATCTGCATTCCTTGTGCTTGAAACAAGGAGCAGTTAGGTAAAGATGAAGGCAGAAAGGAGAGAAAGAAAGGAGAACACAATCTGATATCCCATTTCTAGACTATCAGAAAAGAGAAAGAAAAATGGCATAAAAAAAGAGAAATTTGTATCACACGGCTAGTAGCTCAAGATACTGCTACTATTTCTTTTACTATCTGGTAAACGTAGAAAAAAATCCCTTACATGTAACATATAAATGGTAATGTCAACTCACCAAGATGAATCAGTCATGACATTCCTGCCATCAAAGGAGTATATTGGAACATGAATGTTGAATTGTCCACCATTTCCATCAAATATAGATTCCCAGTTACGGAAAAGGGTTTGTCCCTGTAAAAATTTCAAAGCCACTTTTACAAACAAACAAATCCCTTATCTATACCAAATCCCAAATCTACCTTCATAGACTTATCTGGAAATTGAAAATTTAATTTGCATTTAAGGACCCTTGTGATTTCATCTTTCACACAAGTTTCTGCATAATGTTCCTGAACAAACTTGTCTTGTCTGTCAACTCTATGCAAATAACAGTCTGGTCCATGCCTTTGCCTCAAAGTTGTCTCTCTGTTCTGCTGTCACTTCAAAAATTCAGCTTGATTATCCCCTGTCCTTTCCCTCCTAAGGCATTGTTTGAAAAATTGCTTATAACTACTGTAGCTGTAGAGAAAATATAGACATAAATTGTAGTGGAACTTCTGTTAAGGTCACAGTTTTGTGAAAATTTTTGCAAACATTCAGGGCAAAACCTTTGCATTTGGCTTCCTCTCAAATTGCTTTTGAGTTTTTCCAGTCAAGGTTGAAACAATATTGTCTTCACAAATTTCTCTCAAGGCTCTGTGTTTGCAGGCACTTCAGAACAGCATCTGTTCAACGTGTTCCAAGCATCATGTGTTATTCCTGTAGGTTTCTTTGGCCGCCTGTCCTGGGAGCCAGCCAATGCTACAAAGACATGGTTGGTTTTCCTCAGTTTTAGAGTGTGTCTGTTTATGTGAGACCACAAAATGACTCATGCTCTAGACTCTCCTCTCAGTTCCATTGGGGTATATCCAACATCATGCCTAAGCACAGAATTTGCATTTTTCTTTGACATGAGAAAAATAGGCATTTTATCCTATGATCACCCTAAAAGGTAGAACATAATAACTTCATCACTGCTTCTTTGTTTCTTGAGTCTGGCTGTGAAATATGAAGCAAAGCTGCTTCTTTATAAAATGCAGTTTGGGCTGAAACTTAGTGCTTTTGCTATTTTCCAAGATTTTTGGGGAACCTATGGCCTATCCTAAAAAAACAAGCACTAAGTACCCATTTATACCTGAAGGTTGACTACTGGCATATGGTGTCGGTCTGTTTTTCTGACAACTGTCACCAGATCTTGCAGGTGTGATGAGAGGAAGGCTCTGTAGGTGGATGTCAAACCAGCAAGCTGGGCCTGCCGAAAGCACTGAAAATCTGCTCGCATGTCACCAGACAATGGGAAGTTCAAAGCCACCAGATGCAACTGGAAGAAAAAAGAAGAAAGGGAACCATTTTTAAAAAGTTTATGACACAAGGAAGATACATCTTGGAAACAAAACAGTACCCTCTCCTCCTGCCAGCACAGAACACGTACCCTTCATAAAAAGTATGAAAGTTATTTGTTGCCATAACATTACATTTCTCAGAGCCATGGCACCCTTAGCAGAAATATCAATTCATCTTTCGATGTTAAGGAAACTATGAATATTATGTACTCCTAAAAATAAAAATCTTTTAGAAGCAGCTAATATTTTCAACTGAAAATCTTGGAGTTTTCACATTAACAAAATCACAAATCCTGCAAACATGGAAAAAAGTAGTAAGAAGTGACTAGGTACCATTTAAAAATAGAAGAAATAGCATTCTTAAGTCAAGCAGCACAGATGCAAGAAATAATCCACATTCTTCCTTTTCTTTTCTTTCTTTTTTAGATATGTCAGTTACCTTGCTTTTTTTGTCTAAACATTTTAAAGTCTTTTAAAGTCTTTTTAAATAGAGGCTTAAGTTCTAAAGTGTCCATCTAAGCCAAGCAGCACCACGAAGATTGAAAATATTGTAACAAATATTTTAATTATTTGTAGCACTATTGTTAGTTTAGAAGTTACTCTGTATTGCAGGTACAATCACTAAGTGAAGAGGTATTACCAACTCAGTAGTTTTTTTTTCCTTTGAGATGGGGAAGGGTTTGGGATGATGAAAACAGATCTGGAGGGAACAATTTCAAATTGTGTTTGAGATGTCTGAATAAATTAAAGAAGTGTATTTGTAAATTTCTGAAGTAAAATCTCTGAGTTTGAAGAGCAAATATCACAACTGTCCCTAAAGATGCAAACTGTCACATTACAAAGCATGGCTCTGCAGCTGCAATACAGATCTCATACTTACTGCTGGTTTTCCATTGTTCACATTTGATATTGGTCTCAGTGCTGGAATAGACTGAAATCCCTATATTCAAGCACAAGCAAAAAAAAAAGTTAAATATCAGAATTGTGCACACTCAGTAATTTTTTAAATAAAAATTTAATCACACGTGGAGTCCTGCATGAAAGCAGCCTGCTCTTGGTAGGAGCAGAAGAGCAGATGAGGAAAATCAAAACTGAAAGGGTAAGGAGGATGTGAAAACAGAAAATGTAATGGGTGGAAACACTTCTCAACCCTGTTAATTGTTTCAGGAGCAGCAAAGTTTTCTTCTCTAGTTATGGCAAATATGAGTAACAAACCACCAACTGGAGCAGATGGGAAACTAAGGTGGTGTCAGCTGGAGGCTGCAGAAAATTTCTTATAACTTGAGATCTAGACATTTTTCCAGTGTGCTAGGTGAATTCTCCCTGACCTTTTTTATTTGTTTCTGTCCATCTTCCTTCTTACTGCTCCCTCCTAGCACTCTCTTGCCCTTTCATTTTCTCAGCAGATCAATTACCTTGTCATCAAAAAACCTTCTCTCTTCCCTTTGCCATTTCTTGGTTTTCATCCTCCCACAATTTTTTGGGACAGACAGCATGTTCACATGCAAGGTGGTACAATAACTTGCAGAATGGGGTCAGGCCCAAACTAACAATTGAGGCTTTAAAGAGCACCCTCTGTGGGATAAGCTACATTCAGGTGATGATTATGGTACACTGAATACAGGACTATAACCTTTCAAAGAAAATCTGCTTTTCAGAAACCCTTTTCGGACCTTCCTTGAAGGGGATGAGGGCTTGATATGACTGATTCCAGGCTTATGAAATAGTATTCTGTGGGTTTGTGGGTTTTTGTTTGGTTTTTCTTCTGTTTGTTTTTCGGTCTCTTTTGTTTTGTTTTGGGGGTTTTGTTTGTTTGTTTTGGTTGGTTGGTTTTTTGTTTGGTTTTTTTGGGATTTTTTTTTTGGTGGGCTGCTTACTTTATTCTGCTTTTTGTAAATGTTGCTTTGTGTCTTTAGTGTTTGGAATCTCAAAAGATACTGGAAACAGATTACTGTCCAAGCAAATAAATTTGCAAGCTTATGTAGTGGTAGGATGCTTATTTTGAACTGACAAATCTTGGTGGAAAATCACATTGTGCAGAGATCTGCATACTACTTCTGCCAAGTGTATCACCCATCTAGACTCAGTTTTCCACAGTCCAGTATTTTGTACTTACATGGCTTGATATGGCTGGAGGAGGAAGGCTGTCAGCAGGGATAGGAATTAGCTCACCAAGCTGAAAGGACCAAAAAGGAGATTAGAACAAAAATGTATCATCAGGAGCTTCTGAACTAAAAATAAGGAGTCCTTGCACCCACACTTCTCTCCCTCTGTAAAAATATGTCCCTCACCTTCATTGTGAGGAAGGGAGTTGGAAAACATTAGAGTGTAGTGCAATAGTACCTGCAATTTTCTCCATCCTTTCTGAACACGGATAAAAACCTCACTGGTTTCCCTCAGATAGATTAGTGTACCTTCTGCTACATAATGAACTTTTTCCAACATGCCTTCAATGTTTTGGAATGTTGTAACCTGTCAAATGGGAAAGTGAAACATACTTCATCAGACACAAAAAACATTTTGCAAGTTAAATAGTCTCATTTGGATACATAAATGTCAAGGCTTCTTCTGCAGAAAAGGCTCAGTTTTATGTAATTTAATCCATAAAGTAATATGAATATCTTGCTACTTTGGCATACCAGCATCCTCATTCTGTGGATTGTAGTAGAATGACAGCAATTTTGTACTAATTTTGTGCAGAGTGAAGATTGTTGCGCTCCTACCATTTAGCATCCTGGATCAAAATGGCAGAGTTCAGAAGAGAACTGCAGTAGTTTTAAACATTTTTTTCCCTCATTTCCTCATTGACAGAAGGCATATGAATGCTTTATAAATAATGCAGACCCTACTCCAGATTGTATTTTTTTATTAATCTTAAGTAAGCTCAGACCTTATTAATCTTAAATAATCTTAAATAAGCTCAGACCTTCTATCTGAGACAGTAGCTCCCAGCCTGCAACTACAGTCTTCTATCTTGGGGCATCAGTCTTTGAACAGTCTTTGTTTCTCCCCTGAGAATTGCAATGAATGCCCTCTGCTAGCTTGAGCAGGGCTTTTGGGGGTGGTTTTCTCAGGCTTTTTTGGTGTTTGTTTGTTTGTTTGTTTATTGGCTTTTTTTTTTACAGAAACGATGAGTTCTTAATTTAGAACCTACTGAGAATTCTGCCTTAGCTGGTTTTTTTCTTCATGGATATCTTACACCCAATTTTGATTAATTTAATAATATAAGAAAAGGACACAAATTTACATGTAGTCTCTGGCACAACAATTTTTAGAATTGCTGGGGAAATCTGCAGTTTGCATCTTAAAATTATGTGATTTATAAAATATTCTACTAAATAAAAACACAGGATGGAACTTTCACTCCTCTTTCAGTGCTACCAGTAACCACCAAAAGTTTTGAAGAAAATGTTCTATAGCAAACGTCCTTATTTTGCTCTCTTACCAGATTCCTGGTGGCAGGTGACCCTGGCTCTCCAGAAGGACCTGGTGGCCCAGGCATTGCAGCTGCTAAAAAAATAAGCATACAATACATGCTGAAGGTCATCTTTTTTGAGAGAAAGAAAGGACTTAGTGATGGTGTCCAGGAGCAGCAGAAGTTTTAAATAGCTGTAGTCATGTCCTTAATAGCTCAAGTCAACTACAGAAAATATATTCTAAGGATTTTTTTAGAAGCAATGATGGAACAGTCCTTTCTCTGTTTTTTTGGGAGGTTAGGGCCAAAAGATTGCAGTCTGTTGTAGAAACTGCAAATGAAGAACAAAACCCACTTAAATTGACCAGAATAATTGACAGAACCAGCTGTTCTGTCAGCTAGTGCACATGGAAGAGGAAGAACTTTTTGCTCCTGCCCATATAGATTTCAAGGGACCCATAACATCTTTTGCTCTAAAGACAAAGAAAAATTTACTTTTCCTTAGATGAAATATTCATGTGTGTAAGCTCAGCTTGTGTTACAAAGCAAAAAAGAAATTCTTCAGGAGTATGAACTTGGACTACTAAGGCTGCAGTCCACACCACCTGGTACCCAGAATCTGTCTATTCCAAACGTGAATTTCTTCATCTTGAGCTGTTTTCTGGAGTAAAAACTTCTTTCTTTTAAGATTGAAAGATATGGAAGACTAAAAGCATGCATTTTGTGCAAACGCATGTCATGATAATGGAACTTTGAAGTTGTTTGTAAGAGCTTCTACACAAGGACCTTGCTTGTTTGGTCTTGTGACTCCCAGAGGAACCTCGAAATCACCTTTTGCAAGAAGAATCTATGCACTGAGGCATTTGCAAGGATACTCCAGAGCAGGTCCTTCATGCCAATGGCAGGGGAAGGAGGTCAGCTCTCAGAAGTGTTTATAGCTATTTACCTACAGATAAGCTATTCCTCTTTCCCCATATTGCAATATGTGAACTTCATACTACAGTATGTGAACTCCATAATTACAGATAGTAATAGCTTTAAAAGAGAAAACTGAACCTCGAAGATAGGGAATAAATAAACATCTGTTCCGAACATTATTAAAATGTGTGCTGCCTAAAGAACCCTTTTACAAAGCAAAGAGGAAAATGTGTAGGAGGATGATGAAGACTAATGGCAGAGAGCATAAATATAGGGATGGAATACTAATAATAATTTGTTTTGTCTGACTGGGTCTCTTAGTTAATATCCAGAAGTACTTACTCCAAATTACACAGGAAAAGGCCTGAAGACCTTTATGGGCTTCATGGATGCTGCGGGTCTGTCTGTATCGTGATGGTCAGGGGCTGATTCACATGAAGCCCTTGTTCCAATGCTAAACATATTAAGGATTTTTTCTTTCTCAAATATTATTCAGAGGATGAATACTTCTGATAGACACTAAATTAATAGTAGCGACTGGATGAGAGATCGGAAGTCTCCCCTGCTGTATAAATGAGGCTGACCAGGTTTAAGAAATACCTGGAGAGAACAAACTGAAGAGAGGTATGTCTTCTCCCCAAACTAGCATACTGGAAGAACAGGTCTTGTGGGAAAACAGGCAAATTGTTTGTTCTCAGGAATGGAGAACTGTATTTGTTAGACCTGTCAAAACTTCAGGAAGAACAGATCTCTGTTACAGCATCTCTATTCAGGTAAAGTCTCCCTTTCCACTAGTACACCATCTTCAGCTGAGGTTAAGGAATGCTCTGCTCAGGTTTCACCTGGCTGAATTCCCATCCTGGTCACAGATCCTAGAGGAAGGAATCAGTCATTTTCTCAGGCTTATCTGTCAAGTAATGTCAGAGGAGCCCAAGAACCCATCCACCAGAACCCAAGGCTGGATATTAACAGTATGAGGCTTGTCACTAAAAAATCTGTGACTCAAAAGGAGTCAAAAGCACAAATATCTTGTACTGTGACACCTGATTTCTAGCTACATACTCCCTTTGTTGTCACCTTGTTTGCAAAATTCCTCTCTTGATGTGACTAATTGTGGCACATTTTGCTCCTTTTCTAACCCAGTTGAAAACCATTAAAGGCAGAGTAAGCAATCTGAAGTTCCAATTCTATTCAGCATTTGCATAGCAACTAGTTTTTAGAAGCAGTTCTCCAGCAGTCTGATTCTAGACCTAAACTCTGCTATGGGTACTGCCTTTTCCCCAGAAAATCAGAGAAGAACTTCGGCTGGAAAAGACCCTTAAGATCATCACCTACACCTGCAACACCCAGAACTCCAAAGTCCGCTACTAAAACGTGCCTAAGTGCCATGGCTGTGCTTCCAGAGATGATGACTCAACCACTTTCCTGGGCAGCCTGTTCCAGTGGCAATCCTTTAGGTGAAAAAAAATTTCCTAATATCCAATTTAAACCTCCTCTGGTACAACTTGGGGCCATTTCCTCTTGTCCTGTTGCTTGTAACCTGGGAGAAGAGACTGCCCCTCCTGGCTACATCCACCTTTCAGGCAGTTGTAGAGTGATAAGGTCACCCCTGAGCCTCCTTTTCTCCAGGCTAAACACCCCCAGCTCCTTCAGCTGCTCCTCATTGGACTTGTGCTCCCGATCCTTCCCCAGCTCGACTGCCCTTCTCTGGACACGTTCCAGCACCTCAGTGTGCTGCATTCTTGTAGTGAGAGGCTCAAAACTGAGCACAGGAGTCAAGGTGTGGCCTGACCAGTGCTGAGTACAGTGGGACAATCACTGCCCTGGTCCTGCTGGCCCCACTGTTGCTGATATAGACCAGGGTCATTGGCCTTCTTGGCTACCTGGGTACTGCTGGCTCAGGTTCAACAACTGCCAGCCAGCATCCCCCAGGTCCTTTTCTGCTGGGCAGCTTTCCAGCCAGTCTGCATGGGGTTGTTGTGACGCAAATGCAAATGCAGGACCTGGCACCTGGCCTTACTGACCCTCATACAGCTGACCTTGGCCCATTGGCTCAGTCTGTCCAGACCCATCTGTAGAACATTTCAGCAGATCAACCTTCCCAGCCAGTTTGGGGGCAAACTCACTAAAATGTGCATTTGATCCCCTAGCCCAGATAATTGATTGATATTAGATAGGTCTGGACTCAATACTGAGCCCTGGGAAAACCCCCTTGTGTTGGCCACCAGTTGGATTTAATTCCATTCCCCACAAGAGGAGGGTTTTGTCCCAAATTTAGCCAGCTGGTCAATTTGATGGATTTTGCACAGCTGTCAAGGTAACCTATCTCCACTATGCAGATTTCCTCCCAGCCACGTCCACAGCAAGATCCTTCGCACAATAGCACTTCCATGGTACTAGTCAGTGAAAACTGTCTGCAGAGAAATTGTCCCTTTTGTGCTCTCAGTTCCAACTTCTCCCCATGAGAAACTGGTGGAGGGCAGGGGGAGAGTGGGGAACAACCCGCTCAGGTATGCAGAGAGGGTGGGCAGGTGGGACAACCTGCCAGGTGTGAAAGAATTGGTCATGTGTGGGTTGTGAGCGTGTGGGTTGTGAGCATGTGGCTGTACACTTGCACGTACACTGAAAAGCTCACCTGAGCCATATATTGCAGGGGGGCCTGGTGGTCCAGGTGGTCCAGGTGGGCCAGGAGGTCCAATTTTTCCATAACCTGGTAAGCCAGGTAGGCCAGGTAACCCTGGAGGTCCTCTGGGTCCAACAACTGAGTCTCCTTTTGGTCCCTGTCAGTGATGAAAAGTATTTCCTTGAATGTATTTGTTTCACTGCTGCAGGGCCATCATCTCTGGTGGCAACATTTACCAGGTGCCTGCCACTACACCACCATTTAGACATGAGTCTGTATGTAATTTTCCCCAAGGAGGCATTTTCATTTTCATAATGGAAAATGAAAATTTTAACCATATACTGAAATAAAGTCAAGAATTTAAATTTCGGAAAGCTTTCTGAATAATCTCATACCTACCCCTGTGCAGCTGATACCTGAAAAACTCTCAACAGTGCTCTCAAAATCCTGGATCTCTACTCTGTTCATGCTGAGACTGCTTGCTTTGATGGGCTCAGAGAGTTTGTGGAAAACTTTAATGTAAAGTGTGTCTATGCAAGGTGTACACCTCATGATGAGTGCTGTCTTCTCCCTCCTGTGACCAAATGTTAGCCCTTAACCTCTCCAGCTGCCAGACTTGCAGAATAAAGAGGCTTCAACTCCCTTCATTTTCAGTTTAGCTGTGTGTCCTCAGCCTGACTGAGGAGGACTTCTGCTCCCTGTGCTCACACCATCCTGCAGACATGGAACACATTGGACCCTGGACAAGGAGAGCTCAGCTGTGCCAGTAGAACAGTTTCTAAACAGGGAGATGGTTCTCAGCAATGTGGAATAGAACTAGGGGGATTTTTAAGGGTGGTCTTGCTAACTTAGCACTTAACTCTCAGCTGTTTCATTCATGGTTCCTGACACAGACATGGAAACAGAGGAATGCAATGCATGTATTTGTTGCCAGATCCCAGGGATAAACTAGGTTCCAAAGAACTGGTGCATTTTATTCCAAAGCAGCTGTGGTGGCAATTGCCAGAAGATAAAATTTAAAGGTAGACAGTAGGCACTGGTTGAATTTTATAGAAATGGTCTAGATGGTTACACACTGGTCTTTTCAGTCGTGTTTTTGGATTACTAGGAAATTAGGATTAATTATTTAGATAGCCAGTAATTTTCAAGTCAGCCTCTAACTAACTTTATATGGCTTATTTTGGTATTATGGGGGTATAAGTAGTAGTATCACAAATTATACACATTGCTTTGATTTGTAATGCTGTTAATAGCATGATCTACATACTGGGGTAGCTATAAGAGGCGGCTGAGCACAACATTATGTCAGTAATTCTGCGCACAACAGTGAAGTGTCTGTGTTTACACTTAATGGCATTTTCTCCTATTCACCTAATGCTCAGCATGTAAGTTTTTATATAGTTCTAGCAATTCTGATGCTTGTCTCTTTTTAGTGCCTTCTAAATTCATTCTAAATGGGTAGTCACAGATATTGCCATTCTACAACTTGCATGACTTACAATTAATCCTGGTCTTCCTGGGGGTCCAGGAGGTCCTGTCAGGAAAAAGCCTCCATTTGGTTCTCCTTTTTCTCCTTTTACACCAGTGACTCCATTGTCTCCTTTTTCACCCTTTGAAGAAAATGTATTTTAAAATGTTGAGCTGAAGTGAGACCAGAACACCATGCACTGACCTTTTAAATTTACCTGAAATCTCTGAGTTTGGTAAAGGAAAGCACTTGTTTGAATTTTTTTTAACATCACTTTCTTTTGTCTTTTGTGATATGGGATGAAAAGGAATGGTTTCGCTATTGAGGCTGCAAGGCTCATGCAGGGCAAGGGCTAGGGGAGTTGGGGTTTGGTGGAGGCAGAGAAAATGCCTCTGTTTCTGTTTCCTGCTATTCTGCCCAGCAAAACCTTGTTCAGTGCTGTAGCTGGAGGCGAAGAGAGAGTTGGAGGAAGCATAAAAGCATGGCTTTGTGCTTTCCTCCATCACCAAGGAAAAACCAAAGCAAGATTGACATTGAATGGACAGCTATTTCAAAGTATTTGACAAAGTGAGCAGAGCATGGTGGGAGTATGTACCAGGATAACAGAAGAGACACCGCACAAAATTGCGGACACTTGAAACAGTGTGTCTTCTGTTCTGCATGGCTGATTATTAGTTAGTTTGGGAAACAAAGCAATAGGTAAGAAGCAGCATTTAATTACTACATTATTATATATCTGTGCAAGATGAGCCACAGCATTTATACATCCTCCTCACATTATTTTTTTCTGTTTGTCTGCTATTTTTCCCTTCAAGTTTTTTTTTGTTGACTTTTTCAGGTTTCTGAGAAATAAACCTGTGGATAGAAGAGGTAAATGGCAAAGCAAAAATGGCAGGTATCTGCAGACAGCCAGAGGACATGGCTATGTACAGCTCCTCCTCTGACTTTTAGTCTTTGTAGATTCCCAATAAACACGACTCAGAAGGTTTCTTTATTCCAGGCCATTTTGGGGAGTAGAAGGACTAGATGAAAAATGAATTCTTGGCAGCTAAATCTGTAAAGCTACAGACATTACACTGTAAAGTCAAAGAAACCCTACCAGCTTTGCCATATACATGGGACACCTTATACCATAGGAATAACTTGGATGTACTCAGCCGAGCAGAAATAAAGTCCTAAAACCAGGCAGCATTAAGAGTCCTTACAAGAGTCTGTCAGCACAACGCTTTTGATAGCATCATTAAATGATGATTTGATTTACATTTTATAAGTTCTTCTACTGATAAAGTCCTATTCACCTAAAAACATTTAAAAAAATATCATATTTTTATTAATTTTTGTCACTTGAAACAGTCAAGAGAATAATGGAACAGAGAGAGGCTAAACAAATTAAGATATGGGTATACTTTGCTGTAAGAGCTTCCAGGAAAAGTAGTTTTCATAATTTAATTTTATTCAGCATGCTTAAAAGATAAATAACATGACATGCAAGTGATTTCTACCCCCTTTCCCCTCACCCAGTGTTCTAGAAGCCCTTTAGGTAATGGATGTCTTTTCCCTGAGCTGACACGGAAACAAAAGCATTCATTTAAGGCAGATATGTTAGGTAACAGTGAATTATGACTCACTTTAATACCACTGGGAAGGTAAAAAGCCTCAGTAATAAAGTTTCTTTCAAAAGTAATCTTTATAGACCTCTGACAACCACTATCTCTATAGCTGTAATACACTTGCCTACATAGCTAGAGTTTAAGAAATGAATATAATTTGCAATTGCTGATGCCTTTATATTTCTATATTTCACCATGTTGCACTGGTTTGTGCTTAATTTATAGTAAAGTACATTTTTAAAAAAGCTTAACAGAACTCAAACACAAATGGGATATAATTACCTTTATGCTATTAATAAAGTGGCTGAAATATGATGGAGGGAGAGGTGGACCTGAAAAATGAAGAAAATACAATAAAGTACAATAATTATCTGTAATTTTCCTTTTAAAAGCACTGCTTTTGGTATTACTGGTTTAGGAGTTTAAAGGAAAACTATTTACAATAATGGCATTAACCTTTATATCAAACATATTTTTAGTTTTGTTCCCTAACAAAGCAAGACTTACACAGCCTATCTTGTCTGTGCCTTGTCTGTCCCTCTTCCACCTTAAAACATCTGATTCTGATTGGGATTTCAGAAAAATTAGAAGCAAAGAAGGCTCAAATACAAAAAATTCCTAATTTTCTGAAAACATAGCAGCTGGGAAGTGGAGTGAAAGAGAAGTATCCATGTTAACCTCTTTGATGAAAGCCAAGGTAAAAGAGAAGCTTTTCATATGTTTTGCGGGTAGTGGGGTGATCCATCAGTAGATGTGTGATCTTTCCTGCAAAGACAGTACCAGAGCTGACAAGAGCGAGATAGCCTTGCTGCTGTGCTGCAACAATTGTACAATAACTCTTCCTTGACATTTTTCTGCAATGAAAACCAATATCATGAAAACCAATAGAACAAGTGGCTATACCACTTGTGTTGTCTGCCAAAGTTTGTCAGCCAAAGTTGTCAAGCCAGCACAAAAGGTTCAAAAAGTCTTTACATATTATCTGCTTGATATACATTCAAAAAAACCCCCTACTTTGCAGCTTCCCGCAACAGTACAGTGCATTTCCTTCAAATGTGTTTTGATTAAGTTTTGAGACTTTTGGGCCCAACCCTCTGCAAGCCCTAGGGCTCATTTCCCAGTGTGCCACCTCAGGTAAAACTAAATCGAGCAGACATTGTGGGGTAGAAAAGTATTCTCATTATGGCACCTGTTTGGATTTTATTCCAACCTTACCA
The DNA here is from genome assembly GCF_000277835.1 of Geospiza fortis. Taxonomy (NCBI): domain Eukaryota; kingdom Metazoa; phylum Chordata; class Aves; order Passeriformes; family Thraupidae; genus Geospiza; species Geospiza fortis. The sequence continues at coordinate 428,968 of NW_005054325.1, read as the reverse complement.
ATAACAGCTTGCAGCAGTTATCTGCTTGATGCTTGTGAGGGGAAGGTAATGGACTGGTGGAATGGAATGGCAGGTGTCCTTCTCAGATGTTGCTTAGTGTTAATGTCCACATGGAGCACTATCTGAGGTCTTTCTAGGATGACCAGCAAGTAGTCTAGGTCTGAATGAAGCCCATGTCTGTTGAGTTTGCTCTCATACTTTTTGTGTTGGCTTCATAATTTTGCATGTTATCAATTAATAGACCCTGTTTATAAGGTTGGAGAGGTGACTTTTTGTGAGAAGCAAAAATAAATCCACTGCACAGACAAATACCACAGTTCAAAAAGCTTTTCTGGTTCCTGGAACTCAGCAAATGTAGTGAAAAGGATTTCAGCCACCTTCCCTTCAGAAAAGGTTTTGAAAAATTTCCTGTACTTTAATTATGCAACTACTGGCTTGTACATTTTCCCTGTCAGTGGTTATGTGGACACCTGTGAGAACTAGAGAACTCATTCTTTGTATGAAAGAATATTTTAGCAACTACATCATTAAGCAAAAACCAAATAGGAATATTTTTTAAAGCAGCAACAGAATTGGTCTTAGTTAGCATGCTTCAACTTAAAGTTGAAGAAAATGTTGGAACCGGTTGATCTATTGGATCAAGTGAATGAATCTCTGTTATTTTAGGAGAAAAGTGAATTGAGTTTTCAGTTTAACCAGAATTGTTGTGTTATTTTCACCATCCTTTACCAGCTGCAGTTTTACAGCAAAATCTTAAGAACAATCCTCATAATCTCCTTATGAAGCACCTGAAATCATCAGATACAGGTAAGAAAATACTTCCAAGACAATAATTTGCATTCAGTACAGAACCTGGAAAGGAACAGATATGTTCATGGTGGATAAGCCAGCACTGAAGAGAAAATTTTCTTATTTTCTGTTTAGAAAAGTTTTTCTTCTTCTTTTGACAAGTTTATTGATGACTGGAAATCACTAACTGCTTATTTTAAGATACTGGATCAGAATAAAAATTAATGAAGACAAGACAGGAAAATTCATTTTATCACAACAAGCAGGTGCTGTCTTCAAAATAACCAAAACGTCGTCTTTAGTCAGCAGAATTATGTCTTTGGAACAAAGACAGAAATATCCATGTAGACCTAGTGAGGGGTTAATACAGTTATTATATGGGGAGAATATAGTTATTATCAATGCATTAAAGGAAAATTCCTATTAATATGGTATAGCAACACTAATTCAATATATTGCATTTTCTATTTCAAAGCCTTATCTCAGTATATGAGATTTTAAAAAATATACAGAAAATTAAGTGCTTGTAATTACAATCTTTTCAAACAGATGCTTGTTTCTGTAACTCTTTTTGAATTTGTAAGAATTAGCAATGTGTATCCACTTTTTGATACAGAAAGCAAATCTTTAGGTGAGGAATAATTCCTACTGCTAGTGAATTGGAATTTTCAGTGCACACAGACTCTTCGTAATTTTCACAAATAAATCAGAAAACATTGAAAAATTGGTTGAAATGGAAATAATCTATTTCCACCTCCTGTTAGAAGTGGGACTCTCAGCAACAACTGACTGCCTTGAACTCAGAATGCACAGGTGTATCACCCTGAAATGTGAAGCACTGGATGTTAGCACAATTGGCTCAGAAAGACTGACAACAAAATGATATCTCAGGAAGTGCCCATTATGTCCTTCTAAAATGTCAGAAAATCTGTGACCAGCTACTTACATTTCAATATCTATTCTTATATTTAACACATTCCTAATGCTCACAAATGTGCAGTCTGTCTTTTCAGAAGACATTTTGGATAACATTCTGAGCTTTGCTGCTCTGTGCGTCGGTTCATCAGTGAACACTGGTATAAATCTCTAGGGAGGTAAGGCAGCAGAGATAAGTATTCAAGTATCTTGCTGAATTGCTTTTCAAGTTAGACACATATTCCTCCACAGGATGTCAATGACATATTTAGATTTAGTATACCTGGTGGTCCTGGAGCACCTCTGTCTCCCTTCTCTCCTTTGAAGTGTGCTGAACTGTGCAGTCCCCAGGAATCTCTGTTTGCTTTAGCACCTGCTATAAACAGCATCACAAATTCATAAGAACTTGAAAACAGCAGAGACTGTAGCAGTGATAACCAAACCACTGAAAGTGGGAGCAGACTTTTCCATATATGTGGGGCATATGGTTCCTGTCCTTCGATGCCTCTCTCATTCATGGTCATTGAATGGCTGCCTGACTGTCCTCTCTTAGCAGCCCCAATACGTGCAAGACCATCTCATTGGGGTTGCGATGAATAAGGTTGGAGAAGATGTTGATGGTCGAATAGGCTCTTTGATAAATAGTTTTACTCCATCTGCTAGAGGTTGTAGGAGCCTGAAAGGGCCAACAATGTTTGGGCCCTTTCGGCCTTGTATGTAGCGTAGGATTTTGTGCTCTACTAGTGTAAGGAAGGCTACTGTGATTAAGATTAGAAGGGCATAGGAGTGGGCTATGATGAGGCTGATTAAGAGAGGGTAATTAGTCATGGTTTGGGTTAAGCTAGGGAGAGGATTTGAACCTCTGAGCTAAAGGACTTAAGCCTTTGGCATTTTCCGAGCTCTGCCATGCTAGCTACTATGCAGGCAAAAAAGAACCATTCGGCTACATGGGAATAGTATGAGCCATACTATCTATCGGGTTCCTAGGCTTTATCATCTGAGCCCGCCACATATTGACAGTAGGAATAGACGTTGATACTCGAGCATGCTTCATGTCCGCCACTATAATCATTGCTATTCCAACCGGCATCAAAGTATTCAGCTGATTAGCCATACTCCAGAGAGGCACAATCAAATGAGACCCCCCAATACTATGAGCCCTAGGATTCATCTTCCTATTCACCATCAGAGGACTAACAGGGATTGTCCTAGCAAACTCCTCACTAGACATTGCCACACCTACTACGTGGTGGCCCACTTCCACTACGTACTGTCTATAGGAGCAGTATTTGCAATCCTGGCAGGCTTTACCCACTGATTCCCCCTATTTACTGGGTACACCCTCCACTCAACATGAGCTAAAGCACACTTCGGTGTAATGTTTGTAGGTGTAAACCTAACCTTCTTCCCTCAACACTTCTTAGGTCTAGCCAGTATGCCATGACAATACTTATACTCCCTTTTCCCTAACCACCCAGCCTAAAACCCTCTGAACAGACCTGGTTCTATTTTTCCATTTGTGAATTTCACTGGAGCAGATGCAGAAACAGTTCTTGAATTTCCCTTCCCTTCCCTTCCCTTCCCTTCCCTTCCCTTCCCTTCCCTTCCCTTCCCTTCCCTTCCCTCCTCCAATTATACCATAATCAAGAAAAAGCAAAGAGCTCTTAAGTATGAAAAACCCAACAAAAGAAAAAAACCCACCAAAAAACCCAAAAAACCCTCACCCCCCCAAAAAGCCCCCCAAAAACCAAAACCAACATCCAAAAAAAAAAAACCAAAAAAAAACCCCCAAAAAACCAAAACCAAAAAACCCTTATTTAAACCAAGGTACAAGGAAAGAATTACCCACCATGATCATCAAGAACTTCTTGATTCCCAGGATAGGGAGGGTTCACCTTCAGACAAAGAAATCCATTAAAAATCATCCATACATAATAATCAGTGGACATGCATTACTTAGTGTGACTGAAAAGCCTGGCAAGTTTGCATGCTAGTAAATGTTATAACAACACTCTGGGGTTATCTCCAGTTTGACAGGATCTGAGTATTAGCTGATCAAGTTTTATGAGGATTATGCTCTCTTTGACATGCAACATGCTTTCAGCAGAAAGGTAACATCATGCATTTTGGAGGCATCAGCAAATTCTACTCTTGGTCGTGCCAGAGAAACATCAGAAAACTCATTGTCCAAGAACAATTCTAAATTTACAATACTGTGTTTGGAAGCAGGATTTGATTTTTGACTGTGAGATGACAGCTTGTGTTTATAATTATCTTCATCAGACAAGGGCTATGTTATGTTTGATGTTAACCTGTGCTCCAGATGCATTGATACCACAGTGGGGAGACTGAAGCTATTTTACTCTATCCTCTTCTGCCACCAGCTACCTGTAACAGTGGGCACGCCACCTACTTCTGTGCCTGTCTTCAAACTAGGGACAATGCAGGAAATGAAATGTGGCACAGTGCTTGGAAATCTTGGTACTTTCTAGTACTGTTTATAGGAAACTAAGCAACTGTATGAAAAAATGGAAGTTGCTGCATCTGGCTAATCCTGTAGTATCAGCCCATAGAAGTCTTACTCACATTAACTCCATTAACTTCAGAAGTTCAGTCCCCATGAAGAAAAACTGCTGGGGTTCAGTCTGTAGTTCTTTATCGACACTCATCAATACAGGCATGAACAGCAGACTTCTTATCTATAAACTTGGATAGATTTAGCAGATTACTCACAAATGTAGGACAGATCTATCCAGCACACTCAGGTGCATGAAGAGATGTTTACAAGTACATGTTTCTATTACTTGTGCATGTTAAAATTAGTGCTATTTTTCACTGATTGTAACCTTCTGGAAAAGTGGCTATTATTATCTGAAATTCAGAGAAAATAGGCTTGTTTTGTTTGAATCATTCCACAAAGAATCAGAGGAGAGTGGAGTCTGGAAGGCATCTCTGGAGGTAGTGTAGCCCAAAGGAGGATCAACTACAGCAGGTTGTTCAGGTGTGAATCCAGTCAGGTTTCAGAAGTGAGGCTGACAAATATGTATGTGATTAAGGACATCTGTTATCAATGTACTACATTGTTATACAGTGGGAGTGAGAAGATTAAAGGGAGAAATTCATAGAGGTAAAAAAATGATGCATGGAGGTGGTAGGCCAAAACTGCAGAAATGGCAAATTACCATAGAGTAATGGCTATTTATCATTAATTCCTAAAAACATCACAAGTTGGGATACAACTTTTTTCAGCAGTAGGGTTAGGGTGATGATGAGTATCAATACATTTAGCATAGAGGAAGTCAGGAGCTGTTTCTCTGAAATCAGTGAAAAAGAACTGGAATGCAAAGTGGAGGAGAGGGCACACTATTGCTTGGAGCTTTTACAGCTGTTTAGCAGAAAAGTATAACCCTACACTATTCAGGGGTGGACTGTGGCTCCCAAAGACAGAATCCTTTCCAAATACATACCCCACAGCTTAACAGTAGGATATTGCCCTAGGGAAAATACTTCCAGGACTGAACTACATTCACCAGTCATTCTAGGATGCAATTTCTGTAATTCATTAAAGAAAAATTGCACCAGGACATTCTGAAAATACGAAATAAATCTCCTCTCTTTTCATACTGTGTGTGACACTGCAGGTTCTTTGAAAGTGATGAAGGCTTTGTCATACTCTTTGAAAAGGAGGGGCAGATCTTCACCTGCTGCAATTCTATGTGGACAGAGTCCATTTGAGGGTCAAATAAAGAACATGATCTTTCTTTTCTGATGCATCTTTCATGCCACAATGAAACACATAACAAATCTTATTTTGGACAGGGAAATTAAAAACAGCTAGAGACATAACAACATGGGGACTGTATTTAGACATATATCTAAAAAATACGTGTACCTGTATGCATACACATTCAGGTCCTCAAAGCAACTCTTAAACTATGGAAACACAAGCTTTGAAAGGCATTTTAAGTATTAGAAAAAAACAAGTAATCAAAGTACTTTAAGCAAAAGAGTCTAGTGTTTCTAGTTCTGTTGTATATTTTATACATGGCTAAGTTTTCATAAATGGCTAAACACTTGAAAATCTGTTATCCTGAAGAACAAGTAAAACACATCCCTGGTGCAAAGCAAAAGGCAGGAGGGAGAAAAGCTGCAAGGTTATGGTGTTTAGGTGTACAGCTGCTTTGGTTATGTTCTGTCATGGCCATGCATCCTGCTAAGAGCAGATTCTGCATGTGTCACTTACTGGCATTTTGCAATGAGGCCTGGGAGGGACTGGGAAAACTGTCTATTGAAAACAGGAGGGAAATTACTTTGGTGAGCATAGGAATGATACAGCATGTAACACACCACATAAACCTAACAGTCATGATAAGGCTAAGCCTGGAAACAAAATCCCCACCTCCCTAGAAGAAAGCCCAGCTGGCTGCCAGTTCTGTCATCATGTCCCTCTCTCTGGGGCCATGGGGGCAGAACTCCTCCATGACAGTGGCTTTGGTTAAGAGATCTTTTTTCTCTGCACACAAGCAAGGTCACTCACAGTGACCTGTGTAGGCCGAAACCAGTTTTGATGTTTCCTTTTGCAGAGTGCTTCTAGAGCAGCACATTTCTGCTGCAAACCAGCCCCTGATGCCCAATGGCACTTACTCCTTTGATATAAAGTATTCGTCCTGGGGGTCCGGGGGGCCCTGGGGGCCCAGGCAAGCCAGGAAGGCCCTGGTAAGAGAAAGTGGGAGAAGGAAGATATCAGACAAAAAATAAACTCCAACTGCAAACTGGAGCACCTAAAGCACTGCTTATTGAAACAAATTAAAGAGTTTATCTCTCATCCAAGGAAGATTAGGTTTTCTACACTGATCTAGATCTCTCAAGACTGCTAAGATTCATAAATTTTCAAGTGCCAGTCAGATAGGTGCATGCTAATTAGTGATGCTGAGGAGCCCTGCTAGAGGGTATGACTGCCTTTTACAAAAAATAGACATCAGCTCTGAGCTGTGTAATTTGAAAACTTGGCACAAGGTTGTGTTCACCTTTCAGTCCACGTCAATGCAAGTTTCTGTATGGTGACATATGTCATCTCATCAATAATTAGAGATCCATTAGATTTCATCTTCCCTGAGCACTCTGGGAAGGACAACTTTCTTTACTTGTTTGCTTTAACCTGTCAGCCTGATGTACTTCATCTAGTTATACGTGCTACAATAGCTTTTGTATGGTTAAGGCAGACAATCCAGAAAATGAACATTAATATTTTTTGAAGATATGGAGAAAAGGAAAATCTACTCTTATATTTTCTCTCAGTGGGTAGTAATTTGTCCTGTTATTTTCTTCCAATTAGAATTTGTCTAATTTGTCTGTTTTCACTTTCTAGGAACTATATTTCTATTTATACCTTCTTCTAGGGGTGTAAGCCACATTCAGTACCTGGTCTTTTTTTACTGTGGAGATACCTAAATACTTACTAATTCTGCAAAGATACTTACGAATTCTCAGTCTCCCTGCTACTCACATAAAGCAGTATCATCTCACTTATATTTATTGTCTAGATGGACAAGACACTTATGCCTTGTAGTTTGTGTGCCATATTTTTTTTTCTTTTGAGCAAACTAGAACCAGAGACTTCTTATAACAGAATCCATTTACAAAAATTTCTCTAATGAAATACAGTAATACTGACTTTATGCTTGCACAGTAACATACCCTTGCAACTTTTATTCAGCATTATCTCTGATGCAGATGAAATAGCATTAGCTGCTGTTTTGGCGTGGGTACCAATTTTCCTAGCACAGATTGTCGCATGACATCAGAACAACCACACAAATCACTCTGCTGTTGTGAAGCTTATTGTCTGTGCTCAGCAGTGCTAGCTCTTGTGCTGTCCAGTTTCAGTGTTTGTCATGAGACAACTTGTCTGAAATCTTTTCATGAGAACAGACTTGCAGCAACAGGAGCTTGCTTCATCACTTGTCATTCCACAATTACAGGCTGTAGGTGAGCATGAATATGCTGTCACCTGTGCAGAGGTCATTGTTTTGGACACTTGCACATGGCAACCATAGCAGGTAGCAGGTATTAGTGAGTGTCTCCTTGATGGTAAGGTAGATACCACTTCCCTGTGATATGCTCAAGTGCTATTTGTATCTGGGCTAGAAAGGTCAGAGCCTGTGGGAGTATCTTCACATCATGCGAGGTCACACTGGTGGCCTGGATCAGGAACTTCTTGACACATATAAAAAAGTCTGGAATTCCAAATCTTTTGCTATTTGAAGGTGCAATGGTAGCAGTGAGTGTCACACATAACTGTTACACCTGGGAGCTGACACAACTATGTGTATCTGCAAGAACTGCCCAGACAGAGCCAGAAGCTGACTTATCAATGACTGCTGCTAGAGAGGAAAAGTAGCAGAAACATAATTATTTCTAGAACATTTCAGGTTTTTAGTCCCATCATCATTTGACAGGGATCAGTATAAATCAGACTTCAGATTTTAACACATTCTATTTTGCAACCAATTGAAATACAAAAACTTACATTAAATGCTTCACCTCGATCACCTTTCACACCTCTCAGTCCATTCAGTCCTGGACGGCCCTGAAATAAGTAGAAATAATTTATTATTATAAAGAATAATAAATGTCATATATCTTGTCAGAAGCAAGATTTCCCACTTTATTCCACTTGAGAGCATAATACATACTGGGCGTCCTGGGAAGCCAAGTTCTCCTTTGGGTCCAGTAGGTCCTCTTGGTCCCTGGGAAAAAAAAAAGTAATTGCGGCCCATTTTGTTGACCTATATTTGATTATTAAAAATAAGAAACATAATTTTATATCTACATTAAAAATCAGTCTGTGATGGCCTGTGATTGCACAGAACATCCTCTCTGCTTGCTCTACTGAGTGATCTCAGAAGCTGAGGACTGCATGTAACAGCTCTGGTTTGGAAAAGACCACCTCTCTAAAATGAAGTTTGAATTCCCAGACCCTTGTAGGGCATGCAATTCAAAACTGACTCACCATCTATTGAAGAAAAATTAAATGCATCAGTCAGGAAAAGAAAAGAAAGTTAGAGATATATGCTCTGTTCATCTTCTTTTCCCCTCCCCCCTCCTTTTTTATTTGTAATTATTTTTTAATCAGGCTCTGTGAGGAAATATCTGCGGATTGGCCTAAGAATTCATGCAGTGCCAGGCTTCTACTTGCCTCTCACCAGCCTGGGTTTGTGGATTCATGCATCTGACAGTTGAAACAGAATTGTTCCTTCTTTATACAGGTTTGACTGAATCACCAGGCTCCACAAAGTAAAACAAGCCACTTCAAAAAGAGGGGACAAGTAGGCTGCCTGGGAAAGGTGGTCCAGGACTACAGATGGCCTATGATGGGGCATTTGCAAGCATGCGGCTTCTAGGCAGCCTGCAAGTGATCAACAAAAAGCAGCAAATCTGAGGATCTACAAACTTTCAACTGATGTCAGCTTCCTGAAACTCACCGAAACCACAAGGGTCTAGACAAACTCTTTACATTTGTGTCAGCCTTTCTGGTTTCATTTCCTTTTTTTAGTCCGCTGAAATGCTGAGATACTCCTTCTTGCACTACTTGTTAAATAATCTGTCTGTAGATCTCACACAGATACCACCTACATGAGACAGTGGATGTGTTTAACCCTTCACATGATATCTTTTCAGTGAAAAGTGATATGTACATTAATGAAAAATTCATCTGATGAAGAAGATAATTTCTCTTAT